>NC_139725.1:23924263-24499263 GCF_964211835.1 Anser anser | reverse complement strand
CTGCATCAAAGTGAGTGCTTTCATCTGATTCCTCTCTTTCCAGGCTAATGTTGCAAACCAACTTCTTAGGCAAAACGCGTTTGAAATTCTTTACCTTCACTTGAAAGATCTATAATAATGTAGTAATCATTGGAAAAAAAAAAAAAGCATTTGGCTAAAGCAAGTATGGCATAGCATGGACAGACAAAACAGTTGGTCTTGAATAGGACATGATGTTGATTGTTCAACCTATTAGCCACATCAGAACACAAAAGTTCATTGTGTGCTACAGCATATTATTACTCAGCCTACAAAAAGAAAATGCAGCAGGTGTATCTAAACGTTGAGTCTGAAAAAATAAAATGTCATTTGTACATCTTAAAACGTTTACCGAAGTGTCTTCAAACAAAGGGTATTTCCCTGTAAATTCTAACTTTCCTCCTGTCTAAAGTTTTAAACTAATGCAACTGCATTAATGTCAACAAATTTATTCCTTATTGACTTATTGCTATGAGTGAAGAACAACATCCAAGATAAAAATTCAATATTTATATGTATTCTTAGCCTTCCTTTTCAATATACATTTTACAAATGTATTGAAATTTTAATGTAACATCTGTTTCATAATATTGAATTAATATTACTTTATCTTAACAAAAATACATTTTAGTAGCCTACTGATATTCATCCATTCATCCATGTTTTGTGGACCACACATGTGGGAGTAACACTTTCAAATTTGTCAGTCTTTTCACTAAAATGCCATCTAAAATCTCAGCAACAAGTCAATATAAAATACAATCAAAAAATTATTAGCAACATTCTCATGTTCGTTTTATTACAAATTCAAGCTTACTATGAAGTCAAGCTAATTACGAATAAAAATGCATGCCCTAGAAATAAGCTTTTTCGAGTCTTACCCATTATAGATATTTCCAGTTGCTGTGATAGCTCCAAAATCAAGTCTTTGAAAACCCAGCATAAAGTTACGAAATATTTACATTTTCCACTTATGCAGTATGTACCTTAAAAATTTAACATACTATATTGCATTTTGCACTGAATTCTTTGGTAGCATATATCAAACTCTTAATTTCTTTATAATTTTATTCAAGTTCCCTGAGATCAAAAGATGTTCTATTTGTCAAACTTTTCGGTGATTTTGAGGTGCTCTTTTTTTCAGTCTTCCTGTCACCAAAACAAAGAAACAATTCTTAGAACTGATTTGGTATTTGGGATCTAAAGACATATCTATTAACTAATTGCTAAATATACTGAATTGCTAAATATAATGAATTTTTCATAAATACATTTTAAGGTGGTTTATTTGTTATTAACATTCCAAAAATAAAAAAATCTATAGAAACAGTCAGGAAAACTCTTTAAACTCTGCAAAACTCTGCAAACCTTTTATTACATGGAACATACTTTCATGATTCTGATTTTTGTGTTCTGTTGCTGTTTTTTCCTCCCACATACTACAGGAAACATTTACCTGACTCCACTGATTTAAGACGTACTAATAGTTTAATTGGGAGATTTTGAAAACTGACTTGGCAAATCCTGCTTGGTTTCATAACCAATGTGCATTGTTCTGATTAAGTTAGGTATAAGTGCTTACAAACAGTGTAAAACTAGAATCTAAGAACATGAGAAGGTATGAAAACAGATAATAGATTTAGAAAAAAACTAATTTAAAATGTCTTTTTAAAAAAGATTGCGAACAATCTATTTCTTATTGGGAAAAAAAATACCTGAAGTCTTTCACAGAACTTTGATTACTGAAGCTGGGAGCATGAATCAAGTTGAGTGTTTTGAGTGGGCTCCACTTACTGCTTTATTTGTTCTGTGTTCTGAAAATTTTTATTTTATTGTATTTTATTTTATGATGCCTGTATTGTGAGTACCTTAATAAATCTTGTCTTTTGAAGCAAATTATATTGTAGAACTTTTAAGAAAAATTAGACTGAGCCACTATTTGCACCTATTCAACCAGTTTTGATATTTTAGTTAGTCAAAAAAAAAAAAAAAAGTATTTTGGATTTTAACTTTCACTTGTATAAAAACATTTTTCATTGCATTATCTTCCAAGCAATAAAAAAGTGAAAACTTTTCAAACAAAGAAATCAACAACAACAAAAAACCCACCCACCACGAACAAACCAAAACAAAAAAAAAAAACAAACCCAACAATTTCCTAGGAAATATGTTCCATTAATTTCCATTTTAAAAAGAGTCTACAATTGCTGCTCCAAGCTCTAGCTCAGCAGACTTGACCTTGAATCTGACAGTGGAAGTGCGCCCACACTACAGTTAGAGATATCATCAGTGCAAAGCTCTGAAGACTCTCCTAACCCAACATATGAATAGTTAATTTTATGACACCATTGCAGGACACGTAATAACATAGCTACATATGTAATAAACGTGAAAATCCAGGTCATTGTAATATAGCTGGGATTACTCTAAGGGACTGGTGTAGTCCAATAAAATAATTCAGACACAAAATGAAGAAGGGAATGCTCTGTATGAAAAAAGAAAGGTTTTCTCAACAGGAAGTTACCACTTTCCATCTTAATATTACAAAAGTTCATTTGGCTCACTGCTAACGGCTCTGGTCATTCAACAGAATTATCTGGCTAGTCACAGTGAAGATAAAGAAAAACGTCCTTCCCTATACGCATCCACTCCCTTCTTGAAATTTTTTTCTACCCTGCCATAGACAACAAATTATGATGCATTTTGGAAAATAAAACTTGGAATTACTGATTTGTATGTTACATTTTTTCTTTCTTTTTGTCTGCTTCTGAGAAACAAAAATTCTAAACATCTATTTTAGAAACATCAGATTGTGTGCCTTAGCTGATAACACTTTTGTATTTTTTTAATATAGGAAAATGCCACTAATATCCTTTGAAATACAAACCTTTCCAGCGTGGAAATTACACCAATTATCATATATCACAAATTTTAAAAATTTACAGTTATCTAAACATTAGATAATATACACAATCTATTTCATACTAAGACATCACAAAAAAATATTACAGTTGAAATTCACTTTTAACAAAATATAAATGCAACATTATGCGTTTTACTTAAAACAAAGGTGAAATCCTACTCTTAATGAAATGAATGGCAACATTTGCATTATGTTGAGATATTCAAATGTAAAAGTGCCTGTATTTGTGACGACTACATGAAAATGTTATTTAAAAACGGAGATAAGTATGTTAAAAAGCAAAACATTTAGGATTTTTATTTATTTATTTAGGTCATATTAATCTTGCTAGCAATTTGTAATTTTCCATCTGTTTCCTGTATTCACTTGAATTTCCATGATTTAAATGCTGGAATATCAAAGCTTTAGGACAAGCATTGGTTGTGTTGCATACTAATACACTATCTAACATAACAGAGCACAGACCTCTAAGTGCCAGCATATATTAAATATATATTTTATTTTCTGATGAAGCCTAAAAACCATAAGGTCAAGTAGTTACAAGGTATGAAATCATACAGTAAAATTATTGGTCTCAACTCCTGTCAAACAAACAGTTGAAAAAGCAATTACCTGTTTTGTTTTATTACCTGTACCACCACTTGTATATACGTACTGAATTCTCTTGTCTTTCAGGGAAATTGGACAGTGCTCTTACTCCTTTTTTTAGATAAGTAGTTCAGAAAGTTATTTGGATTCAGAAATGAAAAACCTAAATAATATCCAAACTAAGTGCTCTGAGCTATCTAATAAAGGTCTCTGAGTATACAGGAAGGTTAGGTTTCGAGGCTCATGTGTATGCTCTTGGCTATATTGAAATTTATGTTGCAATAAGGAGAGTGAGTATCCAAAGCAATAATAAACAAGTTTAAAATGTATATGCAATCTGATTTTTTTTCAAATGCCATAATCCAAGGAGGGGGAAGGAAGGCATTCAACCTTCATCTCATGCTAAATAGGTTTTATAAAAATAAGGATTGCAATCATGACATTTGCTTACTCACAAGGCAAATTAATTACTTCCACTGGCATCACCCTCATCCTATTTGCGTTATTCTAAGGAACATTAAAATCAGGCTCAGAGTAAACTACTTCTCTCCTGAAAAAGGATCAAACAATTTGAAATAATTGCATTGCAATGTTTTCACCAACACAACACTGTCTTTAAAAAGCCTTGACAAAGGTGCAACAGTCAAGAAACTGTAGTGCTTATGAAGGGCTCAAACCCGAAAGCAGTTTATTGTCCTCTGTTCCCTGTGAAGTTAGCAGAGGTTTGATGAAACTGCACTTCAGAGAAGGATGCTTTGTACTTGAAGGATCTGTCATTATGTCCTGAGGACAGGATTCAAATTGCTTTAACTCACTATCACCATTTCATGCTGCAAAATTCTAAACTCCTAAACTCTGCATCAGCTAATTCTTTAATCCTTTTCCTTTTATTGACAACCCACTTGCATAACCCCATGCTGCACACACCCATAATGACAGCATACCCTATGTTACAAGTCCTCTGATTTACCAAACTAAAAGTCCCGTCTCACTTCGGGCAGTTGAATAACGTGGAATGCCAGATGTTCAGAGATTGTTCTATGACACTTCTTATACCCTCCCTTATGCTGCAAAGAGATAATCTGTGCTAAGCAGCAATACGTGTGCAATGCAGAACTTCTTTCTGGTAAGCAGAGCCATCACCGAATAAGGTTTTAGTATGGATAGAAAAGTGTATGTCCCAACTCTCCAGTCCTCATCCCCAGTCCCATCCTGTAAATCCCTCCAATAGCCTACAGCAAGATTCCCAGTCCTTTTATTTAGTGCACATGCCTGCACTAAATTACATTTTTTAAAAAAAAAAGTCTCACTGATTATACAAAATTGCGTCACAACTTGAAAAACAAACAAATTTCACAGAAGCAATATTTAATTGCATCATCCTCTGCTTTTTCCACCCCATAGGATTGTTTCTGAAGAGAGATTAATGAAGCAAGGAGCTTTTTATCTAATATTCAGCTTTCATTTTTACTTTTTCTATCTGTATTAAGTTTTTATAAATCATGCCATGAATATTCTCAAATAGTTGTTCTTTTCATTAGCTATTAAAATTTTCAATTTGTTTCTATCCTACCTTCTTCTAACAGAATTAAATCTTTACTAAAAATGTTATTTCTAATCCAATAGATTCATCCTAACTCCACATTTTATACTCTCTAAAGCAAATAACTATTATTGCCTTAAACTGTAAATTTCTATATTCCATATATATATTTCCCCCCCTCCCTTTTTTTCTTTGCTTCAGTACTCATCAATTACTTTAAACTCAAATTCCATCTAGGCTCTATAGATTCTTCTATACCTATCAGAATTTCATGCTATGTGTACTTTAGCTGCTCATCTGACTATAGGCTTGGAGTTGATGAGAAAAGCACAAGTTCCCATAGAGAGCAGACAAACAGTAAGAGCCATCCAATGTTTTTCTTGGTGGCAGACTAAACACACTACTACAATAGGATTATAGTGATATGAGTAGTCCCATGCCATCCATCTTTCAACTGAAGTGATAGTATGATGAAAATCTTGGAGAAAAAACAGGGTCAATAAAGGATGTGATAAAGGAAAACAGCTAAGTACACTACAGGCATAACAATACCTGCATGCACTTCAGCTACTTAGAACTTACAGCCATGCTTCATCGTGTTGGGCAACTCTTGGAAAGTACCTGGCTACATACCTAATGGCAACCACAAGTTTTCATACCAGGACAGAACAAGCTCAAGAGGTCATGGGTATGCTTGTTTCATCCTACTTGTATAGCAGGCAAAACTACCAGGCTAGCAAAATCTATATTGACTGTGCATCCATAGCCTTAAGGAAGTTAATGAAATGTCTTTTACTGATTTCAGTAGCTCTGTATTGTGTTCCTTATGTACACATCACATAAGCTTATTTTTTTCACAGGTGTGGTGCACTGAGCAAATTCCTGGTTGCTCAGTCCAAGAATTTAGATATTTTCTCTTCAGGAAAAAAAAAAGGAAAGAAAAAAACTTTTAAAAGAGTTTAGACAATTATCTACTTGATATTTATTTACAAATATAAGAAAATAACCATGTAAAGAGAAGCAGCTCTTTGCAAATTTTAGTGTAAATCTATATCATACATTAGCTGTCACCTTCCCTGATTGTTTAAATTCTGCAACTTTCATTCCAATTCTCCATATTTTTCAATAGAATTGAAATATTCTGTGAACAAGTGTAATTGGATTATAGGAAGAGATTAGATCCTATTTTTTTCCTCAGTATAATGCAATTTTTTTTTTCCTGTAATGTTTGTGTTCCTGAGATTTTCTTCCCATCAAAAGAAGTATGTATACTTACAATATTTCCTTCATATGTTTTACAGGAAATTATTGCAAGATGAGTCTCATTTCTTTATTTCTTTATGTTGCTTCTTTGTGGTATTTCTACATTCAAAACTAGTGTTTCTTCCAAGTAAGCTTGAAGTTAAATTAATCCTTTAAAAAAAAAAAATCTGTTGCAAGCAGCAGAGGTCCTTCTAAAGTTAGAGGCACACTAGATTACTAAAAACATAAGTTAGAATAACAAGGCAAACACATCATCTAAAATTTTTACTTGTATCTGTCCCTAAATTTCAGTAGGAATTTGGGCTGTCTTATTCGCCCTCTACTGTTTATCACCAGTGTTTATTTTGTTCCATTTCTCAGACCTCCTTTCAGCTGAAGCTGCATTGCTCAAGGGTATTGTTTCATTTTAGTCCTAGTAACTATCATATAATACAAATCTACGTTCAGTTTAAACATTCAGAATTATTTACACTTAAAATCGAGAGGTCTAAAACCTTGGAACCAAACTGGAGAAACATTTACTAGAGGAAGGAAAGACTATTACATTTATTTATTCTGCAAAACTTCGCTGCTTCAGCTTAAATCTGGAACATTTTTCAATTAGTGTTTTTATACTAAATCTTGACTCTTTTTGAGAAAAGAAAAAGTACCTCCCACTTCTAGTTAATTATGCTTCTGCCTACTTTAAAGTATGAACATGAAGATTTTAACTAAAGATGTAATTTGGAATGCAAACTTCTCAGAGCAAGGAACTAGCAAATCATGTTTAAATAAACAAACAAAATTCTCTGGTCTCTGCTTTAGTTGTCATTCTCTCATTAGCGTGCATATTGTAGGCTCTGAAACATAAATGGAAAGGTTACCTTCTCTTAAACGCAGTTTTTACTAGATACGTGCACATGCAAGTTGTGTATGGAGAGAGAATAAACATTAAAACTATGTTATTTATACAGGTGGTCAATTCTATGAGATTATCTAAGGAAGGCTGGCAAGGCTAGCATCCTGGTCGGGGTCTGTTATAGACTGCCGAACCAGGATGAGGAGACGGATGAGGAGTTTTATAGGCAACTGACAGAAGTTGCAAAATCATCGGTGCTTGTCCTCATGGGGGACTTCAACTTCCCGGACATATCCTGGAAACACAACATGGCACAGAGAAAGCAGTCTAGGAGGTTTCTGGAGAGCGTGGGAGATAGCTTCCTGACACAGCTGGTCAGCGAACCTACCAGGGGTGGTGCCCCGCTAGACCTTCTCTTCACAAACAGAGAAGGACTGGTGGGAGATGTGGTGGTCGGAAGCTGTCTTGGGCAGAGTGACCACGAAATGGTAGAGTTCTCTATTCTTGGCGAGGCCAGGAAGGGGACCAGTAAAACTGCTGTATTGGACTTCCGGAGGGCTGACTTTGAGCTGCTCAGGACGCTGGTTGGCCGAGTCCCTTGGGAGGCGGTTCTGAAGGGCAGAGGAGTCCAGGAAGGCTGGGCGCTCCTCAAGAAGAAAATCGTGATGGCACAGGAGCGGTCCGTCCCCACGTGCCCAAAGACGAGCCGGCGTGGAAGAAGACCGGCCTGGCTCAACAGAGAGTTGTGGCTTGTGCATAGCAGAAAAAAGAGGGTTTATAATCTTTGGAAAAAAGGGCGGGCCACTGAGGAGGACTACAAGGATGTAGCGAGGCTGCACAGGGAGAAAATTAGAAAGGCCAAAGCTCATCTGGAGTTCAATCTGGCTACTGCCGTTAAAGACAACAAAAAATCCTTTTACAAATATATCAATGTGAAACAGAGGACTAAGGAGAATCTCCATCCTTTACTGGATGCGAGGGGAAACCTAGTTACTAAGGATGAGGAAAAGGCTGAGGTGCTTAATGCCGCCTTTGCCTCAGTCTTTAGCGGCACTACCGGTTGTTCTCTGGATACCCAGTGCCCCAAGCTGGTGGAAGGGGATGGGGAGCAGGATGTGGCCTTCGCTATCCATGAGGAAATGGTTGGTGACCTGCTACGGAGCTTGGATGTGCGCAAGTCGATGGGGCCGGATGGGATGCACCCGAGGGTACTGAAAGAACTGGCGGAGGAGCTGGCCGAGTCGCTTACCATCATTTATTGGCAGTCCTGGCTATCGGGGGAGGTCCCAGTTGACTGGCGGCTAGCCAATGTGACGCCCATCTATAAGAAGGGCCGGAGGGCAGACCCGGGGAACTATAGGCCTGTCAGTTTGACCTCAGTGCCAGGAAAGCTCATGGAGCAGATTATCTTGAGGGTCATCACGCGGCACTTGCAGGGCAACCAGGCGATCAGGCCCAGTCAGCATGGGTTTACGAAAGGCAAGTCCTGCTTGACGAACCTGATCTTCTATGACCAAGTGACGCGCTTGGTGGATGAGGGAAAGGCTGTGGATGTGGTTTACCTTGACCTCAGTAAGGCTTTTGACATCGTTCCCCACAACATTCTCCTCAAGAAACTGGCTGCTCGGGGCTTGGACTGGCGTACGCTTCGCTGGGTTAGAAACTGGCTGGATAGCAGGGCCCAGAGAGTTGTGGTGAATGGAGTCAAATCTGGTTGGAGGCCGGTCACTAGTGGTGTCCCCCAGGGCTCGGTACTGGGGCCGGCCCTCTTTAATATCTTTATCGATGATCTGGATGAGGGCATCCAGTGCACCCTCAGTAAGTTTGCAGATGACACCAAGCTAAGTGCGTGTGTCGATCTGCTCGAGGGCAGGAAGGCTCTGCAGGAGGATCTGGATAGGCTGGAGCGATGGGCTGAGGCCAACTGTATGAAGTTCAACAAGGCCAAGTGCCGGGTCCTGCACCTGGGGCGCAACAACCCCAAGCAGAGCTACAGGCTGGGAGATGAGTGGCTGGAAAGCTGCCTGGCCGAGAAGGACCTGGGAGTATTGGTTGATAGTCGGCTGAATATGAGCCAGCAGTGTGCCCAGGTGGCCAAGAAGGCCAACAGCATCCTGGCCTGTGTAAGAAGCAGTGTGGCCAGCAGGTCTAGGGAAGTGATTGTGCCCCTGTACTCGGCTCTGGTGAGGCCGCACCTTGAGTACTGTGTTCAGTTTTGGGCCCCTCGCTACAAGAAGGACATGGACATGCTCGAGCGAGTCCAGAGAAGGGCGACCAAGCTGGCGAGGGGTCTGGAGAACAAGTCTTACGAGGAGCGGCTGAGGGAGCTGGGCTTGTTCAGCCTGGAGAAGAGGAGGCTCAGGGGCGACCTTATCGCTCTCTACAGTTACCTTAAAGGAGGCTGTAGAGAGGTGGGGGTTGGTCTGTTCTCCCACGTGCCTGGTGACAGGACGAGGGGGAATGGGCTAAAGTTGCGACAGGGGAGTTTTAGGTTGGATGTTAGGAAGTACTTCTTTACCGAAAGGGTTATTAAGCATTGGAACGGGCTGCCCAGGGAGGTGGTGGAGTCACCATCCCTGGAGGTCTTTAAAAGACGTTTAGATGTAGAGCTTAGCGATATGGTTTAGTGGAGTACTTAGTGTTAGGTCGGAGGTTGGACTCGATGATCTTGAGGTCTCTTCCAACCTAGAAATCTGTGATACTGTGATACTGTGATCTAGTTTTTTATAAACTATTATTTTAAAATTACACATACATATGCATACACTAGTCTATGACTAGTTTCTTATACCTCACAAAACCACAGTTCAAAAGTATGTGAAGATATGAAACTGCATCCTCCATGACTTCTCTATAATACATAGTTTTAATAACATAGAGAAGAAACTTTTCTAAGTTTGTTTCAGTATAGCACAAAAACAACTCTCCATATTTCATGCATTAATGTTTCATGAGATTCAAATTACATTTGCAGGGAAGTGTTATGTATTTTGAGTAGCTTCATTTATACTTTTAATGTTTTTATAATTAAAAAAGAGAAAATGAGCTGGTTACATGCTGAATTATGCAAGAGTAAAAAATCATAGACTTTCAGTCAATTGCAGAGTATGTAGTATACACAGAAAAGCAGACATCTATATTGACTATCCCATTCATTGTTCAAATGAAACATCTTTTAATAGGACAAAAAGCAGGAATACTAACTCCACTGGCCAGTAAAGCCTGAACGACACTTTCAGTGACAGCAAAATGTTAACTTTATTCTCTAGCTAAATTAAAATATATTTTTCCCCAATGTAAAATCTTCCTGTGATTTTTTTTCCTCTCCTATTTGTTGTGAGGTGTGTTGTGAACACCTGTCAACATGTCATATACACAAGGATGGGCTTCATAAAATAATGAACATTTACAGTACTGTTGAGTACAGTAAACTGGGATACTTTTGACTGCAAGACAGCATGTAATTATAATTTAATATCATTACTGGAATTGCTGAAAAGACACTTCTCAATACAAATATATCTAAAAAAAACCAAGTAGATAATGTACATTCTTTTAAAAACAATTATGTGCCTGTGATGGCATCGAGAAAACTCCCATTGTTTTGCATTAGACAGGATCTAAGTTAAAAACTCATAAAAAAGGAATTCCAAAAGGAATTGATATTCCTGACTGTATTTGGGGCACAGGTGGCGTATCCTTTTTTAAAAACTTTCTCAGTCATATAAACTATAGATGTTACTTTGGCTCCTCATGGCTAATTTGCTCATTGTCCAAAGAAGCATTGTGAACTGGCTGCTTTCCTGAAAAGCTGTCAGACAAAAGGTAAGTACATAAACTACACGGACATTTCTACACTTCTCAAGAAAATCCCTAAAAGGCTGTGTAAAAGTTAATGTGAAGCATTAGCTTCACATGCACTCCCCAGCACCAGAATAGCTATATACTTGTTATAAGTGATATACTGTATTTTAACTGGACATTTTACACTTGATGAAAGCAGTTACTGCAAGAAATCCTCTGCTTGAAACATACAGGAGATCTGACACGCTCTTAGTAGCAGATCATGGAGTTAAGTTTGATGACCTATATGCACAGACAGGAATTCATTTCCTATTGATTTCAAAGAGATTAAGGCTACCCGTTTTTTTATGGTTGAGGACTGCAAGTCCAAGACAAGCCTAAGTGTATGTCCTTAGCTAAAACAGAAATTTTCACGATAAATATGAAAGATTAAATATGAGAGAACCTCATGGGTACCCATTATTCAAGCCCAGGTTGGATGAGGCCCTAGGCAATCTGATCTAGTGAGTGGCATCCCTGCCCATGGCAGAGGGCTTGGAAGTAGATGATCTTTAAGGTCCCTTCCAATCCTAGCCATTCTACGATTATACCTAAAAGTGACTCAAGTTTCACTATGAGCTTTGATAAACACAGATAAAATACACAATATACTTAAAAACATAAAATAAAATAAAAAGGCAAACAAAATTACATAGTTTAATTATCCCACTTAATTCAAGTCCAAGGAAAGGACAACCAATAGGAATATACAACAGCACATAGCCACATTGCCATTGCCTATAGCACATTTCACTGAAGCTGTCTGAAACTTGAAAGCATGGAAAAGCTGAAAACAGGATCTAACAAGATCTTAGAAATACATTGAAAATATCACTCTCTTGCACTGCTGGCCAAATTCCCAAATTACCTTAGGACTTACATCCAAATTTAAAATTAAAATCGCATTCTAGGTAGGAATGGTCAAAATCTGAAAAGCTGCAGTTCAAATGAATCTATCTGTAGGATTTGGTAGAGTGATAAGGTGCAAACACTGCTGAATTATTTTCAGACCATCTTTGGCAAAGTTGATTTTTACAAAATATGTAACACATTCATCAAGGACATTTAACAATACAGAAAATCTAACTTCTCGACACTATACCATCTGCGGGAGACCTCTCTTTTCAAAGGTATGGAAATACTATGCTACAGCAGAATCATTTCAAGTATGGAAAAGACAGATTTGTAAAGACTCCTGGATGATTATTTAGGCATCATAACCCAAAAGGCATACTTGCACATTCAGAAAACCGAATAGCCAAACCACTTATTTAAACCATAAAAAAAGAATCAAAAAAAAATCATAAATTCGGGTACTTGTTTAAAAAAGTGATGATAGTCTTGCTGAATTCTGAATTATGACTGCATGTCCATGTCATTTTTTGTTGTTGTTGTTGTTGAATGTGTCCTTAATAATCTTGTAATGCAGAATTTGTGAATCACTGATCAGGGGTATAATTCCTCTGTGTAAAAACTTCGCCGTTCTTGTCAAAGTCCTTCATGTAAACTATTCTAACTTGAAAAAGAAGAATGGAAGGTATCTTGTCAGGTCTAGACATTGAATGGTAAAACAAAATGTTTTCCAAAGAGCCATGCAAAAATAAAAATTGTCATCAATTCCTTATGAGATTTAGTAAACATCATTTTTCCTTGAGATATGACAAGATGGTAGAACTGAATATTTTTAAAAGGATTAAATTAAAATGACTTGATTAATTTTAATTAAAATCTAACTACGCATACCATCAAAAAAACAAAAAGAAGAAAAAAGGAAAATACTTGTTAATTATATACCCACTGACAGAACATTTGATGCAAAAAAATAAAATTTGCCAAAAAAAATTATTTGATGCAAAAAATGAAATGTAAATACACAAAATAAATCCCTAATCACTTGAAAACAGCTAATATACTTTTCTAAATATATTTATATTTCTATACTATACATACTTCTATATACTCCATAATACTCAGTAACTTTTATGAAGAAGTCCTATCACATTCAGTATCTAGCTAACAGCTCCAGCAGACTTAAGAGAGCACAGAAGCTACATATTCAGCAGTGCCTCTTTAAACCATTTGTTCACAATTCAGATGATTCTAAGAAACAATAAGAAAAAAACAAAAGCAAATTAGTCCATATGGAAGGAATGTACAATATTACTACTTGAATGAAACTACTTCAGTGAATGAAACCATCCCTCTCCCTGTCATGTCTTAGAATCTCACAGCTGCAATAATGTCACACATTAGTGTGCTCATGCACAAAAACAAATGAAAGCCTTCTCCATTACAAAATCTTGGAAGAAAAGAACACTTTGTTACAGAATTATTTCAAGAGGTTATCCAACATTTTATTTGACCTCAAATTTCTGCCCTTAAAAATGTTAATAAATATATATCCATAGATATGTCTTCCATATATATCTATATTTAGGATATATATTCATACCTTTTCTATCATATTAAGATCTTTTCTATTCAGTCTCTATCTAGTTACACACAGAGAGATGAGAAAAGACACAACAGCATTTTAATGGTGTATCCTGACCCTAACCCTGCACTTGTTTGGATTTGCTTTTTACTCACAGATCACAAAATTGTAAGTACGGTGAAACGTAAATTTTATAGTATCACCAACCAATACCTATGAAGTAAACATGGTAGAATGATCAGTTTTTTGGTACATTTGTAACTGTTGCAAATGTTGCAAACAGCAACCTATGTAAAGCCATAGAAAATGAATGTACCATGTCTAAATGAACACCTTGGGGCTTTTCTGGGCCATAAAATAAAATAATAATAAACCCTAACATCCCCCTTTCTACATTATTTGTAATTAAAATCCTGGGAAAATTATTCTGTTCTCAGTTGTCAAGAAGGAAGGGGAGACATGGATTAATGTCCTTGTGGTCATCCCATTAATGTGAAAAAAGGAGCATCTCTATGTTCTGACCTACAGATTGTTCTGTCTAGCTTCATTGTTTTTCACTATAAGTGTGCTGAAAAATAGCAAGAAATTCAGCTCATGGAAAATGCATCTGGCCTATCTAGATGAACACTTCTTAGTGGTATCAAGGGCTAGACCCTATTAATTTCACTGGCTACTTTACTGCACTCGTGGCTTTGCAAAAGACAACCAGCAGCTTGATCCTTTCTGTACTGAATGTTGCTTAACTATTGCAAAATAATCTTGTATAGCAAGAGCTACTCAATGAATATCTAAGGAAGACAATCTCACAGATAGCATTTGAGAATTGTTTTCAAATGACAAAGGAAGTAAAGGAAACTTAAAGATAAACATTTAAATAACCGTATCTCTCTAGGTCAAAGAAATAGTAATTACCAGAATCTTTTATAACAAAAAGAACATAGTTTCACTAATGAGTGGATATCTCCAAATTTAATAAGCGCTACTACAGCACTACATAGCCTTCTAATGCAAATAGAGTCTTCCGACAAGCCACTACAAAACTTTCCTCTCAGAGGCCGACACTGTCTCTAACAAGAATCAGAGAACAAAACAAGGTCGTATCAAGCTGCTGGTTTAGGAAAATATATCAATACCTAAAGCTAAGTGGCTGGCTTAGAACTTCATATTCACAGCAGTAAATCTATGCCTAAGTACATGCATAATTTATAAGCCTATCTCCTTTTTTACCTTTTCATATACTTGCAATTACACATTTTTAACCAAGAACGGCACCAGCCAGTGGTGACGACTACTGGAAAAAAAAAAAAAAAAGAAAGGAAAAGAGCACTGGAATAGGTAGAAGTAATGAATGAAATTAGCAATCATTTGAGTAAACAGAAACAAAGACTGATTAGTGCTAAAACAAACCATTTATGAAAGTTGACCTAGCTTATCAATAAAAGCTACAATTGTAAGAGACAATAGGATGTACAATTGCATCCTTCTTGTGAAATAAAGATCCTGGATTTAGATGACATTAAATTTGGTTCACTGGGGAATCTTGTATATATTTGTTATCAAATTGCATATCTGCGAAACATATTGTGTCCATACATCCATGTTCTGTCTTATATTTCTCCCACAATGAGAATCTGTGGAGTCGAATATCATTAAATAACAACTATCTATAAATAAGAGATTTAAAACAAAAGAAATTAAGAACTTTTGAGATTCAATTAAGCATTACAAATCCAAGGCACAAGCATCACTTGAATATAGATAACTTGTACATGTATAATTTCACTAGATAATCAGCTGATGTAAATATCCACATGGAAAAAAAATTACTTACACCAACTGAGGTGGTGAAGCACAGATGTTATATATGGCTGTATTTACATGTATAGGTCACACATTTTTATTTCTACATTACATATGTGTGATTATGTGTGCATTAACTTGGAAAAGTAGGATACTAAGAATAAATTTGGAGTTAATAAATATACTGGAAATTTGGATTTACAACTTAATTTTTAAAGATACACTGAAAAAGTGCTAGCATCTAACTCTTGCCCTGACCTCAACTACTATGCAAAATATATACATATTCTTCAGCTCCCATGGATTACAATTTTTTTTATTATTTAAAAAAAAAATGAAAAAAAATACAATGATAAAAGTGAGGAAATCAATATATTTACTAAACAGTTTTGACTTCACAGTACCTTATAAATGATTTACCATCTCAGAAAGTTTATATAATACTGCACACATTCTGAACTATTGTTTTTATCAATATTACTATGGAACATTCATTACTTTTGAAATGACAAAATGTTCTTGGTGATGTTAAAAAGCACCAATTTTGTTGAGATATCCCATGGTCCAACAGACAGGTTTATATTCTCTTCTTTCATTTTTATTATTTTTCTTACCATCAATATAAAATTCAGACAGCTCAAAAAGAAAGCCTTTCTGTGCTAGTATAAATACTAGGACAATTACAGTATAATAAAAGTTTAAACATTTCATGGCTTGTGAATTACAAAATTCTTGCCATTACTAAATATATCAAAGTAATTCCATTTTAGTTTGAATAGCAAATGTGGAATAGTACATACCCTATGGAATATAACAATTTTTATGAAATATCTGCTGTAATAATATTTGTAATTTAATAGAAATTTTGTAGTATGTTTGCTAACTAGCGTCTTTAATAAAAATAAACCTTACAGAAAGGTATCTTTACATTAAAAATATTTTTATAATAAAATATCTCAAATTATTGGCATCAGTAATTTCTAAATTAAATTATTAAATTCAGATTTCAAAAAAACTTCATCACATTGAGGTTGTAATCTTTCCTCAATTATTGTTGCTCATGTTGCTATTAATATAAGGAAGGCATAACTTATACTTAGAAATGGCATGCAGTGAAGACAACCCTTAGTATATACACTCACATTGCATAAAGCAAAGCAGTCTTCACTTTAAGTGTTCATGTGAAGTGTAACATGACTTACCTAACTACTTGTGAAATAATTAAAGGAGGGGATGAGCCTCTTAAAGGCTCAAATATAAGTGAACTATAACCTGTGAACTTTCTTTAACAAAGAGCTAATTCTATCATTTCCTTCTGTTTCTAAAACAGAATGTGATAATATTGGTTTTGGACAACATTTAGAGTTATTTTATTAAACATTTCAAATATAAAAATCAATATATAGTCTTCAAAGATCTGCTTATCTTTTGACTTGATTTCTTGTTTCTGCATCACTAAATTATACGAGCACTTATTTGCATATGATCTTCAAGAAATTATATTTTGCTTCAGTACTCATTATTAAAGAATGTCATTAAACACTGTTCAATCTATTCCACAAATCAATTTCACTTCATGAACCAGTAACACAGTAAAGAGCTTAAATGGACAGTCCGTATCTCATGCGCAGCGTGCAGCTGTTATTTAATATCACAGTTACTAATAAGAAAATAAAACATCTTAAAATATTTTATTTTTACTGCATTTATGTTTTGGTGAAGTGAACAACAAAAATAACCATGAAGAACTGAGAAGCATGGAGATCACATATTACATTACTAGAAACATGAACCAAGAATTTACACTGCAGTTGAAATTGCCAATCTGGAGACTTTAAAGAAATAGTATTTTTTATTTTATTAACCCTATTCAAATCCTAGGTTCCAAGTTAAACTGAATGAATTGTCATGCAGTTGTTTACTACTGCTGAATAACGTGAGAAAAAGAAAGACCCCAGACAGACTCTCATCTGTAATGCTGCATTTGCTAAGATAACATTTGAGAAGCAGGGGAAAGCAGAAGGCCACACAGCCAGTACTAACTCTATCCCCAAATACTCTTCAAGTCTACAAAATACTAAGACTGAAATTTACACCACTGGGAGATAAGAGAACAGTGAACTCAGCCCCTGGGCATTTCTAAGGATATTTATTAGAGTCTATGGTCATGTCTTCCCACTGCTCCACTATTTGCAAGCTATGCCTCAAAATAACTTATTACTAATAGGAAGTCTAATCTACTTGCAGGGAGAAAAAAAAAGTGTGTGAAAATAACTACAGGCACAAAACCAAGAGAAAATACTAATTCTGCATAAGATGAAGTTGCATAATGTTTTGACTGCAGGGTAAAGCATAATAACAGGTATTGACTACCTGAAGTCAGGGACGCTATGCTACAGGCAAAGACCTCAACAGATGCACCTTATCTCCGGAAGATGAAAAATTTTCCATTTCTTATTTCCTATAGTGCAATATATCAACAAAATTCTTTTTGTAACTTGTATATAAAGAAGCTATTCATTTCTTTTTTGTTTGTTTATACCAGGCAGGCACCTATTTTCATGGTTGGGTTTGTCTCACATCTATCTGTGACTTCCCACCACCTGATGAATTCTCAAAGCAAGCAAAAGGTAGATGATGTCAGCAAGAAAGTAGTGTATTGCTGCACTATCCCTACAAACAAGTTGGGAAAATAATGTTGTTTTAGATGGCACAAAGAAAAAAATAATTATCATATGGCCAATGCAGGATCATCTTTTCATACAGAAACTTCAAAATGGGGCTAGGCTGACCATGCCTCACTCTACTTATCTCTGACATGTCAGAAAAATGTGGTATCGCCTTTTCTACTCCATACTCTGCTGCACAGGATCTGTCCCAGTTTGACAAGAAGCTTTGTAAACCCAATGTCTCTTTCTACATTCTCATGCAACTCTTGATTGTATAAATTCTGAACTCCCCAAGAGCTGCTAAATACAATTCTGATTAGTTGAAAACTTATGCATATGACCGTCATGTGACTGACACAGCATGCAGCAGAAAAACACAATAAAGTCATCCAGATTTGCATTCTGGAGATTGCTCTGAACTTCAGATTTGTTCAAACAATAAAGAGCACACCAAGTGACTCTGTGTTGTGTATCTTAGAATATGGTTGGTTGTTTTTTTTTTTTTCCTCCCAGTACTAGGTCTGATAAATAGTATGTCTAGTATGAGTTTGAAGGACTAGAAGTCAAATTTAATCTTTGACACAGTTTGACAGTGCCAACTTTAGGTTACATGGGACAGAGCTTAAAACACATACCCCACCTGGATTAGTGCATTCAGCTCCAGGGCTCCCATCATAAGAAGGGCATGGACCTGTTGCAGCAAGTTCAGAGGAGGGCCACAAAGATGATCAATGTGCTGGAGCTCTCTCCTATGAAGACAGGCTGAGGGAGTTGGGGTTGTTCAGCCTGGAGAAGAGAAGACTCTGGAGAGGCCTTATAGCTGCCTTCCAGTACCTAAAGTGGGCCTACAGGAAAACTGGAGAGAGACTCTTGTCAGGGAGCGTAACGATAAGAAAAGGAGTAATGGCTTTAAACTAAAAGAAGGAAGGTTTAGATTAGATATAAGGAAGAAATTCTTTACTCAGAGGAATAAGGTGGTGGTCAGGCACTGGAACAGGTTGGCCAGACAAGCTGTGGATTCCCCATCCCTGGAAGTGTTCAAGTCCAGGCTGGATGGGACTTTGGGCAACCTGCTCTAGCAGAAGGTGTCCCTGCCCATGGTAGAATGGTTGGAACTAGATGATCTTTAAGGTCCCTTCCAATCCAATCCATCCTATGATTCATTGAAAGAAACGATAATGTTGGCCATTACCCTGAGAAAGTGAATCTCTTTGAAGAGAGGATGACATGTGAAGCTAATTGATTCTAATTCTTTTCAAGCATAAAATAAAAACAAAATATGTAAACATGAAATCGTGTTTCTACTTACAAGACTGCACGTGGCAGATCATTCAAGACATTCAATGAAAAATATGCCAGCAGTGTTCAGAGACTCTGCCATGAGAAAGCTACATCTTTCCCTACGCCTCATGAATGCTCCCAACATTTCCCCTACATTCAGAAAGGAACAATGAACAGTGAAGCCTAAACTTGCTGTGTGGTCTGAGAGAGGATGGGGAAAGGAAACAAGTAAATACTTGTCCAAAGGGGAAAAACTTTAAATAGGTGACGAGAAAAAGAAAAAAAGAAAAAGAAAAAACCAACAAGATTTGAATATATGATTTTTTAAACAATATTTGTAGTATCTAAAGAAAAGTTTTAATCCATAACTTTTAAGTAGACAGTGCAAGCAAAAAGCTCAGATCTCAGAAACTGCAAAATAACGTGGAAAAAGCGGTCAAAGAACAAGAGAAATATATATATTAAAAAAAAAATGCATTAACCTGAGAACCAGAAAAAGTATTTACAGTTATTCTATGGAGCATACGCTAATTCTACTTAGCATTTAGCCATGAAATGAAGAATTTCCACTGAACAGCAGAAGCAGGAAAGGTTTACCTTTGAAGCACCGGAACCTCAACTGGACCCCTATCACTTGAACAAGGGAATAATTCTCCCTAGCCCTTTCTAGGTAAGTTATCTCAAACATTACTCATTATTTGCTGCCTATAGTGTGCCATAGGCAACATGTAATTGGAAAATAAATTGTCATCCTATTAAAAAAATAATTTTATAGAGATATGAATTTTCAATCCATAAAACATATATGTAAATCTAAAATGTTAAGGGCTTTTTCACACTGCAGAAAGAGATGTCTTTGTAACTACTGTAGACACATCCATTTAACCTTGTTACAATGCACAATGTTCAATGGAGAGTCAAAATTATTACTGCATTATTACAATACCGATGGCAAGACCTATATAGAAAAGAACACCAAATGTTGAGTAATTAGTAAAACTGAAGTTGAAAATCCTTGCTGAAATCTATCCAGAGAAATGTGCTATTTTGAGAAATTATGTGAAGCATTTTTCTGCTGGCAAAAAGGTATACCATAAGTTTGGGGTTGGGGACCTTCCAGAAAAAGTCAGTAAGACATGCAAATTACAGAGCCCATTTATTGTCTCTATTCCCTTAAGCATCGTGATGCATTCCTTACAAATACCACCACACCAAATCTGATTTCTTTCTCATACATCTACTTGTAAACAAAAAATGGTTTGACACTATAACTAGAAAAAAAAAATACTACGTTTACGGTTTTCATGTATTTGTAATTTTAGAACCCAGTGTACTAAATTCTTTAGCGATGGGCCCATATCAAACATTTTCTATTAGATGAAGTCTCTTCCAAATAGTATATTACTTTTGTGAGTGGAACCCAGATCTCATTTTCCATATGTAAATATAATGATTGTACTTATCAGAGACCAATCTGACAGGTTGAAAAAAGGTCAAGTTGCTATCTGTAGTTTCTCATTGAGAACTACCACTGCATAAATTCTGAACAATTGAATTACAGTAATAACAGCTCTGTACTTCTACAGCACATTTTATCAGAATGTTAAATAACTACACATTGGTTTTGCTTCATAATATATGGTACTGAGGTTTGAAAAACTCAAACGATACATCTGCCATCAGCTAATCTGTGACAGACCTAAAAAAAAGATAATAGATTTTCTCAATACCACTACAAGAAATGACATCAAAATTAGGGAATTAAAATTAAAATATTCAAATTAAAATATCAGAGACAGTGTATCTTAAATAACCCTCACATCAAATTATCAGAGGTAAATAGAGATAGTATCTTGATAGCCTTTGAGGGCTATCTACTATCCTGGAATCATCCTTAAAATTATTTATTTGTGCGTCAAGATTTGTATACTGTCAAAAACTTTATTGTTTGAAGTTTGGTATTGTACAAGTTTTCCAATTTCATGTCCTAAAGCTAACAGAAAACTAAACCAATGCTTTCTTTCCTAGTTCTTCTTCCACCTCCTACAACAAATAAGATATTAAGTGAGGTAAGATCATGAGCTCTAAAAACCATGAGTGTGCTTTACCTGCTATATACAGGCAGTAACAAGAAAATTGGCTTGGTCCCATCACATAAGCAGGCTAGAAAATATTATTTACTACAGATACTGCAGCAAGCAGATGACATAGATAAGCTCAAAAAACTTGTAAATCTTGAGGACTGAATGGGCAGTCCCAACAACAATTAGCACTCCAAAAAATTTGTATTACAGCATATAAAATGATAAAATAGCTTCAGGTGTAACAACAAAGCAGGAAAATATAGGGTATATTCGTTAAAATGTAAATGGAAAAGGACAAAATAGTGCTTTAAAAAAAGTAAATATAAAGTTTATATAGTAAGTTAATGACAAAGTCTGTGATAAGCTCAGTAATGAGCTTAAACCTATCTAAATTTTAAGGGAGGAGAAGAGGACTCCTACCAAGAGTGATGACTCTTCCTTACTCACTTTTCATCAGGAATGTGTGTTTTGGATTTTTTATTCTTTTAAGGCCAGTATTTAAGATCAGCAGCAGTATCAGTCTCATGGAAAAAGGGTGCATTGGAGAAGAAAACATGCACAGGATTGCAATTGCATTTACAGATGTACATCGAATGGATGAAGGAGAAATACAAAGTAAAGCCCTATATCACTTTTTTCCCCTCTAAAATAAGTTGTAACAGTACAAGATGTAGATAAGAAGGAAGAACAAACTTGTAAACAAAGGAAAACGATATGCAAACAGTTAATTATAGAAATGCTTGTCTATGTACGCTCACTTATCTGTTAAAGTAAGTATTAACACTTGTACATTTCCAACGAAACACAGAGGAAAAACAAGCATGTTCTATATGATGCTTATCATTACTTTTGAAAAGAAATTGCCACCTGAAGTGTACTGTGGAAAAGTACAATTGATTTCCTCCTTCTGGCAAATAAATGCAAAGAACAGATTTACCACTGTAGTTATATGTCAGTGTTCTGTTATAAACAAAGCTGACAAAGTTCATGAGAGGGCAACAATAAAGCTCTCAGTCTAAAAGTATCACAGAATATCCCGAGTTGGAAGGAACCCATAAGGATCATCAAGTCCAATTCCTGGCACCGCACAGGTCTGCCCAAAAGTTTTGACCATGTGACTAGGTGCACAGTCCAATCTCTTCTTAAATTCAGACAGGCTTGGTGCAGTGACTACTTCACTGGGGAGCCTGTTCCAGTGTGCAACCACCCTTCTCTGTGAAGAACCTCTTCCTGATGTCCAGCCTAAACTTCCCCTGCCTCAGCTTAACACCATTCGTGCGGGTCCTATCACTGGTGATTATGGAGAATAGGTCCCCTGCCCCTCCACTCCCCCTCGCGAGGAAGATGTAGACTGCGATGAGGTCTCCCCTCAGCCTCCTCTTCTCCAGGCTGAATAGGCCCAGTGACCTCAGCCACTAGTACAGGAAGATTAAGTTGTACAGGAAGATTAAGTTGTTCTTTTCAGTGATAGGCACATAGGAATAAAATAAAGTTATTTGAAATGCATTCCAAGTGTCCTTATTTTTTTCTTCCAATCTTTGGTTCTTTCTTCCTTACTGAAAATTTCCAGTGTATGAATTTGTATTGTGGCAAAAGTGTAAGGAAGTTGTACTGCAAAAATAAATAAGACATTTCCAACAATAATACTGACTGATGTATATTTTCCTGGAACAAAGAAATAACAAAAAAGCACTCCCCATGTGTAGGTTTTTCTTGCATTCATGGGAATTCAATATAGCGCAACATGACAGTTCTGTAGGGACTGTTTCATTCCACTATAAAAAACATTTTAGAGACTACTATCTACTTCTTGAGAACGATTAAAACGAACAGTTGCATGACCACTGGATATTTCAAAAAACAATTCAACCAAAGTTGAAATTGCCTGAAAAGGGAGTTATGATCTCATCTGGATGGAGGCAAAGCAAGTCATTAAAAGGAAGACATAATACAAGCCAGATTTCCTGCCTAGCTTCCTCTGACTTCTGTTGGCAGAACTATTTTCCTGTTGTGGTAAAATCTGTGCCTAGACATTGTTCTGTCCGCTATGCTAGTAGCCCGGTCAGGAGAACACAATTAACTGACATGCTGGTACAGTGGGAAAGATCATATCATCAGGTAAGCTCACCTACATACATCCTCAACAGATCTGTAATTGCAGTGACTCATAGGAAATCTTCCAACTCTGTTTAAAAATCTCACTCCAACAGCAAACAATTTCTCCCAGCATTAAACATTGCTTAAATGTTGCTTAATCACCCTGCTAATTTTTAATATAAAATATGGTCTTGTCATGATTAAAATACTATACAAAAATGAAATGATCTTAAGTCTGATATGCTACTATATGCTACAAAGCAGGGTGCATTGTGAATGTATCTTCCACCTTAACACTAAATTTCCTGACTTCCATCCAGTCAGGAAAGCTTCATTTTATCTTTTTATAACATTTTGTGAACAGTTATTTTTTATTAAGAATCCTACCTAGCCATGTATCGAAACACATTTGTTTCGTTCTCTAATACTCTCTCAAGTAATAATTTTTTGCTTACATGAGTACTGACAAGTTTGAGATTACCATGTTGGAACCCATTTTCGTGTGACAGCTGCAGTGCAGATACTTGTCGATATACTGGTGCTGAATACTAATCACTACTACAGATGAGAAACAATTGCCAGCTACATCACTTATCACTAGGATGAACTGAAAATCCTTCATTGCCTTATCATGTGCTTCGTGCTTCCTGCTGAAATGGTTAGAAATCACTAGGAAATGCTAGAAGGGATAAAATAATTGCAAACCAGTAAGGATTTCAAGGGTTAATGCCAAAAACAGTTCCAAAAGTCACTTATGGAACTTATTACTCTTCTTCATTTATAAAATTTTTATGGTGCTCAAGAGGTCTTGATTATTTGTATAAAAACAGACTGAATACAGTTTAAGAATAAAATGCATGAATGTGGGATACAGGTAGGACACAAAGTATACACAGTTTTCTCTTAGGATATTCAGTTATATTGCTTGAAAAAAATCTCTTAAAACAACTTTCTATAAAAATTAAAGTTTTTAGTTAATAAAAAAATACATTTAAGGTTAATAAGCTACATTGTATTTTTGATCATTTGAAATTCACAGAACAGATGCAAAGTAGATACTTCTCTGATGCTAATTAAACAGCATGCCCAATAAGTATTTCCTGTTAAATAAAAGCACCTCTTCCTTTTCCTCTCACTAATGATCATCAGGATTATAGCTATATTAAAAAAAAAAAGTGGAAAAAAGAAAAAAGAACACTTTTTAAAAAGAGCTATGTGTTCAGTATTTTCAAAACCTTCTAATTAAAATACACAAAACACTAAAATTAAGAGGGAGAGGAAAAAGGCTTAAGAGAGCATTCATAAAATATCTCTAGCTGTTGGCAAAGAGGTGATTTTGTCATTTAATGATGATGAAGTCAAACAACTGTTGCTGAAATGGAAGCAAGTTGATGAAGAAGGCTTTCAAATTGAAGTGAGGGATATCAAAACAGTTTTCTTATAGTTCTTTTATCTGTACAATTTCTCTCTAAATTTCATTACTTTCAGTATTAGATGTCCCTTTCAACAGTTGGTCAAGTGTTGATCAAAAATGTGATATATTGCTTTAATGTGCTTGTGTCCCATTGTACATTAAATTGTTTGTTCATACAGACAACAAGTTCTAAGCAGTTCACAAAATATCGGAGGACCAGTAATTAATATTGATGTGAACTTTAAGAAGAAATTAGCTTAATTTGAAGAAAACTTTTCTGGTACTTGATCTGATTTGTGCAAGGTCTGATAGAAGCACTCAGTTAACTTAAAACAGAATGTGTGTTAAAAACTGTTAGCACATACTGAATATTTACATTATTTGAACACAAAGTACATTAAGTTTAACAGCACATTAAAAAATTGAATATGGTATCTCTTAAGCAAGAATCAGTTCTAAAAAGCACGGTATAAAACAACTTTAACAGTTTTCATAAAACAAAAAAAAATACAAACACCATGACAATTTGTGGACATAATGAACTGGATTTTTTTTTCAGTTAAAAGAGAAACAAATTAGTGTAATTAAAATAGTGCTAAAAGCACAATTTATGCTCTTAAAAACTATATGTTAATTAAAACTAGTTATGTTTGAAATGCCTTAAAGTGACTTAATTTTACTTCATTCTCCACCAAAAAATTTTCATTCAAGATTTATTACGTATACTTTTTAAACAATGCCCCTATGTTACTGTCCACGAACACATTTGAAAATTCCTGAGATAAACAAGTAAATAAAAAGTCTGTTTGCCATTGCCAGTCTGTTTGCCAGTATTGCCATACTAATTAAGTATGGTTTTAGTGGTAATTCCATTGTAACTTATAAACGATCCAGGAAGTAAATACGTGTGTGCATATATACATAAATATACATATACCAAGATTTACTCTATCCACAGACATACCAGTACATATCCTTACTATTTATTAATCAAATTAAAAAACAAACAAACAAAAAAAAAAAACCAACCAACCAAACAAAAAAGCTATTCTACAAGATATTTTGCTTTCATCCAATATATTAAGGACAACAAAACAAATTAAAGAAGAAAGATTCAATTTACCAAATTCTAATAAGAGTTAGATATCTATGGTTATGGGTGTACATATGTGAATGAACGAATAAATCCTTAACCCACCATATCTTTTTCTCCAGTTTGCAAGCTGTCACCCGTGAAAAGTATGGTGTAGATGGTAGGATGATACTGTACCTGATTGGCTCTGGAGGTGGTCATGGGATCAGATGGAGAGGACTTGGTGGTAGTTGGGGAAGATGGCAATGTCTGGGAACAAAGCAGTTCAGGAGCAAATCAACCTTTACAAGCCTTAGACTGAACAGTTAAAAAATAAATAAACCAACAAAAGTAACATAACTACAAAATTAAAATAAATAAAAAATGCCTAAGACAAAATCTTTCTCCTACTCATTGGAACTTAATGGAATTTAAAGTCAATTGGATAAATGCATGTAAATATGCATGCTTATGCATGTAAAAACAAATTCATGACTTGAAATCAAGATGGTGAACTCACATAAAAAATATGCTGACCACATGAGGAATATATTCTTTCCTCTCTCCTTCTATTGGGGAAAATGAAGACTATAGTAAACACAAATTCCAGCAAGTTCAATGAGCACACTAGAAACAGTTATCAGTCTACAAGCAAACAGGGCCAATGTTTGAAAGAAACTAGTGAAATTTACTTTTGCACTTTATAATGCACCATTCTATAGCACGGACTATAGCCAGCAAACTGTGTTCCATACCTTAAAGCAATTATATGAACCTAAGGAGCTTTCAGCAATTTACTAACTGCTAAAATATTAATTAATATTTTTTTAATTGAGAGGCATGTGAAAAAATGTAAACATCAATCTCATGATGGATGAACATGCAACTAATACCTTCACAACAAATTGCTACAATATATTTATTATTAGTGTTAATGATCCGTTAATTGAGCAAAGGTTAATAATGTATCATCAGCCTGTGTTCAAAATAAACACAAAAAAGAATTAAGAGTCATATTTATTGATAATGTTTTCTAATATACATACTTAACATTAAATCTTGAACATATCAAAAAAGCACTGCTCTGTTTAAAACTTTTATATATACATCTCTTTTTAAAGTATTAGAAGCTGACAAAATAATTCTTTTCTTTTTATAAACGTAGTGAAAATGTCAAATTCCCATTTCCCAAACATAACATACAATACTTATTCAAAGCATGTAGTTTTGACATTTTTGTAATATATTAATAATAAAAAGTATCCAAAATTACACTACTTTTACTTTAAGAAATAAAATGTAGAAATACTATACAACGTGATGTTTCATATGAACAAATAATTACTAACCCAAACTGTTTAGAAATAAAAGAAGCAAAATTTCACATTTTCAGCAGTTCTGTTACTTACAATCATTGACAGTCCCTCATAAAAAAGGTATACACAATTTTGCACTAAAACTCTTAATGCATATGAAAAGTTGGGACACTGTGAATGCATAAAGTTACGTGTATTAGCTTGTACATATGCACACACAAATATTTGATCTGTATGTTAAGCCATATGAAGAACCATATTTTCGTAGTTGGTACATAATCAAGCAGCCAAAACAGAAAAAAAATCTGACGAAACAGATCCTTACTTTGTGTTGCCAGCTTGCAGCTCACAATATAAGACAATGAAAAATAAAAATAAAATAAATACAGCTTAGGTATCAGCTGAGACACTTTCAAGAGGCTTAAGTAAATAATACTACCATGTAGGGCACTATAAACAAAATATGCAGCTTGGCAAAATGTTGGTCAGTAGACTGTATATATTGGGAAAATCAAGACAACTGTAAAGGATTCTCCCATGTCTTCCTGTACAGAGCATGGGTCAATTTGCAAATTGTATTTGATATAATAATTATTTAATTATTATTAAGCACCAGATTCAATGATAGTACAGCACTAGCAATATTCAATTATAGAAATTCTGATTTTGATGGGGTCATGCAGGATATCTTTTATCCAGATCTGAAACTGAAATGAACTGATTTTCATCGTTTAAGCTTAAACTAATGGGGGTGAGGATGGATAAGAGAAAAAATGTACTTTGACTAAAATATGTCAGACATCTGACGGTTTGTGAGATCACCCCCTATTGCTGGTGATGCATACAGTATTGTATATTGTTGTGGTATACTATGTGGTATACTATACTATTCAAGGAAAAAATAGGATGTTCAAATGAACTTTCCTCGCTGGTGCTACTAAATGTTATTACTGGAATTATGTGAAAATATGTAGAACACTTCAACACTGAATAATGACCTAATTACTGATAACACAAGTACTATAAGAAATTGGAAGCATCTCAATTTTCACTTAATATCAATCTTCCTAAAGCACAAAAAAGTATGGCTGCAATGAAAAAGGAGTACCAATACTCATTTCAGGTGACTGTTGAACTATAACATCCATTAAGTAGAAGTTTTTCACTATTTCGTTTTAACAAAAGCTTGTCGAAAATATAATGGAAAAAAAAGATAAAAACATGGAAAAGTGAAACAGCTGTATTAACAAACAAGACTCAGGTATGGGCATACACATTTTTTTTTCCAAATATACATACCAGCGACAAAATACTGAAAATAGTAATACCAATTATTATTGTTATTTTCTATACCAGGGTATGTGATAAATTGTGTTCGATGCTTAATCTCTGTTTGCTAACTTAACTAATTATATATATATATATTTATATTCTGAAATATACGTACATATATAAGGACTGATAGCATTTCATCCTTTTTTTCAAGCTTCTATATAATTTTGGAGACACATTAAATACCAGTAATCTATTTATTTCTTCAATATTAAAGTAACAAAATGTATTTTCTCAAAAACAAACACAGGCATTTGGATTTTTATTTCAATTTCCATTGGTTAATACATAATTTATTGATCCATCCTGAATTGCTTTGCAAGAACTTTTAGGCAGATTACTTCTTTAAAAAAAAAAAAAAGCAGAGCTCAATAATCCTGATTTATTAAGCAATGTAGCATATATATTTTTTAATTTTGGCAACCATTTTTGCATTAGGCAAGGACTTGAATTTAGTAATTATTAGGCTTCTGGGAATGAGATGTATAAGGTGATTAGAAATCATAAGATGAATTCACATTACAGAGTTTCAATTTTTGAGACTGAAACATTTATACTGTAATTGAAGCTCTCCTGAAATTACATCTTGACTAGCTGTCAGGTTAGTCATAATTCCCACTATATACCACTTTTACAACTCATGTCTTTTTTTTTCTTATTGTTTTTTGTTGTTGTTGTTTTGTTTTAAACTTCATCATGAAGCCAATGTGAAATTGGCCTCTGTTTTCTCAAATATTATTTTCCTTCCTATAAGTTATGAGCAAATGAACGTAAGACAATTACTGGTATGATAGTGTTTTATGTTTGGTTGGGGTTTGTTCCCCCCTCCCCATCTTAAGCCTCTACAGTAGATATTTGAGAAAACAGATTTTAAGTAATAAAAAAGGAGCTTATTGTTCAAAATAAATTTGAGTCATATTTGAGTTACAATATTTTTTTAAGTCCAAGAATATACTTCCTTGTGTTGTTTACAAGTACAACTGTGAGAGACAGCTCTCAGGCTGCACAACATACTAAAGGGTGCAGAAAGATGGCCAAAGCATGACACTTGCATGCTTCGTATTTTCAAGTGGCAGAATGAAGATACAGCTGTACCACAGCAGTACAAAATACATACTCCATCCGCAAAGTGTTCCAAAAGGTCTTCTGAGACCTCTTTCCTATGACTTTGTGAATTGCCTAAGAGTAATGTATAAATGACAGAAGTTACATCCTTATATATATATACATGTAATAAACACACACAAAAAATACTTACAACCTAGATGATAAATATTTTACTGAGACAATCAATTTAATTCTCAGCATCAAAGAGTATATATCATACATAGAAGGGTAGAAAGTAAAGGGATAAAATGAAGTACCATTTAGAAACAGGGTTAGAGACATGAAAACATATGAGGAAGAAACATTAAATGTGAAAATGTAACTGCATTTACTGCTTACCACTTTCTAGTTTCCCACTACAGGGCTTCCAAACAAAGGAAATCTTAGTGATAACATTACCCGTATTATATTATTAATACTAAGCTAAGAGTTTTGGACTTGCATATTAACATTCATGTTTTTAAATGACAATTTAATTTGATGACAATGCTAATTTGCTTAAGCCTATATTTTAATACACTTTAAGAAAAGATGGTATCTTTTTTGAATACTATTAAATAGTTGAATACCTACTGCAGCTAAAATAAGAAACAGAGAGCTCTCCAAGTTCCAGTTATGTTGAACAACATAAGAGACTGACTTACTAGCCTTCCTGTAGCACCAGACATAAACCTTACTAAACAGACCATTTGCTTTGCTAAATGTATCAAATTTTATTTTTCATCTGCTATGAACTCTTTTAACCTACTACTCTGGCAAACGATTCTCATCTTAGCAATGACTGTATAAACACAGTCATCATAAAGAACAAATAAAATACATTCTGATTGATATTTCATGCTCTTTGCATTTGGTTTTGCTTTTGTGTAAAAGAATACCTACGGCACAGGGCAAGGCAAAAAGAAAGTTAGCATATGCAAATGGAAGCTTGTTTATAGGTATTTATAGAGATTATTTATTTGTGTTTATAAACTCTTGGGGACTTGCCTTTGAAACAGGAAACAAGCTGTAGTAAGTATGATGCAAAAGAAGGATTATCTTATGTTTTGCCTTGGTACAGTAAGGGGTAAGGAGCATAAACCAAAACAGGTGCCATTTGGATCATCAGAGCAACTCTGGATGGAGTGAGTGATTTACGATGAAGATTACAATAAAATGGACAAAGAAAACCAGGTCCTTCTTTCCTCAAAACTTGTCACAATAACACAGAACTACTGCAAAATATGGTGGTGTTAGGTAGAAATACCAGAAAACTCAAGTAAGTAACCAGACATAGGTAACGAAATACATAAAAAGATATGGATCACAAATCCTGAAGGAAAGAAAACATCACCTTTTGATTCTGGGCTACTTTGGGATTTGGAAAAATACCATCAAAACTTCAACACCTTAGAAGGCCCAAGATGATTTCAGAATTTTCTTAAGAATTAGAACACTTCTGAAATTTTCTGCAATGCTGAATGCTACTGTTCATTCCCCCAATGCAATCCTTTATTCTCACTCCACTTTTGAAATACATACAATTAAGAGTTAATCATCAGCTACAAAGTGTTAAATGAATTTATAAAGCACATTTTTATATACATATGGAGATTATATTCAGCACTGGTGAAATGAAACAATAGGAAAATATGATCTGGCACCCAAAGTAAGTCAAGGGCACGTGAGGGATAGAATAACAGCTTTATTTTTACGTAATGCTAACCTTTTACTGTGGGACCTAATTTAAGGTACTGTCTTTCTAGTACGGGATAGCAAAATTTATTCTTTTTTTTTTTATTTGTTGCTGTTCTAATGACCTGTAAACGCAATATAATTATTCATTGCAGAATGGTAACCAGTGCCATTCTTCACTAGTATTCAAACCTGAGAAAATTTTATGAGAAATTATTGACTAGATGTGATCTACAAAACAGCTTATATTTATTATCTTCCTCAAATGAAAAAATGCAGAGATATTTTCTCTTATTCTGCATGTTAGTAAGGCTGCTCTAAGTTATAGATCTTTGCCTTAAGTGAGTGTTAAAGAAAAAAGAAAAATTCTCTAGGAGGGAGATGCATTTTAAGAATCCTCCTAAGGAGGACTAGAGACATTTTCCAAGTCTCTAGTCTGAAGAACTCATATCCCACATTTAAAATAAAAATCCTCTATTTAAGCCATCGGTTTCTGATCTGTATTCTTAAAGTCAGATTCTGATTAAACACTTAAAAGTCAAACCTCTTATTTAAATTGGATGAGTGTTCCAATATAAGGTTGTGATTGATGACAGCCAACATAGCTTCACTAAAGGCAGATCATGCCTGACAAGTCTGGTGGCCTTCTACAACAGAGCTACAGCATTGGCGGTTGGGGGGGCAGAAACTGACATCATCTACCTGGACTTGTGCAAAGCATTTTATACTGTTCCCACATGATATCTTTGTCTCTAAATTGGAGAGACCTGGATTGGACAGATGCACCACTTGCTGGATAAGGAACTGGCTGGATGGTTGCACTCAAAGATTTGTGGTCAATGGCTCAGTGTCCAAGTGGAGATTGGTGATAAGTGGCATTTCTCAGGAATCGTTATTAGGACTGGTGCTGTTTAACATCTTTGTCAGCAACACGGACAGTGGGATTGAGTGCACCCCAAGCAGGTTTGCTGATGACACCAAGCTGTGTGGTGCTGTCAACACACTGGATGTATGCCGTCCAGAGGAATCTGGACAGGCTTGAGAGATGGGCCTGTGCAAACATCATGAAGTTCAACATGGCCAAGTGCAAGGTTCTGCGCTTGGGTCGGTGCACACCCAAGCACAAATACAGGCAGGGCAGGGAATGGATTGAGAGCAGCCCCGAGGAGAAGGGCTTGTGGGGTGCTGGTTGATGAAGAAGCTCAATATGAGCCAGCAATGTGTACTTGCAGCCCAGAAAGCCAACTGTATCCTGAGCTGCATAAGAAGCATGGCCAGCAGGTCAAGGGAAGTGATTTTTCCCCTCTACTCTGCTCTTGTGAAACCTCACCTGAAGCACTACGTTCAGCTCTGGGGCACCCAGCACAAGAAGGACATGGACCTATCAGAGCAAATCCAGAGGAAGACCATAAAGAATGATCAAGGGGCTGGAGCACCTCTCCTATGAAGACAGGCTGAGAAAATTGGGATTGTTCCGCCTGAAAAAGAGAAGGCTCCAGGGAAAGCAGCCTTCCAGTACCTAAAGGGGGCCTACAGGAAAGCTGGAGAGGGACTTTTTTCTCAGGGAGTGTAGTAATAGGACAAGGAGTAATGGCTTTAAACTAAAAGAGGGTAGATTTAAATTAGATATAAGGAAGAAATTCTTCACTATGAGGGTAGTGAGGCACTGGAATAGGCTGCCCAGAGAAGCTGTGGCTGCCCCATCTCTGGAAGTGTTCAAGGCCAGACTAGATGGGGCTTTGAGCAATCTGCTCTGTTGGGAGGTGTCCCTACCCATGGCAGGGACGTTGGAACTGGGTGGTCCTTAAGAGTCCTTTCAACAAAACCATTCTATGATTCTATAAAATTTTCTTGTTGATCAGCATTTCTGAAGTAAAAGTAGTTCATTTCACCAGAAGAAAATAAAATTACTGAGTTCAGACACATAGTTTTGCACATTTTTAATACAAGCTCTGGGACTGTGATTAATGAATAGAACAGAATTTGAAGACTCACAAGAAGTTACTTCTCTATCGAAAAAGCTGAAATAAAAAATATTAATTGGAAGTTCTATATGTGAAACGTTTATTCCAGACTTTCAAGGAAGAAATTTCAAAACCTTTGTTCATGCTGAGATAGCTAAGGATTTCATAGAATTGAAAAATGATTCAGGTTGGAAGAGATCTCAGAAGGCCAACCAGTGGAATCTCCTGCTTAAAGCAGAGTTCGCTGTAAGACCACCAATCCAAATATAAAATGAGCATTGTATATAATGCTCAGTTCTGAAATGGTCACCTGCAGATCCATGTGCTTCCTGGGCAGGCTGCTAAATACCTTCTACCTATGTAACAACCAGAAAGCTGGAAGGAAAATTCAGTCAGCATATGAAGAAGCTGCAATATTTTCTGAACAAGGTTATGTGATAAGACCACATTATACACTTTTTTCCACTGTTCACAGTAGCTGCTATTTGTTTAGATGTGAATTTTAAAGCTCTGTGTGCTAATTATGAAGCTAAGACATACCAGCCTCCTGATCACTTTATGAAAACTGTATTCTGTTCCCCCAGGTTATAATACTCTGAAAAAGTTGGTGCAACAAGTAACAAAGAGAAAAAGCAAATTAGATCCTCACAGCAGTTTCTTGGAGTTTACATAAAAGCGCACAGTTGGTTGTTGTTGAATGATACCTAGAAACAGTAGATAGCTGACAGTTACCAAGAGGTTGCCTATATTATGTAAAAGATAAAGATGTAAAAGATGCAAGCAGTAATCAGTTAAATACTCATCAGACCTGCCTGGAGGACAGACCTACCTGGTTATCTACTTGTAAGTCTACAGGATCAAGAGATCAGGAAAAATGCTCTGGAGAAAGCTCAAAATGAACCAGACAGACTTGTGAATCTTCCAAAGCTGAAAGATAGAGAGACCGGAACGTTCGGATAGCGACTTCATTATTAAAAATAAAAGGTAGGCCAGACTCAACCTCATTATATACCTGAAGACAAAGTTCTGAAAATTGAGCAAGTCAGCAAACAGCTTACCTACTGACTTTCTTAACTGAAACTGCAGCCAGATATGTCCTTTCTTAGCCTGCTTCCTGAGGGGAGTATCAGTAGAGAAGCCCACAACAAAGAGAAATGAGAGCTGCAACCTCATAGACTTGGGTGGCATTGTAATGCCTCAACTACAGGCACCTTCATTCATGGGGAGAAAACCGCCTTTATTTTTTTGGTAGAGATAGCTAGAAAATCAACAGAAATCTATCCAGGATTCCTAATGAAGGCAAAAATGATTATTTCAGATCTACTCTCAACCTCAAATGCTAAAGATTACTTAAAAAAATATTTGGAGTGACAAAGGTTTGGGGTATTATGCTAACACAGTAAAAATTATATAAAAGCTTGGTAAAAGAAGAAAATGTAATTCATAAGGGCTTGTATTATTAGAATGATCAGGGTAACAAAGTCATGACCTGTCTGCTATGAAAAAATAACACCACCAGAAAAAAATAACAACCAGATCATGATTACCTGTTACAAAATATTATCCTTTTAATTTCTTAAATAGAGGTAATTTATAAGAGGTAATTAGAGGTATAAGAAGTATTAGAGGTAGTTTTTAAGACACAGGACATTCACTGTAAACTCTAAGAGCTAAGCTAACAATTTCACATTGTGCTGAAAATAATGGAATTTAGACTTATAGAGTCAATATTTATATATCAGGAAAATATCACAAATAGATGCCACTTCATTATAATAGAAATAAAACAATTCATTGTAGTTAAAACTGATCAGCATATGCACATGTATATCTCCAAATATCTGCAGTCATACTATTATGCACATGTCTGGGTACAGGTAATATGTTTAAATTATAAAATGTGGAGTGAAATCAGAGTTTTATAAGGAATGCATTGCACTTAGCCTGTGTCTTCACTAACTTCGCTAGTATCAGCTCTAATCACTGATCCATCACTCAAGCATTTAATTTACCACTCTAAGTGTGGAATTAAATTTAAAATAATAATAATAATAATAAATAACCACCAATAAAAATGAGAAAAACAAACCAAAGCAACAACAAAAAAAAAAACACACCACACCAACAACTTTACAAATAAGTTTTCTGTAGTATTTCCTCCTCAGTTCCCATGTGGAAAAGTGATATCAACTGAGAAACAAGTTGAGAAACAAGACAGGAAGTATTAGGGCATATAACCAAGAATCTCTGTAATCTAGTTTCTCAGGATCTTAGTGACTTGAAACTAGTTTCATTTCATTGCAAAGGGGAAAAAACACTTTCCATTGTAATAAAGAACATTTATTTCCCGTTAGATTAAGAAGTGTTGGTATAAAACCTAAAATTTTATGAGCAGAAAAGACATTTAAAACACAGATCTTGTCTTCAGCTTTTTTTCTCTCTCTCCTTACTCAAGCACAATCATTTTCATGTCTAATAACTGAGAAACTAGTCCTATAAAATCAGGGCTTTACTTTTTTTGTATTTTCTTGTAAGTTACTTAGAGGCTTTTTGTTTTGTTTTCATGCAAAAATATAGCATATACAGAAAAAAATAATAGTACTTGTTAAAAATCATATGCAATGGCTTAAGCACAGTTTCATCCATCTAGAGCAGTGTGTTCATTTCAAACTCGTCCTGTTTAACCACATCTTCATATAAACATTCTGTGTATGGCACTACATACAAAGTAAAGTAATTGCAAACAGTTATCAAATTACTTTATAGGACACTGAATATTGCTACTGTTGAAGAACCAAATTTATCCTATATATGACAATGTCCTATACAGGACAGATGAGAAACAAAAATATATCCTATATAGGATCAATAGACAAGACAAAATTTTACTAATGTTCACTCATTTCTTTCTTCATCTTTTTCTTACTTAAAAAAATGGAAAATCATTTATTTAAAGTTCTATATAATCTATTTCACATTCTCCGTACAGGAAACTTTTTTTTATTAATTAAAATTGTTCTGGAAATTGGAATGAACTAGAGAAAACACTAGACCAATGATACCTTGAAAATATATTTTGCATGTCCTATAGATATTAAAAGAAGTCAGTATGAATCAGGCAAAAAGATGCCAAAAATAACAGCAAATGAGTAATAGAAAACATTCCAAGTAAATTATATTTTCAAAATTCTTACACAGAAGATTTTTAAAGTATCTATTAGAGGGTCTAAAATACAATTGACACTTTTTGTTTTATTTTAGATACATAAAAGTAGAAAACATTCAGTTAATTCCATGATTTTGAGTAACTCTAAAGATTTACAAAGAGGTTCATATTTTTAAGTTAGAACTTCAGTGATCCTTTTCAACTAAAACCTAGGTGTGGATTATTACCTTACACAGTAAAGAAAAAGAGTTTATGAAAGAAACACATTAGCACACGGCACTGAAATTTGTAAGAAACTAAAAGAACTGCTGAGAAACATGGAACAAGTAAGTATAAAGAAAATAAGGACCAGTAAATTACTAAAGGGTAAAATAACATTTTCTGAAAGAACGTGTTAACGTTGACCCCTTGCAGCTTTAAAGTTTTATGACATTTTTATAAAGGAAGCTACTTTTAAGGAGCTGATGTGACTCTATTCCCAACCAAAAACTCACTTGTTTGATGCGGTCTGGATTAACAGTGGTCTGAGGCTGTAGGATGCTGACAGGCTCTGTCTTGGCCACATTTTGAGGCATTTCTCGAATCTTCTCCGCAATGAAGCCATGAACTGCATTTAGTGCTTCGACTGTTCCCTGGATCAGACACACCCGCTCTGTAGTACCTACAAAAAATAAAAATAAAAATAAAAATAAAAAATGACCTGAATAGAATGGATTCATCAGATCTCACAAACCACATACGTTATTTCATAAAGATGACACTCAAAAGCAGAGTGAAAAAACAACTAACGGTAGCTCAATAAACATAATAACAAAGGAAGAGATTTCCAAAAGGTAACACGATGATCTGAAAACGTAACTCCTGTTCATGTAGATCCCATCAACATGTAACATTCCAATTCAACCTGGATAAAAGAGCATCCATAACAACTTAGAAAAATAAATAAAAGAAGATAAAATATTAGGTTCAGTTGGAAATACAAGAAAATTTAAGAAGTCTTTACAGAATACGTCTTTTAAATGACTTTGGCCTAGAACTTCTAGTGAACACAAGGATGAACGTAATAGCCTATATTATAGATGAACTTGAAATACACTTTTGTAATGATCACCTGAACTGCAAACGCATCGATTTAGGGTAGACATTATTAGATCATTTCTTGAAACAGCCACAAATCATTATGGCAAGACCTTTCAAGGCCAACCAAATTCATATATCTGACTACCCACCTTGTCTTTTATAACTTTCCCATCATAAAACAACCTTGCAGTAACTATTTACTAAATACCTGGAGCTGTATTTTATGTGATTTAGATGGAAATCATGAAAGCCTCTACTAAATAGCCAGTTAATTCTCCGCAACTTACATTTCAAGAACTTCTGTAAATATAGATATGCTGAATACCACTCATGTAGGATATCTAGAATCTACGAGATTACCTTCTAAGCATCCATCTTCTAAGGTTATGGAAAGATATTATGCACTTGGCAAATATACCTAATATGTGAAATAAATATTTGTTCTATGTGTAAGAACGCATGTGTTCCCACTTTACTCTGTGCTGGTGCAGCCTCACCTCGAGTACTGTGGGCAGTTTTGGGTGCCACAGTCTAAGACATAAAACTGTTACAGAGTGTCCAAAGGAGGGCTATGAAGATGGTGAAGAGTCTGGAGGGCAAGAAGTACAAGGAGCAGCTGAAGTCGCATGGTTTGTTCAGCCTGCAGAAGAGAAGACTGAGAGGAAACCTCATGAGGGAAGCGGAAGGGCAGGAACTGATCTCTTCTCTTTGGTGACCAGCAATAGGACCCAAGGAAATGGCTTGAAGCTGTGTCAGGGACAGTTCAGGCAGGGTATCAGGAAAAGATTCTTCACCAAGAGCGTGGTGGGGCATTGGAACAGGCTCCCCAGGGAAGTGATCATGGCACCGAGCCTGCTGGAGTTCAAGAAGTGTTTGGACACTGCTCTCAGATATAGGGTGTGATTTTTTGGGTACTCCTTTGGGGACCCAAGGAGTTTGACTTGATCATCCTTGTGGGTCCCTTCCAACTCTGGATATTCCATGAATACTAGGACTTTGGTGGCAATGAAATCACCAAAGGGGAGGGGAACACTGCATGTTCCCCCCTTGCCCCTCCATACTCATTTATAAAAATAGTACAGATACTCACTAAAAACAGTCCTTAAAAATATTCCTCATTCCCAAACGCTGTGAAGTGTAACCAATGACTTCAGTGTTACATGGTTTTCTGTTCTAGCAATTATATTCTACTCTATAACTTCAATCTCCTCTCTGTCTGCGCCATTCTCCTCTCTAGTGTGAGGCACTTTCTTTTTCTTGTATTGGCCATTGCTCCCTTTCCCTTGTATCAGTATTACTTACTTTCACCTTTAATTTCATTGACTCTTACAATCACTCACTTAACCTTGTAGCCTGGGGAAAGACAGTCTGAGATGCCATGTTTATCACATCTTTTGCATAGTACCTCACAGAATTTGCAATCCCATGTATCTCATCAAGTGTTTAATAGCCATTGTACCTTAGGTTACAATTCTCTAGAAAGGCTTAAACAAAACCTACATTGCTACATAATCCTTTTCCAAACTGAAATTGGTCTGTTTGTGTTGCAAAAACCACCAGTCCTTATTTCTTTGATATCATTGTTACAAAGATCTACAGAATGTCCAAGGAAAACTCCAATTCTACCCTTGCAGAAATACTCAACAAGCCTTTGTTTACTTTTTCTGACTAAGACTGTTTTAGATTATTTTGTATGGCTTCACTGAATAGCAAAAAGGTTTTGAATCCTTTTTTTTTTTAAAAAAAAACAAAACAGTGATAAGGATATATGTATGGCACTGCACTGAAACAATCCATATTCTGTTTTCTATATATCAAACCACTTAAATATGTTTGACAAAATCAGTTTTGACTTGAAAAACGCTGTCTAACAAATGCTTATGGAAAAATGAAACTTAGGAGGAGGCATTGTAGTTTTGACTTTTGCCCTGCAGAAATTCCAAAACAAGACAACCTGGATGTCCAGGTAAAATTGCTTTGAAATTAAATGTGCTGCATGCATTTCCAATATACTCAAATTAATGTTTTTCATCATCATGTTTGTACCTTGTAATAAAAGAACAGTAGAATAGTAACAGAAGAAAACTATAACGTGAAGTATCATGACATTAGTGTATTCCTGTAAACTTAATAGTAATAATAGTACGCAAAGATATGCCAAATACATATCCCTAATCAATGCTGTGCACATTTTGCTTCAAGGTAAGAGGGGGAAAACCAGAGTGATAAATTTGAGTCACAGACTTACCATAAAAAAATATGTCTTATTACTGTCATATTCCTAGTAAAAGTTAATGACACAATCCCACATGGATCTTTTCACATGAAAAATTCATTCACCCTACCTAAACAAATGAAAATTACAAGGTAATGATGTGGCAAATATTAATAGGTTTGCAAGGATTTCTGAAGTTCACTACATGTCATCGGGCTTCATTAGCATTATCTGCACAGAGTCACAGACAATAACATGGATGGGAGAAATGTATCAGGGAAGTAAGTAATCTCCTCCTTAAAATTCCCTTCCTATGTATCTTATGTCTTTAGTAATATCTATTGTTATCAATACATCCAAAGATATGCTCCTTACAAAACAGCAACGAAGTCTGTAAAGGAGAACAGTACAGCAGCCTTATTAGTCACCTGCAAGAACAAATTGTTTTCATTAGTAAATGCTTCTCATCCGCTGATATGGGTAGTCTCTAGAGATAAAATATTGCATTTCCTAAAGATGAAGCAGCACATTAAGAGTTCTGCCTGTTCAGTAACCAAATGTGTTCATACACATTCAACAACTTGCACAGCCTTTTTTTTTTTTATTTAAAAAACAAATAAACAATCAGGCTACACTGAAATCCAACCACCTGAAAGTAGCTCTAGAGCCAAACTGACGTAACGATAAACAAACAGTATTTTCTCTGTTGAAAGGTTATTTAAAAATAATTATAATTAGGATTAAACCATGCCAATCAGTATTTCAAAAGCTGCAAGGTTAATAATCCTTGAGATTAAATCTAAAGTTAAACTGATTATACCCTGAACAGCATACTATACTTGTGTCACAATCAAATGTATATTTGTCAATAGCAAGATTTTTAAAACATTTATGTGACCAGTTACAATGACTTTTCAGATATCAGCTTCAAAATACAACCTTTTTTTCCCCTCCCACAAAACACCTTATTAAAAAGGGAGTTTGAATGGCTTAAGTGGAAGTCACCACATTAAATGAAACTCGGTTCCCCTAGATGTAGCTTTTTTGATGCTTTTGCCTTTTTTTTTTTTTTCCCCCTCCCTACTTGGCTCCCTTCTCCTTTTGCAAACAACTCCTGTGGTTTCTGTGTAAATCAATCCAGCTCTAAGAAAATGCTCTGGGGAGTCTTTACACTGCAGTATTAATTGTCTCCTAAATGATGAGATGTGATGTGGATTGATCAATGCAGCTAATGCAAGTGTTCTCTAGGTCAGCAGACAACACACTGAAACCAAACACAGATCAGGTTACATCCAAGCTACTGGAGTCTGATATGGAAAGCACTTAACAGGGATGACTGCTGTCAAAACATATGAAAGGAAAACAGACAGTAGAGGAATTTCATTGGACTTGGCACTGTGACTAAACGGCACGCTACTGTCAGTGCTCTTTTAGAGCATGCTGTATAGTACACGTAAGTCATACTACAGGCGAAACACACTGTGTTTTAGCATGTATAAACCAGGATGCAGTAAATGGAAATCACTGCTCCATGAAGAAATAGAATCGTGCAAAAGCCCAGTCCACAGTAGGTAAGATGCAATTAGTTAAAATGTGTCACCATAGCAGACCATTTTCTTTGAGGGTTAAACCATATGATTTCTACTGAAACAAACAACAAACAAAAAAAAGTTAAAAAGAAAAGGAGTCTGGAGAAATTGTGTACATGTACAGTTGGGAATTGCTTTAATCTTTTGAAGTGATGTTGTCATACTCCCTCACACAACTCTAATGGCTTTTCACTCAGATAACAGCGTACAATAATTTACAAGAGTCAAGCAAAAGGAAAACTGCCAGCTATATGACCAACCTGTACAACAAAAATAAGCCTATGAATCACTAAAGTTGGTGAGATTTCTGTCATTTAGAAAAGCTTTTAGACTCCATTACTGTCTAAAGTAAACTGTCAGATTATTTATCATTTAGCAGTCCTATCCATTCATTTTGCAAGTTTCTGTGAAAAAAAAGATGAGCCAACTATATGCATAATTCTCGACATATAATTTTCAAAATATGTATTAAAAATACAAATCTCATTTTTGAGAGAACTGTTTTAGAGAAAGACAACCTACCAAATAATCAGTCTTTACTGTTTTGCTTTTTTTCTGTCCAAATGTTGTCAAAATAAAATTACTCTACTTTTTAATTATTTAGACATCAAATCAGAGTTGGTGTCATGTATGGTATATTTTATTTTACATATGAAGAAATAAAATGTATACAAGAAAATAACTTTGCCACAGAAAATTTATAAATGCATATTAGGTGGTCATCATCCTCGTACATTAAAAAAAAATATATATTTTTTATGTGTATTCATTAATACTAAACTCCATGACAGAAGTTTGTATGTGACTGTAAAATAGGAAAACCTGTAACTACATATATGCTACCACAACTTTGTGTTTGTTTCTAAGGAACACAAGTAAATTACTCAATATTTGCTCTATTTTTATGACAGTAAAATTCCTCTTATATCAGAATTCAACTTAATTTTGCAAAGGTATGTTTTAACTTTTTCTTATAAAATAAAAGGGGCAGAGTATAAGTGTACAAGAAAGCCTGCCTGTTAATACTGCTCACCAAAAAATAGATTCATAAAACTAATGAAGAAAAAAAGAATCTGAATCAGTTTTGTGCTTGCTTGCTTTTAGGAGACAATTTATAGGCCCTAGTTGTTGAACATGAAAATAGACTTAAAATACAGTTCCATGCAGAGAGAGAAATATGTAAGCATTAGCAGCCATCAACCTGTTTAAATGTAATAAACCTATTTAAATGTAAGTAAACAAAATCCTGGTTTGATATCTAGAAAGTTGGGCAGGCCTAAAAGTTAAAACATCTTTCACTAACTCTATTTTCATTGTTTATTTCTCCTTCCATCCCTTTAACCACCTAAAACTTTACTTCTGGCAAACATCCTTTGACAAGTACATCCCACTAATTTTATAAAGCACATTTTAAATCCAGTTCTGAAATTTCAAACCCACACACAAGCTTTTAATAGGAGAAGGTTATTACTTATTAGACAACTGATACAGCTTTTAAAACAACCATTAAAATAAACACAAGATATGCAGTAGGACGAAGGACACAGCAATATGATGCTCTCAATGCTTTTATTTCTATTCTTAACAGGAATACATCTATCTATATATGGTACCATTAAGCTTTAAGTGTTTCTTTCAAGGCTCTGATTCAGTAAGTAAAAGTTCCACTGTATTCACAGAAACACTCACTGAAAGTTAAATGTGCTTCTGTATTTTACGAACCTTAGTTGAAATATTTTGGGAAACACACTGTACCTTTCAGAAAGGAATGTTTGGCATTTCTATGACTCTATATGCTTTTTATTGGGCTTTGACATCAGTCTTAAAAAGCATTTGAAAACCTAAACAGGCACAACGCATTATCAGCACAGGGTAACTCCAATGGATCTACTAATTAAATCTCCTTATATTTTTCCAGCATATCATGCCAACTTCTTTGACACTGAAAGGGAAAACCTGACAGAAGGGAGAGAGCTAAGACTTTAACTAACTGAAAGGCTAAGCTACAATCTCTGATCAGCTGATTTGCATTAAGCTTTTTATTTGATAAATCACAGTACAGCAGTCTGCTAACCCTAGCATCTTATATGTTTATTTTTCTGACTGATGATCAAAGGGCCTCTACAGTGGAGTTCTAACATAGCCAGCAAATGCTTCGGCCTGAAAATGATCTTTCTAAAGCTCCTGGTAAAATACAACTGTGCTTTGACACCATTCCCTAGCAATGCAAAATAACCAGTCTTTACTAAATTGACAGTAATGCTCTTAACATGAAAATCAGATAAACTCTTCCTTGCATCTAACATTTCCTCATTGCAATTACCTAAAACCTCAGCAAATGAAAACCAGACAATAAAAATAATGTTTTATTTAAATGCGTTACTAGTATTTCATACCTCAAACAGACGTAGAAAAAAATTGTTATATACGTGATAAATGTACACATCCTTAAATGCAACACATAAGAACATCCCACTTATGTGCAAAATGTCATAGGAAACTCAACGAAGCGGTTTCCTACTTTGATCCTTGTCTCCCTGCTGCCCTTGTACCCTCATTTCTTGAGACAGAATTAATTGGTCTTAATTCAGAGCTTGTTCCCATCATTATTACAGACAAAGACATTTCTCTCAGCACAAACCTTACTTCCCTGATAGACTTCCCAAAATGGAAGAGGAAATAAGAGCTGGTAGCAATGCTAGAACATTCATATTCTAAATTTGTTTTCCTCTAGATGAAATAATTTTGGAACTGTTTACACATACAAAAATAGGGAGTAAAACTTAACTTTTCCTGACCAAGTAATTAAAATAGCAAAATCAAAGAGAACAATCTAATTGAAGGAAATCTAAGAATTCAAAAAGAAATAAACATGGCCCTCTAAGAATCTTACTGATGTCTCTCTCATAAACCCAGGGCATCCTTAACTTGAATTTTCAAGTACAGATTGACTAGATACATTCAGCTTAACTAATGCTCCATTCTTCTTTAAGAAAGCAAGAAACTGTTCCCTTTAATGTTTCACCCCCTGAAATTATAGCTATTAATGTTTTCTGCAGCTACGTTATACTTTATATGAGTCAAGCATCTAATAAAAGGAATAAGTTAAATTATGTATAAGTGTTCTATTTCTTGAAACATATTAACAGATGTGATGATTAACAAGCACATGCAATCTATGCATGTGATACGCTGAAATCTGCAAAAATAACATGGAGTTCTCTAACATCAGTCCTCTAATAATTTCTTATCAGGTGTCCTAGTTTACAGGAAACTTTATTTGCTTTAGCAGAAACAGCAGACTGCTGAGCCCATATTGATCACATATTGTCGTTTAGGTGTGGCACACCCAAAAGTGGCCGATATCGTTAGCTAATTAAATCTCAGAGAGGGCTATCACTCAACTGTACATCCCAATCTGACTACCTTCCCAGGTCCTCACCTGTATCTGTGAACAGTAAAACGTAGCACTGCAAGATGTGCCCCCACTGTGCCCCACTCCTGTAGTGGGGTATGAGAGGATGCCCCAGTGTGACTTGGAACTTCAACACCACAAGAAATCAAGTCAGAACACCAAACTTGGCTACAAGTGTTTCAATCTGATGTACCACATATGCAGTACGTATGTCAAAATAACAGCTTGTCAAAATAAAACTATAAAATTTTAATCAATTACAATGTTAAAACAAGAAAAAGACTCTTAGATACACTGCTGTAAGTTCAAAATACATCAGATGTCTCAGTAAATATTCACAGACTCCATAACTTCAGTTTGGCTTCTTCTGGAAGTAGACTGGAAGATAACTTCAGTTTTTCAACTTGCATATATACCTACACATATTCATAAATTTAGCTACACACACATATGTGCACTTACATTTTAAAATAAATAGTATACAAGTGGGTATTATTGTTATTGAATATGTGACCTCTGAAGAACAATCCAGATATTGAAAGGAATCAAACTGACAAATGCTGTGAAGCATATGAGTTTTCAGAGTTATATGGAAACTTCAAGTTTATAGTCCATTGCACTCAGGTTGCATGTGAATTACATGAATCCAGGTTTAACATAGTTGTAAATCCGAAGAAATGGATTATTTCTTTGTGAGAGAGAAAATTAGGAAATTAATTTTTTTTTTTTTTAAGAAAAAAAACAAACCTCACAATTAATAAAGGTTTAGAGGGGATAATGAGTCATCTTGAAAGCAAACAATCCCTTGAACAAAATCCGTTTTGTTGTATATCAGCTAAGGATTTAATGTTGATTTAAAAATATATACAAAGGGAGATGAGGAATTATTAATACTATACCGTTATGTATAAGACAGCAAACAAGAGATTATAACTCCTTTTGTCTAAGATTTATTCATGAAACAACTGCAGATTCCACTTGCAAAAGCTTATGAAATTCACTCAAAACAGAGGTAAGGCCACAGACTTTTTTTCTTCCTACAGTATTATGAAAGATTGATTGTTTTTCATTTAACTAACAGAGAGAAAGCAGTGAGAGGGAGCACAGCCTAATTATACTTTGGGAAGCAAGCACGTTTCTAGAAAATAAAAGCTCTACTGTTCAAACAAAATCAAACCCCACTTGACTCCATCACAAAATTTTCAACCCAAATTAAATATCTTGTATTGTTTTGGTCAAAATATGTAATAGTAAAAGCAGTTACAAAGAGATAAAGAAGATTATTTTTAATTTGTTTAGATTTAGCTGAGATTTTTTGTCAAATAAAAACTTCCTCAAAAGTATCTGGGGAAACAACCTCCTATGTATTTTTCCTCCTACTTCCCAAATTGTTAAGGTAAACAGGCTAAATGAACTGTCATCTTCAGTTCTCTTTGATCGGAAAGTGAACATATTTCCTATAGGTCCTCAAGAAAAAAAATAATGAAATACACAAGGAGAATCAAAAAATAACAAATTTTAACAGAATATGAAATATACTTCTTGCTATTTAAAAAAAAAAAAAAACAACAAAAAAACACAACAGGTGAGGGTCCTCCAGTTATGTTATATTCTCTGCTAAGGTGAGAATCTCCTGATCCCTTTCCTTCTGTATTTTTAACGGTGGTTGACAGACAGCAATATTCTTCCGGCTCATATAAGCACTTCTTCAAAATGAGATAGGCTTGGCATTAAGGTATATATATATCTATTTTCTAATAAGGTGACGTAATAATTTGATTATTCATATACTTTTAAGATTATCATGGTGCGTAGAATTTTGCGTTAACATTTTTAATGATATCAGTGAACAGTAAGCATCTAACTAAATGAAGTTAATAAAAAATATCTAAGCTTGATGAAAATGTGAAGGTGACTGTGAAATAAAGGCTGTCAAAATCATTAAAAAGCAAGAAGACCAAATACCCCCACAACACCAAATTTGTTGCAGAAAAAAAGAGTTGACCTTATTTTTGGAACAGATATAGAATATATCTCTCAGAATAGAAAGAAAAAATTACATGTGTTTTTCAATGTATCTGGAATGAATTTTCCAATCAACAAAAGCACTTAAGAATATTTTTCATGCAAAGCAATGTTCTGTTGGCAATTACAGCTTTCATGCTACGCTATAGTAATATGAACCTTTGTTATTAGTGACTCCTACACATACAATTACTAAAAGAAGGAAAAAAACACCAATTTAAACAGTAAAATATACTTTAAGAAATTGTAGGAATTGATGCATCTTATAGAGTGATAACAGTTCAAATCTCTAAGGGGGTTTTTCTCCTCAAAAATATTTCTCAGGTTTCATAGTTTAAAAGCCTGTGAAAAGCTTTGGAAAATCTTTCTAGATACGGCCAGTTGCTCAAGAAATACAATCGTCAAATATATTCATTACAATGTATCTGTTTGGAAGAAGTAAATACCACATTTCAAGTAAATGAACTATACCATAAATTTAGATTAGAGATTCTAATTCAAGAACGAAATTTCTCAATACTTGTGCACTATAAAATACTGGTAGTTATAGGTATGTTTTAAATATACTTGAAAGCAAAAATTCAAGTGAACATAGAAACAAATTTTTAACAGTATACTTATTATTGTTGAATCCTTTTTAATTTAATTCATGATCCTGCAAGAAACTGACTTTATCCATAGTGTTAAAGATTAACTCCACAGAAAAAAAGGTCATTCCATGTAAGGGTAAAATGTAGAGAAGGACATACAATACATACCAACTGTATTGTATGGATTATTCTACATCGCAGTCCAGAAATATAGGAGACAGCAATGCACATGGATTTATGTTTTCAGAGTAGGAAAAAAATGTGAAAAGCAGGATGAACTCCCATTTTGATGAGGTCATTACAACACACATATCAACATGCATATTCAAATGTGTGAAAACACAAAGACACACAACTTTGCTGTTGCATATTAAATTAAATTCATTGCTCCCCGGTAATGGACTTCTAATCCAGGGTTTATATGGATTAACAGGTAGGGGCTGTTTCTGACTACTACCCAAGCATTCAGTACACTACAATTATTTTTGTTTTCCTTCCTGGCTTCCAGATTGTAACCCTGTTATAGCATGTCTTTTTTTTTTTTTCCCCATGAATGTTATATCCCCCTAAATTTAACTTTCTAAAATTGTGGATGAAAAGCTGCTTTTTATTTATATATCCATCAAACAGCTATATATTATTTTATCCTCAGCACTCAAAAATTCCTGTTTTAAATATATTTGCTGAACTATTTTCATTCTTTTACAAAAGTACTTTTTCAGTAGTCAAGGTAGATATTATGGCCTTGGCAAACTTAGTACTGATGAGCTAAAGATCTTGCTTTTTTTTTTTTTTTGGTCATGTTCTGTTATAAAAACTACGCAGGAAAAAAAAAAAAAGAAAAATGTTGAAGAGGGTTGTAAACTTTACCTTCTTCCGTACCCCTTCACTCTCAGAAATATTATAGTTTTATATTATAGTTTTAAGTGAACAAAAGTCTTCTACTAGTACTACAGCCATGTCTACACAGGAACCTTTTTTATGGGTCAATCATGTTACAAGTATTCTCAACTCTTATTTTCAAACGAATAATGCCACAATTCATTATTTAGAAATACTATCACATTTCAGCGCTAGATTAGTAGACTTGAGGGAATCTAGACAACTAGCTCGTGCTACTTCTCTGATCAAGAGCAGGGCTGAAAATAAGATATTTTTTCCTACAATTTTGAACAGAAGGCCAAAGCAATCCCATTCAAAAACAGAATGGTGTCAGAATTCATCTGGAATGTGTCAAAACGTTAACAGCCACAACGTCATTATCAGATCCTTAAATCTACAGATATTGCCACTGAAGTCACTGAAACTCTATTGGCAATGTCTCCAACAGAAATCTGATTACAAAATAAGAACATGGACTGAATATACTCTAATTAGGTTTCATCATTCTCCACATTTTTGTTCTGAATGAAGCAGATAAGCATAAGCAGATAAATAAAGCACCAGATTCTAGATAGCCTTAAAATCATACATTTTCTTGCATTACATCAAAATCCTAAGACTATTTTAGGACTGAGCTTTTTTTTTTTTTCTTCTTCTTCTTTCCCTCTTTTAAAATGGAAATCCTGTAACTTCTTTTTTTTTGAAACTGAAAGGCAGATTTTTCTGGCAGGTTCTGATTTAGGATTTTCTATATAGCCTAACATAGAAATCTTTTAACATACTTAAATGTGCTTATTATTTACCTAGCAGACACTTGCTGATCTTCCAGTATATCAAACTGGAGAGATCTTGATCAGCTAAATATAAGAATTATTTCTAACATGAAACCATACATGGTACTGTCTCTGATGGAGACTGTCAGGTTAATTAAGTGATTGATAATAAAAAAATAATAAAAGGTGAGGATGATCAAATATGATTGCACACTAACATTGTGGTTAGAAAACCTTCCCTGGAAGACTGAGGAAACATTTACCTTCACTTTGCAAGGAGAATATTACAACTACGTAAATTCAAGTTGTGTCTGCCTAAAAGCACAAACGACGTGTAAAATAACATGATATAAATAAAGATAGCTGAAACAAAATGACTATAGAAATGCCCAAAGAATAAATCTTCCCCTAAATTAAATCATAAGCTGAGATTCCTGTGCATAAAAACTCCTCAGGTACCAGTGGGGAAGAAGGAACCTGAGTCTCAGGTGACTCCAAGGCAGCAGTTTTCCCACTGCTCTTCTTGCAGGGAGCCTCCCCATGAGTTGGAACTTCTGATGCACCTGAGTAAGCTGCTGATTCTCAGATACTCCCCTATGGCCCTGCCATGCAGTAACGCAAGATAAATTTCACTGAGAACCCCAACACTTCTCCTGAATAGGCAAGGAGAAAAGACAAGCTGACCTCTATAAGGCAGACTCTCTGCTGGTAAGAATGCACATAAAATTCTCTTCTTTCTATGTTTGCCTGTGCTTTTCTACATAAAAAGGCAGCAGACCTATAAATCAGAAAATGAACTTTGAGAATGGTACTTGCTCTGTATTATTTTGCTGTATGATTTCTGCACAAGGAACAGCCCAGCCCTCAGCAATCATGTCTGTTTCCTTCCCCAACTCTAAAGCAGTGATGCTCGTCTAGCTTCTTTAATTCAGTAGCAGGGAAGCCTTACTCATACATGTGTTGGGAATTGTCTCTTCCCCTCAGCCTAGTCATTCTGAGGGAAGAGACAATACCATCACCATCCCAAACCTCCCACATCACTTGTTACTACTGCTTCTATCACAGAACTTAGTGTCTTAGGGCAGGACCACTCCTACAGTGAGACTACACTGGCCAGTGAGATACACTCCTGAAACCACATGATCTCCTACCCCCACCCAAAACAACTGCCTCAGAGTAGGTGGTGATCCTCTTATACTACTTCTAAAATTGTGACAGTTTCAGATGGCGTTATTAATCCAGATCAAGTACAATTTTTCACACGCATTAGCAAGCCAAGTGAACCCAAGATAGAAATATATGCTTATATATATATATATATAAAAAGATGAACACGTGTGTGAAAATGATGCAAAGCATTTATACGCCTGAGGGGTGGATAGCATAAGAGTCCTCTGCCCCTTCTTTTCTCCCTCAACATCACCTGTCATCAGTGAAGATAATGACTTTTTCTTGCCTCAAAACCTAATTTCTTGTTAAGTCTTAAGCTTTCATAATTCATTATCCACCAAGCTACTTCCTCACATCTCTTTTTAGCAAAATAATATGCTAAATAATAAAAAATATGCATCTTCTGTATGACACAACAATTTCATTTTTATTTTTCATGCCATTTATTTGTATTTTATAAAACAAAAATTACAAATGAAGTTAAACAGTTTTTTCTTCATATCTCTCCCACAAACTTCAAGGGCACATTCCATGCCTAACCAGTGGCTTACAATTCTTAACTCTGAAATTTTAAAAATCTTATCAGCCAAAACACGTCTCAGAGGAAAAGAAAAACCACCACCAACAGAACTTTTTCTTAAAAAGCAAGCAGACAAACACAGAGATTTTAGGTAGAGGACCTCCACAAGCCGCTCTCCAACACATTTGAAAAATCATGGCAGTCAGGTGAAATCCTCAGTGACTGGAAAAAGGGAAAGATCACTCCCACTTTTAAAAAGGGTAGAAAGGAAGACCCAAGGAACTACAGACCGGTGAGCCTGACTTCTGTGCCTAGGCGGATCGTGGAACAAATCCTCCTGGACGCAATGCTAAAGCACAGGCAGGACAAGGAGGTGATCGGGACAGCCAGCATGGCTTCACCAAGGGCAAATCGTGCCTGACCAGTCTGGTGGCCTTCTATGATGCAGTAACTGCATCAGCCAACAAAGGAAGACTGACTGATGTCCATCAGATGTCATCAGTCAGTCTAAGGGACAAACTGATGGACTTCTGCAAGGCCTTTGAAATGGTACCACATGACATCCTAATTTCTAAATTCGAAAGACATGGATTTGAAAGGTGGACCATCGGTGGATAAGGAATTAGCTTGATGGCCACACCCAGAAAGTAGTGCTCAATGGTTCTATGTCCAGCTGGAGACTTGTGATGGGCCGTGTCCCTCAGGGGCCTGTCTGGGGACCAGTTCTTTTCAATATCTTCATTGATGTCACAGATGATGGGATTGAGTGCACCCTCAGCACATTTGCAGATGACGCCAAGCTGAGTGATGCATTTGATACCAAAGAAGGAAGAGATGCCATCCAAAGGGACCTGGACAGGCTGGAGAAGTGGGCCGATGTGAACTGCATGAGCTTCAACAAGTCCAAATGCAAGGTGCTGCACCTGGGTCGGAGCAATCCCCGACATGAGCACAGACTGGGAGAAGAACTCATTGAGAACAGCCCTGCAGAGAAGGACTTGGGGGTTCTGGTGGATGAAAGGCTCAACATAAGCCAGCAGTGCACGCTCGCAGCCCAGAAGGCCAACTGAATCCTGGGCTGCATCAACAGAGGAGTGGCCAGCAGGTCACGGGAGGTGATTGTTCCCCTCTGCTTTGCCCTTGTGAGGCCCCATTTGGAGTACTGCATCCAGGTCTGTGGCCCCCAGCACAAGAAAGATGTGGACCAAGTCCAGAGGAACGCTACAAAGATGATCAGAGGGCGGGAGCACCTCTCCAGAGACCCTGAGAGAGCTGGGGATGTTCAGCCCGGAGAAGAGAAGGCTCTGGGGAGAACTCGTTGCAGTCTTTCAATACTTACAGTGGGGTTATAAAAACGATGGAGAAGGACCCTTTAACTCGGGTACATGATGATAGGACAACGGGGAATGGTCTTAAACTAAAAGAGGAAAGGAGGATAGATTTAGACTAGATATGAGGAGGAAATTCTTCACTCTGAGGGTAGTGAGGTACTTTAATAGGTTGCCAAGAGAAGCTGTGGATGGCCCATTCTTGAGGTGTTCAAGGCCAGGCTGGATGGGGCACTGGCCAACCTGATCTAGTGGGTCGTATCCCTGCCTATGGCAGGGGGGCTGGAGTTAGATGATCTTTAAGTTCCCTTCCAACCGAAGGCATTCTATGATCCTATGACGTTCTACAAGATGCTAATCTGTAGAAAAGTGCATTATGATGGCTTGATAAAGTAATTAATGGAATGTTATTTAAATGTTAACGGGGTGCATTTTTCAAGAACACATTTGAAGTGCAAGTAAAAGTTATCTTTTTATTTTCTAAAACAGAGAAAAAGTGAAAATTTCAGAATGTGAAAAGTGTTGTATTAAAATAAATGGAATGGGAAGACTAATTTTAAAATTTGTACATTCAAGGCACTGGCAGTTGAAATTTAGTAACTCTTAACTAGTATTACTTAAGATTAAAGTAGATAAGCTACATCTAATACAGGTTGAGATTAATTACCTCTGACAGGGCAAGCAACTGGGAACACTAAAAGTTGAGGAAAAGGCAGAAGTGGCATCACTCACATAACTACCCTGGCAGAACACTTATTAGTCAGTAATTCATTCTGACCATTTTGCTCCAAACAGAGTCAAAATAATTATCCCCTGAAGTAAACGCTGCTTAACTTCTTCATTCAAAATTTTTAAAACAAAATTGATTGCATATAAGAATGACCACGTTTCACGCCTTTTTGATACAGGTATTTGAAGTATGTTTAGCATTTGTCAGGGAGCAGGTATACACAAAGTAATTTAAGGTATAGCTCGCTAAACTGAAACAGTTTCAACTACAAACAATTATAAATGAAGAATCATGTTCAGGTTAAAACCTAGCAATAAGTATTTAATTTAGTCTAGAATTAAAAAGTTTGCAGTTCTAGTTCATGGCCAGAAACAGCATAAACAAAGTAAAAACTTTCCACTGATACCTTGTATTGCTTTGGAACATAGCTACAGCTACATGCAGCAAGATTCATTCCTGTAACTTGAATTTGTACCTACTCCAAGCAAGTCACTTCCTGAACTATGCTTCAGTTGTAACAGAATACTTGTATATGGAAACATCCATTTTCACAGCTTAGAGACTGCAAGGGGACTGTTTCTAATGCTGTTATTGACTGAGTATATTATGTCATGTTTTAAAATCTACCTGCTTTCCTCCAAACCTAGTTTTAGGCTTCTCTCTAGAAAATCAACAAAATGTCCTGGAATGGGATTAAAAAAAATAATCCTATTTGTTCTGAAATTTATTTTAGCACTGGATAAATAAGAAATTTTATATTCCCACTCCTGAGAAAAATCAAGATCAGAATCACAATAAAAACAACAAAATATCCAATTAATTTCATGAAACTAGATTACTAAAGCCTATTTCTATTTCCCTACAGATTTGCATCTTTCTGTCTAGGAAGGTAAGAAAGTACAGGCTTTTCCCTGAAAAAAAAAAAAAAAGTGAAGCTTTTCCCTGAGTTGTTGATTTTCTGGGAACTGCAAATAGAGGCATATGCTGGTGCCCTCCTTCAGTGGGGGCCTTCATAGCATCGTTTACCAGTCCACAGATGCCTATCTTTACAAAACGTGTAAGAAGATAATTATCTCTGAGATCCTCAACTCTCTGTCAAACATGGTTTGTGTTAGCAAAAGATTCCAAACTGCTTTGCAGAGGCATCAGGAGAGTAAACAAATACTGGGCACTAAGCTACTGTGTCAGATGTAGAAAATACATATTAACTTCTATAGGAAATTGAAGATTTTCTGACGACCTCATTCCCATGTATTTAATTTGCCTTTCCTGATGGAGGTACACGGTGCAATTTGAGTGTCACAACACATCCTGATACCAAGATCACTCTCAATTACACTCATGACAGTTTTGTTTTGTGATCAAAAACTATGAGATCATGATCATTCCCCTTCCCAGGTTCCCACCAGTCACTGCATTTTTCACAGCTTTTTGTACCACTTCCAAGAAAATATACTTCTCACTGCGGGATTCTGGATATGATTAAGCTACTAAAATGATAGAAATAAAAGTAGAAAGGAATAACTGCAGCGCTTATACATGTGCAAATGGTAAGAAGTAACGTGGAGTTCATAAATCAACCCTAAATTGAACAAAAATTGGGAAAAAAGCATCATAAACAATGGGGGCTACCTAAACTTGAATGACTAAATTGTGCGAAACAAAACTGATGGAAAAATTTCATCCAAAATTTAGGTTTTTAAATGAAAAATAAGGATACAATAATCACATCATCTCGTTAATTATGGTAAACCTTTTTTTTTAATTTTAATTTTTACAGTGATTTTCACTGCAGCATTTCGTGTAAGGGTATATTTTGTTTGTCTTTCTAATCATGAATATTACATGGATTGTGCTCAGTCTCAGAACATGAGCCTTTCTATATTTGTGGGTTTCTTGCTAACGTGCTATGGAATTCAAAACCTATGGGACTTTGGGACTTTAATTTAAGCCTGTGGCAATGAAGATGCAGCTGTTCATTTATAAGCAATCATCACAGCTACAGAAGTTGTAAGATTAAATTTGAAAAGCCACTTTCCTGAACTTTTAAAATGATTAAATTATAACAGAATCAGTGCTACTTTATATTAGAAATACTTTTACTCATTAACTTTCTTCCAAGTTTAAAATCAAACCAAACCAATTATACATAGCATTCCACCTGAGCTTGCATCAGGTTAGCATTGCAGATTATGTATCAGTATTTGATTATTATTGTAATGTTTGCTCCTCACATACATAATTAGAATATATCACCAGTGATGACCCAGTCAAGAGTCTTTGAGGTTGGCATTATAGACTTTATTCTGTGTTGGCTCAGGTGCAACTCAACACTGCTATTTTATTTATTTTAATTTATTTAAATAAATCTATCAGCGAATCAAACCAGAATTATAAAGTGGTGTTACTTACTCGTTATTGAAATGCCTTCTAATATATCTAAAGCAAATTTTATCAACGTATAAAATCTACAGAACTCATCTCTGTCAAAGTTACAGATACCAACGTGAAATATATTCTTCACTGATTTGATGGGACAGCTGTGTACTTGTGCTATAAGTCACTACTTTAACTAGGATTCTGTTTGATAGGAGTGCGACAGGAAAGGGCTATAAACGGACTGTGTGTAAACGACAGACCAAGAGAGAGTCCAGAAACTCTAAAATAGTGCCAAAGCTCAATTCCTGAAGCTGAATTCCAATGTTCTACTGTTAGGTGAGACCCTAAAAATCATGGCTATTAAGCTTGTACTACAAAGTGTCAAGATGATCAAATGATACCAATGAAGACATTTACGGATGGATGATAGAAATGGGATCACATTACCATTGGTTCTCTTTCTTGGTGGTAAGAAGAAGTTTCCATACGTGCACAGCAGCTATAGTGTTTCATTCCTAATAGCTCTTTAATATTTTGTCCTAAGTACAACCATACTAAAGAAAAGTTTATTTTCTAACAGGCAGTACAGAGAACAACAAGGTATCAGTCCTCTACAAAGACCTAAAAATGATGAGACAACAGACTGTTTTTTTTCATTCCTTTTCCTTTTTTTTTTTTTTTTTTTTTTTGAGTGAAATCTTTCTCTTGAATTAAAAAAAAAAAATTACCCTTGGAAGGCAGTGTTTCCTAAAGCAGGGCAAGACTCCCAAAAGACATAGTTTTTGTGATCTTACAGAGGAGTTCTACTTTTTTTTCCTTACAGATCTAACCAGTGACATAATACTCTACAACAATCATTCTCAAGAAATTTGAGTAAGAAAAAGCTTGAAGCTTTCTAAAGCAGGCAGACGCTCCTTTCAAATGCAGTTTTACTTTTTCCTTGCAGACACCCTGGGGACTTCTTTCAGTAGCACCAGATGTACAATGCAATAAATGTGGAAATACTGGAAAAGACTGTGGGGTAAACAGCTAGTTAAGAAAAATGGTATCTTAATAGCAGAATGCCTAAAACTATATCGCTGTGTAACAATGCCGTGGAGGCCACAAGCTCAAACAGGTGAAATTTTTTGAAATAGGGTACACATGGAATCATTGTATCCTGTTACAATTGCATTTCATTCAAAGCTGACTCTATATTCTAAAGGAAATCCCTTAAGGATATTTCTCGGATGCAGTCACTGCAAGGTAGTTAGAGAGGTAGCATGTAAATTAATCCAATGATTGATGCTCATTTGGGATACTGTCAAGCAACATTTAACTACTATCAGATAAAAAGACTTTGCAAGAAATTGTAACATGCAGAGATCTCATGTGCTAGTGAAGATTAGAGATCATTATTCCTGAGCACAAATTTGAATCTTGCTGAGTTACCTAATGTATATCAACCTACAATATATGACACGCAAAGCTCCTATGAAAAGCATATTTCAGGTTTTCAAAATGATTACCACTCAGAAAGTAACGCAAAATGATCTTCCTTCACCGACTGGGTTGACACACAGACATGCATATCCACATTGAAATAATCAAGACTTCTCCACAACTTACTCAAGAGTATCTTCTAAGTCAATTGTTATTCAAATCCTTATGGTTTATGTTCTAAACAATGTTGTGTGGCTGAACAGCCAAGATTAAATAAAGGCAACTCTCAGGGAACCCAACAGGATAAATATTTAGAACTCAAACATTATCTCCAATGAGACTAGCTCATAGTTTGGGGAATGTGCTCATTCTGTATCTTTTTAACATACGAGACAAAGACACTTCAACTCTAAAATTCATGTGTAATCTAATCATATTCTGGTATACCCAGAGACATCACTTGCCTAAGACAGCCCACGATTTAGAACTAACTTTTCTGCTTACATTATATGCAAGATAACACTAACTTTGCTAATAAACACTACAGTATCTTAACTAACCAGTTACCTGGAGGGCATGAAAAAACAGCAAACTACAGTTCATTGTAAAGCCACCATAGCATTTACACTGGATAATTTTTCTTTAAGTGCCAAAAAGGAACATCATATTCTTTAGATCTTGGAGGATTATTAAAGCAAATGGATGTGGAAAAGAAAGTAGGGCAATCAAAAATAAAAATGATGAATGTAAGGCTTTCCTTTGTCCATGGGGAAGGAAGATATTTTTATATAAATATGTATAGCTACATACACACTTATCTCAAAGTATTTTATAAGTAAAAAATGAGCTGCTGTCTATAATCCTTTAAAGCTCTGCTATGAATAGCCTAATAAAAAAAAAAGAAAAAAAACATGCACAAAGAGCTTGAAGGATTTTTTTTTTTTTTTTTAAACATTTGACAACATTAATATCTTAAGTCTTTTCATAGCAACCATCAGGCATTTTTGCAACCACCACTATAAAATTCTACTGCCATTCTCTGACTAAGAAGTATTTAGCATAACAATAACAGGGCAAATAAACTGGGAAAACAGTCCAGTAAGTGTCATTGCTCCTTTACTCCCCCTAAAATGAGTAATTGTATAGGACAATTAAATGGAATTACACTATTAAGTACAGTTTACATACACATATGTTTGCACCTATATGCAAGAGGTAATGCCACATCATCACTGTTAACTAATCACCTTCATTTGTAAGGATGTGAATTTGAGCCACATAGCTCCCCAATGGGTCAAAATTAAAATGGAAGTAAATCAGTTATGTAATTATTAATATAATAGACAAGAGCTAGAATGGTGAGCCATCAATTCTAATTAAAGGCTGCAATTAAAGGACACTTCAATCAATCATCTCTGTGAAAGTATACTCTATTGATTGCTACATTAATTATTAAAATCACATTGAAATAAAATTCAGATATAGTTATCTGCCAACTACTTCAAAATACTATTCTAAGGCTTGTAATCTAAATCAATGACATCATAACTAGAACTGCAATTTCTTTTATATTTCTATAAAGAATGGCGTGAAACACAATCTCAGGTACTCAAGTAGTGCAGTACTCAGCTACTATTTTTAGAAAGGATACACAAGAATTTTACTTTCTGCCAGAGTCAACATCACCATTAAATCCTCCTGGCAGTCCTTTAATGCTTTCTCTCCAGCAGGATTGCCAGAGTATCAATATATTATGTACTCTAAATATATGCATATATCAGACAATTGTATGAAGAAAACTGGGTATTTCAAGAACTTTTGACAGAGCCAAAACCCAGACCTGCCTGCATAAATAATACGAAGAAGTTGAAACACAAGTCTGTAATTTTCAAATAGAAATAGAGACAGGTGGAAAGTAGAGTTCATAGTTAAATGCCAGCCCATGAGGTTCTTGACTCAGCCATGTTTTATGCTCCTGTGAAGAAAAAGAACACAGAGAAGATAGTAGTTGAATAGATAATGAAGTCTGCCACAAAATTCAAGTTAAAGCCAAAATCAGTTAAGAAGGGCATACAGAAGAAAATACTCTGCCATACACGACAGGAGCAGAACTCTGGGTGTGGCAAGAAAGAATGGTGGGAAACTGCTTCCCAACTTATTACTTCCACAAAGAGATCCTTTTAGTGTGGTATGACAAAACGCAAAATGCTGTTTGCTGTGCTCTAGAGTACAGATATTTATCAGTATTACCATATACAGTTATTAATAGCTGCAGTAAAATGATATAATGACAAGTAATCAACAATTGAAGCCCTCATGATTTCAGTTGCACACAAAGTGTAGTACTTAGTGTATCAACATAACTGCTTTGTTACATTACCAAAACAATCTTTCTTCAATATTATTTAAATACAGTTTGAAAGGAAAAGCTTATCAGATGCTTTCAGATACCACAGCCCCTTGACTTTGAGAAGACTGAGTTACAAGTGCTAAGAATATCTCCTTAAAATCTTGATTTTTGTAAAAACCTCCTCCGAACTGTCAAATTCCATAGTTGGTTTTAAGCTGGTAATTGTGCCAGCAGGCAGCCAAGGCTACAGAAATCTACTGTAAAGATTTATGACTGCCACCCACCGCTACTGAATGCTCTGTAACTATGGGCTGTAATCAGAAGAAAAATAATTAAAAAAACACATCAAAGGAAAAAAGAGAACAATGTACAGTATTAAAAAAGGACCTTATTTTCATTAATTTGATGTCCTTTATACAGAAATGGATGCACAACCAGCCCCTAGGAGCTAAAAGTTCCAACTGCTTTTTCAGAAATAAAGACCAAACTTCACAAAATAAGGTAAGGTTTTAATTAAAGAAATGTACCTGAATATCTATCAATCAATCAAAACTTGCTTCTTTTAATTGTGTTCCACCAACCTTAGCTTCCTCTGAAAGTCAAGTAACAGCAGGCAAGAACAGCAGGTGAGAAGGAACAGGCGATGGCAGCAGGTGAGATTAGCCATAGATGTCATATGCTGTCTGGCTGGTTTCAAAAACCTGCGATTGATTTAGACTCACTAAAGTCAGTTTACTAAAAACACTACAAAAATAGGATTTTTGTCCATTGAAAGTATGTCTCTTTAGAAGGCAGAAATCTCCTTAAATACCTACAGTAACCAATGAATTACTTGCTACTTTTTATAATACAGGCCACACTTATATGGTGTTAATTCTCTAATATTACAGCTACATCTAATCACATTTAATAAAGACAAATTAAAAGAGCAATGGAAAAAAAAAGTAACCATACTGATTCATAATTTCAGACAAAACTTTTTACAAGGAATATCAGTAACAACATTGGTCCATATCTCTTATCCTTTGAAATGCATTTCTCTTTAGAAAAATTAGGCAATAGTTGACTAAAATTAATACTTTTCTGTGTAATTAATGTTTCATTTTTAAGATTACCATAAAGCTGTCAGCGCTTACAAAATATTGCTAAAATTCAAGAAAATAAAAGCATAATAGTAAATACCTTAAAGAAAACCATAATAATATATTAAACAGTCGTTCTTTGGATACACAGATGCATCAAGTTAGCTACTGGACTTCCTTCCTAGTATGAGAAGAGTGTATGTTCATTTATACATAAAACAGTAAGTTCAAAAGTCTTTAAATACCTACCCAGAAAAACTACAGCTAAAAATAATAATAAAAATAAATAAATAGGGCATAATGACAAAGCAACAACGACTATCAAATTATGCAACAGGATTATTCTGCTCCTCCAGGTGCTTCAGACTCCAGGGACAGGATTTTAAGAGCAGTTACATTTGTACAGTAACTGATGCATTCAGTTTTCTTCACAAGACTAATTAAAATGGTTCAGAGAAGGAGTTACCACGCTGAATGTAGTTAATCATCAAGGATTAGATAATCTGCTTTACAAAACAGTGGCTTTCCCTATCGTATGAAATTACTTTATAAAATTAAAACCAAGGAATCTGATTCTACCACTTATTGGCAGTGCTCAATTTTCACTCACTTTGCCATGAGTCGTTGGCATCCCTGTAAAGACCAACGTTTATGATTTCATAGAACAAAAACCGCTTAGTCATACTATAAATCTATCCCATCTATATGATGATACTTTGATATGTCATTAATCAAAGAGCATTATTATTATTTTAAAATCAAAAATAGTTTTTACAAAACTATTTCTAAAGCTGTTTTTACAGTAACAACAATTTTATAAGAGATATAGAATTGCATTTTTGTTTGGTATGTTACATTACAAGCAGATCAAGAGTAATTAAGAAAAACAGTAGTACTAATTCTTAGAACGTTAATTTTTCTTTTTATCTTCAAAAAATCACTACACTTTGTACTAAGTAATGCCACAAATATTTGAGTACAATTCTTAACAGAGGGCATTAAAAAGTCTAGCCAGGTTAGTTATCATTGTTTTTAAGATTGTTTGCTTTTGGTAATTGTTTTTACAGAATGGTATTTACTAAAAATAGACGATTAATCCAGGATTCCTTTTCAAGCCCTCTTATTCAATACTATTCATTTTATTTATATTGTGTTTATTGTTCTCTGCCACAATATACAGTATCTGTCAGCATTAAATTACATGTGACTAGTTTGTCTGTTTATTTGCGATAGCAATTCATATTATTTCACCTATCTCAAACTCTACGTACTATTTCTCCCCTAAGAAGCATCAGCATTTCTAAACTAAAACACCAAAACCAGTTACAGAAATAACTAAGATTAAAAATACTTTTTTTTTTTAAATGAGGATTTCAATATCATGTTGTAACTAAAAATGAGCATCCTGAAGTTAAAAAAATGACATGCCAAAATAGTATAAAACTAGATGTTATATACCACAGTAAAACTCTTTCTACCCTGATGAGGTATTTGCAGCACCATAACACTTAGCTCGGTATTTAGTTACACTGTGGATGTGGCGATCTGTGCTCACTGCTTAGAGCACTGCAGTGAATGAAAGCAGAAACCGAGGAGGGAAGCTTTACATTTTGCACATTACTGGAAATAAGGAGACCATTGGTGAGTAAAACGACACAGAAATCCAGTAATGGTGTATGTAGGTGCAGACACTGAGGGAGACTGAAATCAAACCAACAGCTAAATCACTTATTACCCTAGTTGCACACAACTCCCTTCGTGACAGATGCTGCTCCCCCCACAACAGAGACATCCGATCAGATCAGCAATGAACTCCTGAACCTTCAGTTTTCAGCCTGACCAGAATAAACCAAAAACTGGGACTGGTTTACCTCTGTATGCCAGGCTGAAAACTGCGGTGGGTAGTTGAGGAGTTGATTCACGAGTGGATCACGCACAGCATCTTGAGGACTGCAAGGTCCATCGCGGGACTGGCGGCAGCCACAGCATCAGCTGGCTGGTTCATAAACCCTGGCCACACATCCGACAGAGCCCTAACGCCAGGGAAACATTGCAAGGCACAGACTGTCTGAATCAACGCTAGAGATATAAGAATTACCAGAGCAGTTACAATCAGTGGCCCACCAAATCTGGTGTCCTGTTCCCAGAGGTGGTTAGTGCGAAATGTTGAGAAGGAATCGCACAAAGAAATCCAGTTATGAGTTATAAACCATTTCCATTTCATATCATCTTACTATCATCTACTGAGCCAACAGAGCATGGTCAGATTGCTCTCTGTTCATCAAGAACAAAACACGGCTGTTCCCTGACTTCAGTGCACTTGTATATGATAAAGGTTTTGGAGCTTTCTGGAAAAGAATATAAAATCCCAATTTTGCTCTGACACATGCTAAGTCCCATCAACAAAACTTGAGCTAACGACAACTCCAGAAAGAATGTGAAGGAGATGAAGCTTAGCTGAGAAAACAGGCGCTGAAAACTGGTGTGAAAGCTCTGTACTTAAGCAGAACCAAAAGGTAAATTACAGAATCAACGCTCCACTACACCACTCAAGTCAAGTGTTTTGTTTTCTACAGTTTTAGTTTTGTTACATTAGACACAGTGTGAGCTGTGATAAAATTCCTTTAACTTAAGGTTGTCTTTTCTTAAGAAAGCTACGCCCATAGCAGGAATCATTTTTCAAAAGCAGAATGAGTTTAAGCAGTACCCTCACAAAGAGAGGGCTGTGATCAGATTTTGTACAAAGAGTTTCATTGGTTTAAACAATGAATTCATTCCATGTCAGATGTTATCTGTAAACCTATTCAAGGCAGTTAGCAGGTGTGAACTAACCACTATAGCATATGTTTCCTGTTGTGTTGCCTTTTGTTCATTTTAAACCTTATCTATAGCATGTAAACAAAAAGTGACTTTTAAAACCATCCATTCATTTAAGAAAAACAACTATGTACAACTGTATTTAGTTTAAAAAATCATAGATAAAAGCCTGTATTTAATAGCACCATATCTGTCTTAATTTATGGTAATGGCCATTTTTTTTGATTTTCCAGAAATATCAGTAATCGTACAGCTCCACTCTGAAAGAAAACACAGCAGCTAAAAAACACCTAAAAATAGCTTCATGTTCACAGAAGTACGATTTGACAGTTTTCCATCTACCGGCATTCAACCAATCAGGTAAATTTAAATCACATCAGTAAATTAAGTAAAGAAATGCACTCTGATTAGTGCAATATGCTCAAACAACTCACAAAGAACACAGACCTCTTGCATGTCCTAGTTTCCTTGAATGGACTAAGGTATTAATTTATTTTAAAAGAAATGGTGGTTTTTTTTTCCAGAGCAACAAAAAATAAATAAAAAGTAAAAATCAGCAAATCATATTTTCTTGTGGCTCACTAAGAGGTGACCTATGCTTACAAAGAGGTGACCTCGTATGACGTTTGTGGTTTTTGTTGGTGGTGGTGGGTGTTTTTTTCCCTGTTTGTTTTACTTTTTCAACAAGAAGGCTTCTACTTGGATCAGTATTATTTCTGGATGTCTCAGTGGAGCTGAGCTGACAACCTTCATATTGTTTTAGAACAAAGTACACTCATGATAATTTTGGATTATTAACACCCAGGTTTTAAACAGGAGGCTTCTGAATTGTTTCTAACCTCTAAGCTTCAACATCAAGGTTCACTGTAGAATGAGTCATACCAACACTCTAAAAATATATAATGAATTCAAACATACTGAATTTTTACCAATAATGTTATTTGCATATGTTGGGACTTATTTACTTTCTAGGTATACATTTTCAAAATGAACAGAATACTAATGATCAATCACCGCTCTCTTTTAATATCTATTAAAATTCTAAGATTCTGACACAGATCTTCTCAGCACTGCATTTATGATTTACATGCAATTATTCCCAGTTTCTTTAGGAGAGGTCAGAATCTGACTCTTTTTAGCAGGATGGTCAAAAGCTTTCTTCCCTTGCTCAAGAGACGTTCCACTAAAATAAAAAGACTGCTTAAAACAGTCAATCTAATATAACTTAGCTCTACACTTCCTTAAGTGTTATGGGAGATGCAGATACATGGTCCGCATGAGCACATTAAAACTGAAAGGAATACGTTAATGAATTTATTTAATGTACTCAGTATTGGGGTAGAGAATAGAAGCAGAAACACTATAATCTAAGTAAGTCATTTGTACGTATCTGTCACTGGATAATGAATAATAATGCACAGGAGATATTCTAATTCCAATGGCAATTGATAAAGTGAAATATGAAGGGAATATGACAGTAAAAAACACTCAAAGTCTTATCGGGTACAATCTATGGTATCAATAATACAGGTTTCTAAAATGTATTAAATACTTGTTTAAGATAAAAGGCACTTCTAAAAATTGATTTTAAACCTAAACTTTGGTATTTGAATTTAGAAACTGAAAGTTAATTCAATTTAAAACTCCATTTCATATAAACATACACAAAGTTTACCTGAGGTTTAAAATTAAGTTGAGCTCACTTAATTAGGCTACACTGAAAACATCATAGTGTGGTAATAGTCACTAGTGTGATGTCACGCAGCGGTAAGAATAATGTCATGATGAAGCTGTAAGAATTCTGAAAAATAACATAAGTATTACAAAAGAAGCCACAATATATATATATTTTTTCAAATATTTAGCAGCTTTACTCATTAGTCACATGTATTCAAATGTAGATTAAAAGAAAACTCATCCGAGCGGCTATGCTGAGGATTTTGGCTGTACATGACATGTGACTGTCTCACCTGCATTAACATTCTAGGTGGAATCCCCAACTTTTGTTTCATTTCTGCAACTGGTAAGTACAGAATAAGCTTATCACATTTAGCTTCCTTTATATATATATATATTTATGATTTAGTAAATGAGCCAAGTGCCTACTGAAGTTTTTTAATTTATTCAAGTATGCAAGAATCTTAACAAAAACACTATATTCATATTATTTTAATTGCTATACTTTTATTATTTTCAATACATACTGAAATGATTTCAAAATGAGTGTATTAAAATTGGGATTTTTAACAGCCATGAAAAATAAATAGACTGAAACCATATTAAGACAATGCATGAGAACCAGTTCTCTAATATTTTGGTGACTTCACTCAATAAACAGGTCACCACACAACTAAGTGGGACTTGCTGGTTAATTAAGCCCATAACTATGTAAAACACTTTCCTCAGAGAGAAAAAAAAGCTCACTTCTGTTGTTAAACAGTTAGGAGCTGTTCACTGAGGACGAGAAGTTAGATAAATCCAACACTTACTATTTTTTATGTTAGTAAATATGATATAAAAGCTTTAATTTTCTCTGGAAAATGGACGAGAGAAATTAACGTTTGTTACTAGAGCTTCATTTAAGACTTCCATTATATTATTAAGGCATTAAGAGGATGTAAAACTTTTATTCACAAAGCAACTTTCTTTAAAACGGCAAGGCAGGCAGTTAATGATATTTCAATGAAAAGATGGTGGTTTTGCAAATGTGAATATTCTATTCTAGATTAAAATGCAAATATCAGTTCCCACAATTGCATTTCTTTTCAAACTCCTGTTCTAGTCATGTCATTCTTTCCACACCACCTTGTCTCAAACCAGGTTACCATCAATACAGGCATTTATGCATTTTTGAAAGGAATTGTGCATTTTTTTTTTAGGTTCACAGAATAGTTATCTACCCTTTATGCCCAGCTAACACAACTACTGGTGGTAATAGGCTACTATCTGTTTGTATCTATAAGAAACATGCATTTTGTCCAGGACTTCATAGGTGCCACTGCAGTAACTTATTATTTGAGTCAGGAACATTGTAAGCATGCACCATAGCTCCACACTGCCTTGTCCCCATGTCCTGAGCACTTTCTCTGCTCCCCACATAACAGCATTCCTCCTGCCCCCTGCAGTTCTGTCTCCCTGCTGCACTGCTCCCTTCTCTCCAGCTCACTGAGACTGGTGCCTTCCCCAGGTCAGCCTTCACTCTGCATGCAGTCTCCCCCTTCCCTGTACTGTCCTGATCTCATGTTGAGAATCTAAGGTCAGAGCAGCTTTGCAGAACAGGCTTGAGGGTTTGGTGGACACCAAATTGGCATAGGCTAGCAACGCACCCTTGCAGCAAAGGCGGCCAGTGGCATCCTCAGCTGCATTAAGAACATCACCAGCAGGTTGAGGGAGGTGATCCTTCCCCTCCACCCAGAACTGGTAAAACACCAACTGGAGTGCTGTGTCCAGTGCTGGGCTCCCCAGTACAAGAGAGATGTGGACACAAGACTGAGTGCAGCAAAGCACCACAAAAATGATTAAGGACTTGAAACATCTGGTGTATGAGGAGAGGCTGAGAAAGCTGGGGCTCAGCCCAGAGAAGAGAAGGCTCAGAAGTGTCTTATCAATGTGTACATGTACCTGGTGGGAGGAAGTAAAGATGACAGACCCAGACTCTTAGTTGTATCTACTGAAATCACAAGAGGCAATTGGTACAAATTGAAAGAGGAAATTCCATTTAAACACACACACATAACTTTTCTAGTGTGAGGGTAACAGAATACAGAAACTGGCTGCATGGAGACCATGTGCAGTGTTCATATGTACAGATGCTCAAAACCTAACATGATGCTGTTCTAGCTGACCCTGTTTTGAAAGGGTCTTCAGCTAGTATCTAGATGTCCCTTCGAACCTCAATTAGTCTGTAATTTTGTGATTGCTACAGCCAGCCAGTTCCAGTAATTTTGTAGCCAAAATAGCATATATCTAATCACACGTTAACTTAGATTTTTATAAGGTTTATAATGGACACATTTTTAGAGAGAAAATAAAAATATATTTTCCATTTGTACATATCTGTCAAATTTCAAGCTCCTACTCCTAAAAATCAAAGTGAAATGGAAGTGTGCCTTAACAGTAAGGAATTAAAGAACTTTTTCAAAAGATATTCTATATTCTGTATGTATAGAAAATGAAATTTAATTCTAAGGCTTCTAATTAATTTGCTGATAATACCAACTTTGAGAACAACAGAAGTGTTTTTCTGATGGTTGCTATTCATAAGAGACAGTAACAAACCACAGAGGTTGACAATTTCCATGAAGAACAACTAAGAGCCTTTAAAATTGCCAAGTATCCAATGCAAAGCTTTAACTACTCAAAACTAGTTGTTAAGTGCATGAAGAAAATCACATTCCTAACAACTTAACTATGCCAAGAAAATTCTCTGTGCACAGTCTTAATGATATGCACTACATAACTTGGGAAGACCATAGAACTATAAGAGATCAGAGAGAGACCTAAAGGATTCTTTTCCCATTATCAGTTAATCACATTGAAATGTCGTACATTGGCACATATCTGAATTAGGTCATTTAGAAATAACTTGAGTACTAGGAGCAATGTGCTTGCTTAATACATCAGTCCAGGCAGCCTCATTAACCCTGTTAAATATACACACTAAATCGTAAGAATGTTTTTAATCAGTATCAGTCATTCTTAAAGAGGAAATACAGGCATCTAAAATTCAATTAGGTCTGTTCATGTTAGACGCTAAAAAGAAAGGTTGCAAAAGTGTTTGTTACGCTTTTCACATTTTCTAATTAGTGCTGATAAATGTAAGACCAAACATAGGTGACAGGTGTTCTTGAGAGTTACTTATGACTATAGTCACGAAACCGTAAGCACAAAGTACTTAGCAGTCTCAGTGCAAACTATTGCTCCACCCATAACTTAAAAAAAAAAAAACAGGAATCCTCCTTCAAACACTTTTGCTGAAATTGTAGTGATGAACACCTCTCTGTAAAGTACAACTGAATGCTTACAAGCAGGATTCTGTGAAACTGCATAAAACATAGCCTCTTGTTTAAGTGCAAGAACTGATCACAAAGTCACATCCTATCCTAACCAAATCCACTTGCACTAATTTAGACCTCACACCTGCTCTTTAAGTGCTCGAGATCCAACAATTCCATCAGTTATGATTTTAGAGGCCTAACAATCCTCACGTTTCTCCTTTGTTTTCAGAGATTAAAATTTAATTTAGGGATCTACATATCAATTTAAAGTATTTAAAGATTCTACTGTCAGTAAACCAGTATTTTGCAAGCAACAGACGTAATTTTATAATTTTATTGATGTTGAATATTCAAGTCAAACTTAAGGAAAAGTTCCCTGAATGTATAAACCTAATGAATATTTAACTTGCCAATTAAAACTCCAACATCCAGACTTTACTGCTATACATACTTCTTCATGCAATGTCACCAAATGTGAAAAGTGGTCACAATTAAGTTCCCACATTTCCCTTCAAATTTGTCAGGTATCTACTAATTGAGGACTGACTCCCATGATGATAATTAGCAAACTGCGTCTTAAATGAAGACACCACAAACTTGTAGTCACCTCTGTGTAGACAGATATATTAATATATTTTTTCACACACACACACAAATCAGCAAATATTCAACCAAATAACAGGTAGTCCTTCGCAAGCAATTCAAACTCATAGATAGAGCAATGGATTATGGCAATAAGTTTGCAGTGTGTACCAGAACTGAAATCCGATGCTTTTTTTACACTGAATAAATCTTTACATTCACATAGATTTTTACACTGAATATGAAAACATTTATATATTAAAAACATTTTTCACTCAAGAGCACAGCATATAATTTCTCCACAGAAACAGACGCACATTGCCTTCATAACTACAACAGGACCGAGCAATCTGTGGGTAGATACCTTTGTGGGAGTATGAACTATTCCATAACCTCCCAGTATAACAGCAGCAGCACACCCAATGTACTCAGTACTTTCAAAACACTTCCATTATTTTGTTAACAGAAATGTAAAACCTGCATTTCAAGAATGAACTGTCTACTCTGTTACGTGTTGAGAAATTGCATTGCCATCTGCACACATTTAACTGCTCCACTGCGTTTTCTTCCAGGGCACAGCCCACAGACGTTTGACCTCACCCTAACAGTAAGTAGCAGTAAGTGGGAGTTCAGCAGCTCCGCACGGAGCAGCAATTATAGTCATCATGGCTCAGGGCTAGCTTCCTGCTTTTGAAACCCTGCTTCCTGTTTGTGCACATGAACACTAATCTTTCCCACCACCTGCACGTCGATTCTGCTCCAGCTTCACGGGATCCCCACAGAGTCCAAGTGCCGCACACCCCGCCAACCATGATCCTGCTGCTGGCCTGCGCCAGGCCTACTTTCCTTCTGGAAGTGCATACAAATGGAAAGCGTCGTAGCCCACACCAGGATATTTTTAAAAGGAAAGGCTGATTAATCCAAGTGGCAAGAACACAATACAACAGATGAAAAAAATAAATCTCAACCTAAGAAGTACACGCAATCTATCTCAAAAGCCTGCAGACTAATTTACTCAAAATGCCTATAACTACAGACAAACACACAGCAAACTACTCCCCCCTCCAAAATGTATTCAGGAAGAATTTTATTTTTGGTCACTCCAAAGTTCTTTGTTCCAGTTTCCTGCCTAGATTTCCCCTTTTCCTGTGCCAGGGTGAGGAGTTAACATCAGGATGATCAGATATAAACTTTAAAAGCAGATGTGACTGCACAGTTTGCTACATACTGGAGAACAGGGTGATTGTACATTTTCCTGCTTACATGCAGTTAAATCCTACTGGAATTAATCCTAGAGGAAAAGGGACAAATTAAAGCAAAAAGAAATTATCTATATATAACATTCACAGATATTGCCATTAACACTCATCTATGGATTTACTCCATAATCTCTCTAACCACTTTCTTGTAACCATTTTCCATTAATAATTATCTGTTGGGGAAAGAAAAAAAATAATAATGCAACATTTTGTGCAATTAAAAGAAAAAAACAGCTTTTATAAGTTCACATAACAGGCTATTTTAATATTTTATTGCAATAGCATATATTTGTTACATTAATTAAATAACAGCAGAGAAAAGTCAACCCAGGTTACTAAACAGTTAAGAGTTTCAAAGTTTCTGGAATAGCATGCACTACGTTTTACACATGGCTCTTACTAACAAATGCAGTTTCTCTGCCTCTAACACAACTCCTTTTTCATTTCTAATGTCTACCAAGAGAAATTAAAATACAGGGCACTCCAGTATCTATACACAGGTACAAAATGTGTAAATCCAGGCTTCCAATTTCAAGGTTTTTTTTGTTTGTTTGTTTTTAATAGACTTAATCATCATTCTTCCAGCTGCATTTGTAAAATGTAAAAATATTCCAGCTTTTATGCTGTCCACCTGAATTCAAAAATGCCTTGCAATGGTTATTTCCTCTGCCACAGATGTTTGTGTAATCCCTCCCCACTGACATATGGTAGAAGTTTTTGGTTTAATGTATGTTTGGCATATTACATTTTCCTGAAGCAGTTGTGGTTGGAGTGGGAGAAAAGAAGGTTGCCTGCCTGCTGCACCCTGCGTCAGAAGGAACCTTCTTTTGGGAGAGGGAAATTGCTCCTTTTCAGACTCGGAACAATCTGCACTTGAAATGATAGGACTGGAAAGGAGATCAGGCAGAAAAAAAAATAAATCACCCTATATTATCACAATGAATAAGGAGGTACATTCATTTTCTACTTTTTTTAACTTGTTTTTGCTTTTACATGTATGTTACTTCTGTTTGAAGTACCAACTATTAAAACTTATTTTCTGTTCTTAAAAAAAAAAAGACTAGAAAACCTGATTCTATCTTCTAATGCATGCAATTAAGGGGGGGGGGGGGATGGGGGAATGTAAATAAGGAAGAAACAGTTTTATCTCAAGACTTTGGATAAATCAAATACATTTCCTCCACCATTTGAGTAAAAGTGAGGAAAATCAGCATAAGTAATTTCATTTAAGAGTATTTATTAGCCTGGCTCTGAAAATGCTAGGAATAGCTCACCGAAGCAGCATGCTAATAGATCTGAGAATAAAGCATTTCCCAAACAGCAGACAGCAGGAAACAGCTAGGGATGGGCTGGGTCAGTAGCCCCTTCAGCTCTATGGGGAATACATCTCCTTCCTCCTCTCCTGTACACAGAAGGTGCTTTGGCTACCTCTTTTACACCAGCACAAATATTCCTGCAGCTGCAAAATGAATTAGATAAGCTCAGTGATCAGCTTGCAAACTAATCCTCCTAACTCCCCTTAAAAAAAAAAAGACCATTTTCAAATGGATGAGTGAGCTGATGAGACCTACTGCAAAGCTGGACAGATGCTATTGCTGATGCAAAGATGAAATGCATGGCTTAGGGCAAGACTACCTTTTTGGCAGTGACATTTAAATTAATGCCAGAGGACCATGAAACCACACCACTAAGCCTCTGGGGACAAAAACCTCTGTTTCAGTTCTTTAATTTAGGTGTTCCTTAGGTTACTCTCTACAGAAGGATGAAGTGTTAATTACTGTTCTAACCAGCCCCCTATCTGAAAGAGAAGAAAGCAATAAAGATTATTAATTATTCTATTTATTGGAATAGAACGTGTCTCATCCCTACTGCATCATTAAACCTTACTTGAAAATATAAAATGAGACTGTTCGAGAAAGTTAATTGCACAAAAGGAGAACTTCTATGATTTGCGGGCATATGTTAGTGATATTCTAGGAATATGTCATTTCAACAGAGAATGCTGGAGTGTGACTCTTAAATGGTAGGTGGCATATTGGCCTTTTGGAAGTGCAGAAAAAAGTAATAAATTGTAAGTTATTGTGCATGCTCAATATTACCCTTAGCCTGATTTGAAGGGAACTCAGATCATTAGAGATGATTGCAAGAATTTTCAGATTGTCTTCAATAGTTTTACGTTATTCTGATACCATAAAATGCAATTTAGGAATAACGTGGAGTAAGTAGATAAAGGCAATTTTTGTAAAATATGTTGAATATGAAATAATAATAATAAAAAAAAGTGAACTATTGCTTAAAAAGAGGAAAGTAGAAAAATGAAATTATAATGCCCTAAGAGTTAAAACCTACAGTTGCATTTATACTTGAGAGAATAATTATTTGACAGTTTTTACAGAAAAGCATATTCCAGATTAGATTTCACGCAATTAAATAAATGATAATAGAAGACCTGACAGGATCCTCTGGTTCCTTTGAAGCAGACTGCAAGAAAAAGAATTACCATGGAAACAACAAGCATAAAACTGTGGTAAAGCCTAAGAGAAATGCCACTGCTTCTCAGCAATGAAGGAGAAATACTGTTAAGAAGCTATAGTAACTAATTAATGTCTTCAGTCTTTCAAATATTTACTCATGAGTACATGTTACTCAAATGAATCTTCACAATAAACGCAATGTGACTTAATTTGGGAAAAAAAGGTAAAAAAAAAAGTGTGCAAGCTTGGTCTCCAAAGTGGAAAAAATGCAACAAATTCAAAATATACAGTATCATAGAATTATAAATGTTGGAAAATACCTCCAATATCATCTGGTCCAACCAACCCCCTATCACCACTATCACCCACTAAACCATGTCCCTAAGCATCACACTTAACCTTTCCTTAAATACCCCCAGGGACAGTGACTCCACACCCTCCCTGCGCAACCCGTTCTAATGCCTGACTGTTCTTTCTGAGAAGAAACTTATCCTAATTTCTAACCTAAACCTTCCCTGGTGCAACTCAAGGCCATTCCCTCTAGTCCTATCACTAGTTATCTGCGAGAAGAGGCCAACCCCCAGCTGCACACAGCCTCCTTTCAGGTAGTTGTAGAGAGCAATAAGGTCTCCCCTGAGCCTCCTCTTCTCCAGACTAAATAACCCCAGTTCCCTCAGCTGCTCCTCACAGGACTTGTGTTCCAAGCCCTTCACCAGCTTCATAGCCCTTCTCTGGACACACTCCAGGGCCTTGATCACAGAATCACGGAATTGAAGGGGTTGAAAGGGACCTCGAAAGATCATCGGGTTCAACCCCCCTGCCAAAGCAGGTTCCTTAGAGCAGGCTGCCCAGGTAGGTGTCCAGATGGGCCTTGAATATCTCCAGAAAAGGAGACTCCACAACCTCCCTGGGCAGCCTGTTCCAGTGCTCCATCAGCCTTACTGCGAAGAAGTTCTTTCGCATGTTGGTGCGGAACTTCCTGTGCTCTGTCTTGTGGCCATTACCCCTTGTCCTGTCCCCACAAACCACTGAAAAGAGGTTGGCCAAATCCCCCTGTCTCCCACACCTCAGGTATTTATGCACATTGATGAGATCCCCTCTCAGTCTTCTCTTCTCCAGGCTGAACAGACCCAGGTCTCTCAGCCTTCCTTCATAGGGAAGATGCTCCAGGCCCCGTATCATCTTTGTGGCCCTCCGCTGGACTCCTTCCAGGAGATCCCTGTCTTTTTTGTACCGGGGAGCCCATAACTGGACACAGTACTCCAGGTGAGGCCTGACCAGGGCAGAGTAGAGGGGGAGGATCACCTCCCTTGACCTGCTGGCCACGCTCCTTTTAATGCATGCCAAGATCCCATTGGCCTTCTTGGCCATGAGGGCACACTGCTGGCTCATGGTCAACCTGTCATCCACCAGGACCCCCAGGTCCTTCTCCTCAGAGCTCCTCTCCAGCAGGTCGTCCCCCAGCCTGTACTGGTACGTCCAGTTGTTCCTTCCCAGGTGCAGGACTCTACGCTTGCTCTTATTAAACCTCATTTGGTTTCTTCCTGCCCATCTCTCCAGCCGGTCCAGGTCTCGCTGAATGGCAGCACAGCCTTCTGGCGTGTCAGCCACTCCTCCCAGCTTTGTGTCATCGGCGTACTTGCTGAGGGCAGACACTATTACCTCATCAAGGTCATCGATGAAGATGTTGAACAAGACAGGACCCAGCACCGACCCCCGGGGAACACCGCTAGTCACAGGTCTCCAGCTGGACTCTGCGCTGCCGATCACCACCCTCTGAGCTCGGCCAGTCAGCCAGTTCTCAACCCACCTTACCGTCCGCTCCTCTATCCCACACTTTCTCAGCTTTGCTAGCAGGATGTCATGGGAGACAGTATTGAAAGCCTTGCTAAAGTCAAGGTAGATGACATCCACTGCTCTACCTCCATCTACCCAGCTGGTGATGCCATCACAGAAGGCAACGAGGTTGGCCGAGCACGACTTCCCCTTGGTAAATCCATGCTGACTACTCCTCATAACATTCTTGCTTGGAGATGACATCCAGAACAAGCTGTTCCAACACCTTTCCAGGGACAGAGGTGAGACTGACTAGCCTGTAGTTTCCCGGATCCCCCTTCTTGCACTTCTTGAAGACCGGAGTGACACTGGCTATCCTCCAGTCTTCAGGCACCTCTCCTGTTCTCCAGGACCTTTCAAAGATGATAGAGAGTGGTTCAGCAATCACCTCTGCCAACTCCCTTAGCACACGTGGATGCGTCCCATCGGGACCCATGGATTTGTGTGCATTGAGCCCACTCAGACGCTCCCGAAGCACTCTCTTGTCAACCAGGGGGGAGCACTCCATTTCCCAGCCCCCTTCTCCTCCCGCCAGGGTTGAGGAGTCCCGGGGGGGGGGGGGGGGGAGCGGGCGGGGTGGGGGCAGTGGTCCTTGAAGCAAAGACTGAAGCAGAGACAGCACTCAGTATCCCTGCCTTCTCAGTGTCTCCCGTTACCAGGACACCCCCCTCGTTCAGTAAGGGACCCATATTATGCCTACTCTTCCTTTTACTGTTTACATACATAAAAAAAAAACTTACCTTTTATCTCTTTTGCAAGCCTCATCTCTAGGTGGGCTTTAGCCTTCCTCGTCATGTCCCTGCAGGCCCTGACAACACTTCTATACTCCTCCCAAGAGGACAGGCCCTTTTTCCACATTTCATAGACCTTCCTCTTCCTTTTGATCTTATCGATGAGCCCCTTGCTCATCCACGCAGGTTTCCTGCCCCCCTTCCCTGATTTCCTACTCTTAGGGATGCACCAATCCTGAGCTTGGAAGAAGTGCTGTTTAAATGTAGCCCAGCTCTCACAAGCACTCTTGCCTTCTAGCAACCTAGCCCATGAGATACTCCCAAGCAGGTCCTGGAAGAGGTCGAAGTTGGCTCTTCAAAAGTCCAGGGTAGCAACCCTGCTACTAGCCTTACTTCTTCCACCAAGTTCCATCTTGAACTCCACCATCTCATGGTCACTGCATCCCAAGCTGCCCCCTACCTTCACATCCCTAACAAGCCCATCCATGCTGGTAAGGACAAGGTCCAGAAGCACCCCCCACCTCGTCAGCTCCTCCACCACCTGCATCAGGAAATTGACTTCAACACATCGTAGGAACCATTTGGACTGCACGCGCCTGGCCAAGTTGCTTACCCAACAGATGTCTGGATAATTGAAGTCCCCCAAGAGAACCAGCACCCGTGATCATGAGGCTACTACCAGCTGCTTGTAGAAGGCCTCATCGACCTCCTCCTCCTGATCTGGTGACCTGTAGTACACCCCCACAACAGTGTCCCCCATACCAGCCCGCCCCTTAATTCTCACCCACAAACTCTCCACTTGTCCTTCATCCTCCCCCAGATGGAGCTGGGTACACTCTAATTGCTCCCTCAGATAAAGGGCAACCCCACCCCCTCGGTTTCCCAGCCTGTCTTTACTAAAAAGGACACAGCCCTCCATGACAGCGTTTCAGTCATGCGAGCTGTCCCACCACGTCTCTGTGATCGCAACGAGATCACAGCCCTGCAACCGAACACAGATCTCAAGCTCATCCTGTTTATTTCCCATGCTCCGCGCATTGGTATACAGGCACTTTAGGGAAGCAGCAGGCGCAGTTACCCCTGAAGGGATGCAAGAAGATGATTCCGGACAGGGTATCTGGATCATTACCCTTCTCTGAGGAGCCCTCAGACAATCCTGTGGGACAACTCAGAGGTTTTTCCCTACTATCTTCAACAGTGACAGCAGGGGTAACTTCCCTCAGCCCTTCTCTGCCACTTTTAGCTCCCCTCCCTTCCCCCGTCAAACCTAGTTTAAAGCCCTGGTAATCAGCCCAGAGAGCTTGCTCCCCAACACACTTGTGCCCCACTTGCTGAGTTGGAGTCAGTCAGCAGCCCACATACCCGGCTTCTCAAAGGACTACCCAAGATTGAAATACCCAAATCCTTGGTCCAGACACTTCGACGTCTTTCTTGAAGTAAGGGGCCAAAAACTGAACACAGCACTTGAGGTGCAGCCTCACCATAGCAGAATACAGGGGGATGATCACCTCCCTGGTCCTGCTGGTTACACTATTCCTGATACAAGACAGGATGCCGTTGGCCTTCTTGGCCACCTGGGCACACTGCTGGCTCATGTTCAGGTGAGCATCAACCAGCACCCCCAGATCCTTTTCCTCTGCACAGCTTTCCAGCCACTCTCCCTCAATCCTGTAGCATTGCATAGAGTTGTTGTGACCAAACTGCAGGAGAACCTGGCACTTAGCCATGTTGAACCTCATCCCACTGGCCTGTGCCCATCGACCCATCCTGTCCAGGTCCCTCTGCAGGGTCTTCCTACTGTCCAGCAGATTGATGTTTCTCCCCAGCTTGGTGTCATCTGCAATCTTACTGAGGGTGCACTGAATTCCCTCATCCAAAGCATCAATAAAGATATTAAAGAGGATGGGCCTCAACACTGATCCCTGGGGAACACCACTTGCGACCGGTTTCACTCCGTTCACCACCACTCTCTGGGCCCTACCATCCACCCATTTTTTAATCCAAAGAGTGTACCTGTCCAAGCCATGGGCTGCCAGCTTCTCCACGAGAACTGTGTGTGTAGCAGACTGTGTCAAAGGCTTTGCTGAAGGTAGATTACATCAACAGCCTTTCCCTCATCCACCAGCTGGGTCACTCAGTCGTAGAAGAAGATGAGGTTGGTCAGGCAGGACTTGCTTTTTATGAATCCATGCTGACTGGGCCTGATCCCCTAGCTGTCTCGCATATGCTGTGTGATTGCATTCAAGATGACCTGTTCCACCACCTTTCCTGGCACTGAGGTCAGGCTGGCAGGCCTGTTCCCCAGGTCCTCCTTACAACCCTTCTTATAGATGGGCACCACACTAGCAGGTCTCCAGTAATCTGGAACCTCTCCAGATGACCATGACCTCTGATAGAAGATGTAAAGCAACCCAGCAATCACATCTGACAACTCTCTCAGCATCCTTGGGTGGATCCCACCTGGCCCCGTGGACTTGTGACAGTCTAGGTAGAGCAGCAGGTCTCTTAACTGTTTCAACCTGAACTGTGAGAGGTTTCTTCTGCTCCCCATCCCAGACTTCCTGGTCAAGAGGCTGAGTACCCCGAGGATAAGCGGTCTGACTAGTAAAGACAGATGTAAAGAAGGCATTAAGAAACTCAGCCTCTTTCTTATCCTCAGTAGTCATGTTCCTTCCTGCGTCCAGTAAAGGATGGAGATTTTCCTTGGCCCTCCTCTTATCATTAATATATTTGTAAAAATATTTTTTGCCATCCTTAACCATAGCAGTCAGTACTTAATAACTACCATGTAACTGCCAAATACTGTGCTAAAATCAGATGCTCATCGTATATTTGTTTCCATTTATAGCATTTTGTATTTCAGACCATGTATGTATTGCACAGAATCACAGAACAGTTGAGGTTGGCAAGAACCTCTTGAGTTCCCATGGTCCAACCCCACTGCCTAAGCAGCCTGCCCATTTCACAGCACTGCCTTTCTATTATGACCTAATTAGTTACTTTGTTAATCATCTTAAAGGCAAAGTCTTATGGAAAAAAAAAAAAACAACCAACACTGGTACATTCAAAGAACTAGTCTTGTTTTAAACTGCAATTGCTATTTACATATATAGTATTATATAGTATCCCTGAAAAGAAATACTCATGGGGGAGGGGGGATAAGGGAGGGATGGAAAACATTTATCTTGATGAAAATGGTTTACAATTTTAATAAGTCTAACTCCTGTATTGTTTTTCATCTTCCTGGAATTACTTTTCCTGTAACATAAAAAAGCACCTGTCACTTCTAAAGTGAACTTGTTATAAATTGACAAACCGTACTGTGATGCATTATTAAAAATAATAAAATAGAAATTGAACTCCCTTTGCCTTTTTCTTTATAGCATTATATATACTAGGCATATTAATACTCTGGATACATCTCTAATTCACATATCCAGACTATATTTATATTTCAGTATTTTTGTGTAACATCCCAAAGCTGCAACCTTTTCTGCTTAATGTATACAATCAAAATAGTTCTGAAAGCCTGAATTCTCCTGGTAAAGTTCTGAATCCTCCTCTTCTTTTATTTAGGTTTTATTCTCTAACTTTGCTTCTTCTGTATTAATTTAAATGCTGCCTCTACTTCCTTGATTTCTAATTCTACTCAGTTCTTTCCAAGATTTCTCTTCTCTTTGTTTAATTCTTCTGTGGTGAATTCCTTTCTTGCTGTGTCAAACAAAATATTTTGCTCATGTAATTTGTTTAGCATTAACAACCTTGTCTTCTGCTCCCAGGCATGAACACTTACTCGTTTGTTTACTCCACAAGCACCTGTGTATGCCTTCCAATATTGTCCTTGTATACTTCAAAGGAATTTACAGACACAAAATTAACATCTTAAAGTTTATTAAGTATTTGCTTTACTACAATTCATACTATCTGCCAATGTGTCCTTCTGTGACATCTATCAAGGCTAATTCATGCATGACGACTGTTGAAAATCATCTCGTCTCTTATCTTTTATTCTAACCTACTCCATGAACATTTACCTGTCTTTTGTTTAAAATTTGAACTGGAGTGTCTTGCTCTTGTTTGGACCTCAGTCACCACCACCATCACATGCATTAGCAGTAGGAGGCTTTCTTAAAAATGGTCAAGGAGTAGTATCCTTGCTTTAGAGCCTCTTGTTACTGATTTGTTGACACAAATCCCTAAACATCAGCATCCCTCCATTTCTCTGCAGCTCCTCAGATGAAATCGTCAGTGAGGTCTGAATGGATAAACACAGCTAAAGGCATAATCCAAACCAGAATTCTCCTAATGAGTTCAGTGGATGCTACATTAACCAGTGAGCGTGTCAAAGTACAGACTGTTAATCAATTAAGAACAAAACCAGATAAAAAAAAAAACCTACAGCCGCTGTCCTAGCAGATTAAATCAAGTGACTTAATTTAGTCAGTACTAAAATGATTTTTGAGTACTTGTGCTTTGCTTGTGCTACCATGCTAAACCTTCAGATCATATATTCCCAGTGCAAAGCAACTCATGCACCCCTGCAGCAATTCATGTAACAAAATCAATGGTCGAGGCAGGATGATAGCAGAAATTATTGGCACCAAAAATAAAAACATCTTGTATACCAGGATAGTCTTGCCTCTTAACAGGTAACTGTATACTTTTCTCATTCTTTAGGTAAGATACCTAAAGGATGTAAATGTAAAAACACATATCTTTGTTATGTGTTGACAAAGGTATTACAAAGATATTCAGTAAGAGAACTGTCCATCTTAACAGAAAATACTAAAGAATATGTAAACAGAATATATATATATATATGGTATAGAATTGGAAAAGAATATTGAATGATTGTACTTATTATAGATCCCCCCACTTGCACAGACATTTACATGCATGCATAGACATATACACATATACCTATATAAGCTTAATAACTTATCCCCCGTCTCCCCCCTTCCCATCCCCCCAAAGTAAACAGTTTTTTTTTTTTTTTTTTTTTTTGCTATTATAGGTCTGTCAAGTTTTGGAAGGAGGGATAAAGCCAGTCATAACAGTATTTAAACATTGCGGGGATGGTATCAAATGGACACCTGAAATCATTTAATGATTAACACACTTTAAGGATGAGCGTAAGAGAAATTTCTTCATTAGCAGGTAGACTTGAAATTTAAAAAAAAAAACAAAGTAATGCAGTCTTCCTTTTATCCTATACATTGTCATCAGTAAAGAAAAGATTTATCTGTAAAAAAACTTTGACAATGTTTCTAATTACAGATTCTTCCTGCATTGACTTGATTAGGAAAATATCTTCACTAAAAGAATAAGCTACTCTAACACCTAAACATAAATTCTCAATTACAAAAATACACAAATGCATCATTTTACATGCACAGAAAAAAATCTCAGTTTAATTAAAAAAATAAGACTAGAGGCCTAGTATCTCTGCGTTAGAGTAAAGATCAACCAAAGTTTTCAGTATACAGATAAAGAGCAGCTGCTATGGAATGATTTGAAATCAAAACACATGAAGACTCCACTGGAAACAGGAATGGAAAACCACAACCATCCTGATGCATGGCCAAGTAAAGCAATAAATCAGACTGAGGTCAAACCACACTCTAGAGAGTTTTAATTTATACCATAAACAGAAACAAAGCTTAACAGATTTTGGCTTTCGCCAAGTGCTTTGATCTTTCCAAAAAAGCTACAAAAATATATCTAAAATCTTTTTTAAAAAATAAAATATGAAATATCATACTTAATGATTTCATATAAAAGTCACTGTATTTGCTCTTTATAAATTAAAATAATATATTCCAGCTGAAGTTCTCTTAAAAGCTGTGGGCAAAGAGAATTTACAATTGTTTTAAAGAACCTATGTAGAAATTTAGAAAAATATATCTTTTTTTGGCAGACACTAATTACAATGGAAAATATGAGTCCATGTTACTTTATCTTTCAAACCAATTCTCAACCTCACTACTTTCAACATAGAAAAATAAATTTGATAAAGGATAGATAATTCTGTTGTTTAATAAAATTATTCAGAAAAAATAGTCAAGCAAACATTAAATGCAGAGAAGTTCAATTGAAAGCACTTCTCTATAATACATCTATATCTATCTATATATATTAATTTAGGGTGTGGGATAGCTGTTCCATGAATTAATTTAATTCATCTTCTTGAAAAAGGAAGGCCAGCTGTGGTATCTGAAAGTCAATCATTATAAAAAATACAGATGTTTTAGAGAAAAATTCTCTTTTAAGTAGTCTCTTGGATGGGAGTTTCCTCCCAAATAATCACTAAGTAATACTGTAGCCAGGAAGACAGAAAAGTAGACAGACAAGAACATTAAGGTCAGCCTATGCTGAATGAGAGTTCAAGCTGTGCAACAACCTACAGTACACTGCTACAATGTATGAAATACGGAAATATACATAATTAGCCTTTAGTGGTGATTTCCAACAATGTTGACAATATAACCCCCAAAAAATCAATACTGCAATCATACAGCAACAGGGACACACTGTATTAATATTATAACTTAACTAGTTTCTTTATAGTCATTTTTTGTGGTTTTCACTATACCCTTTGTTTTCACACTGAATTTTGTTTAGAGGAAAACATCATAATCTATTGGAAATTGTTTCTCACTCACAAACATTTTATTACAAACCACAGAGGAATGTTGTCTTTCCTACAGGAAAAAAAAAAAAGCACATAAATAAGCAGCACATATTCTTTCAGTTAAAAAACTTCAATCCTTATTGTAAGCAAAGTTCTGTGTTTAACTTCAAGATGACACTTCAAATTAAAATCTCTTTAAATGGCAGTACTAGTTGACCATAAACACCAGCACTGCAACCCTACTGAGGTTTTCTTCTACAAGCTGCTCACAAATAAGAAGAGCCCTGGTTTCACCAGGGTTATTCACAGAGATTACTACTTCAGTACTGAAAAATACATATGTGTATATATATATTCATCAGACAGTGTCAGCTTTCTTCGTTTTACTGATTTTATTCTGTATTTCATCCTACATAAATAATCATAGGAAATCAGAAGTAAAAGAATCCTAGGCAATTTAATGCTTTAGTGTCTTAAATATAAATGGAGAACAAGAGTATGGGAAGAAAGCAAAGGCAATAGCTTGGAGCTGCAAATAATCATTTGTGAAGAATAATTACTCATTTAAGACTTGTCAATAAGGACAAATTTTCATTTGCAACACTAGTTTGCAATAGAACAGTGAGCATAAGTTATCAGTAAGGAGAAAAATAAACATGGGAGTTTAAGGAATTCCTTAAAGAATACTCAACTTGCATGCACATTGGATATCACCCCTTTTCCAGTGATCACAGCTTTAGCATGGTAAAGGGATTCCTAAACGTACACTGTAGACAAAGAATAACTTCCCAGCAAGTGGAAAAAGTGTTTGTGAAGTTCAGACACACACCTACAGAACTGTGTCACTACTGATGAGAATCAAGAATGGACTTAGAATACAGATGCCTAACACTTGCATGCCTTTTATCATCAAGAGTTTGTAAAGAAAATCCAAGACCTGACTTTTCTTCAGAAAGACTGGGATTATAAGGAATAGCCAATTATAGACCTGCTTCCCTTACTCACTTAGACAAGAGGAAATATGAAAAAAATCAGGAGAAGCAGATAAACTTGATGACATTTGGAACTTTTATACATGAGAGTTACCGGAGTAACAGTTATGAAACACAGATCTGCTGGTCATTAGCACAGAAACAAGAATAAACAAATTCTGTAGAAATTTCTCCTTAAAAGATTTGTAAAACAATAAGAAGCAACCATGTATACAGTAGAGAAAAATGAGGTGGAAGAAAATTAGGAAAAGATGAACTCCTAGAGCTTGAGATTCTCTTGAATTTCTTCCAGCATATTATATACATAATAAAGATCAGTAAAGTGATCCATGAGTCTTTGTTAGAAGTTTTTTCTCCTGACTTAAACATATTTCACTGCCCTGACCAGAAGAAAAAAAAAGTGTAAACAAGCCATTTCTTGTTGGAACTAAAGCAGCACGTATTCATATGCCGTTGAGGATTAACAGAAAAAAAAAAGTACAGACCAACACTTAGGTTTCAAGCTAAAACAAATGCATCATAATTGTCATTTTCATATAATTTATTTCCCTTTTAAAGCATTTCTCATTCAAATACTAATTACAGAATATAGTAGAAATGGCAGCAAGTTCTATATGGCTTTTCCCCACTTAACAGTGAATATTGGCAAGTGAAAGCATTTAGAGGAAAGAACAATTTCACAGAATGCTTTAACCTACAGAATATGCCTGCCACAGCAGAGACTCTTGGGGCGACATGTCTCTTCTCATCCACCTATTCTACTTGTTATATGTTACATGACATTGAACATAAAATTAATTTCAAAAGATTTGGGCTACCACTCTAAAACTCAAGAACAATTCCCCACACTCTACCCCTTTAAAAGGAAGGTAGGAATGTCTGAAAAGAACTGTAATTACATGGGCTTATAATCAGAGATTATTGCTATAGACAAAAAGAAAAAGAATTTTGCATAAAAATAGCCAATATAAACACATGTTGCTTTTTATAGGATATTGTGAAAGCTTCATTTGTAGGACATCGTGAAAACCAAAAAGTTAAGTCTGAATAAGAAACCTTTTAAGTGTTGAGTATCATTTAATGTTTTTATAGAGCTGAAGAACGTTACAGCAATTTTCCCTTCTCTAGCCCAAGAGTCCTGACAAACCTCTTTCACCCTGACCACACACTAGTGGTTTACACTTCAGAAGCAGTACTGAGACTAAAACCAAAATGAACATGTATTTCTAAAAAACAAACAAAAACAATCAGAAAGTCCAAGTTATCCAGACAGAAACTACTAAATGCCCCCAAATGAATTTGTTAGTAACAATATATAGCATAGCTTATAATTACATCTATATTGTTTTTAGAGTTATTACTTTTATAAGAGGTTACATGCTCTAATGATTCTTCAGTTTCAGAATCTGATGAACAACTTGACAACTGGTTGGGAAAAAACAAAGCACAATGATTTCACTGTGACAAATACACTTAATGTTTTGGGATTGTTATATCTCCAGTGAAGACAAGGTTTGGAAAACACTGTTTTGATTACAGGTGTCGTTAAAGCATGGCACATACTGAGAAATTCAGAAGCTGTCACCAACAGCCTAGTAAACAATTCAAGGTTCTTGCTAAAGGACAAGCAGACTGAAGGCATTCTGCATCCTAAGTGTTCCAGCTGGCTTTTAAGATGTTAGAAATACACAAGGCATACCTGATGCCAGCATACCCACTATTTATTCTGACAAAGGAAAGATCTACTTTAGCTTGCTTTCCCAGCACAGCACTGGACAGATTGGAAGCAGTGTGTCCCATCCCATCTGGCTTTAGAGAAACAGCAATGATAACAGAATGCATAGTGCTATCAGGTCTCACGTCTGGGTGGGCATGAAAAGAGATTCAAATTCTTGAATGGAAGTTTCAGAAGAGGAATAAAAAGATATTGTCTACATAACATGAACGCAATTCAAAAGAGGACAAAAATTCTTTGCTCCTTTAGAAAAGGTTATTCTGACTAAGTAAGATTTTCTTATTTTTTACTTTAAAAAGTGTTTTGCTGTGTTTCCACAATCCAAGGAAATACAAAAGGTTATACCCCAGATAGAAACCTTGAAAAGGATCCAGTGTAGCACTGACCAAGATAAAGAAAATATTTAAAACCCAGCGGACCCCAGGTAGGAATTTAAGAAAATCCATAGGCATCATTAAAAAACAACAACAAACGATAGAACAGAATTTTCACATGGTGAAAGCCCCAAAATGAGACAAACTATGCAAATTAATACTGCAAGTTCCTCTGAAAATGAGACAACAGACTTCTACAATGCAAGTGTTTACAGGAACTCTACTGAAAAGGCCCCAATCCTGAGAACAGAGGTTCCCAACAGGAAAGGATGCACGCCAGGAACACCTGGATGGTGGCAAAAGCAGTTCAGGTAGGTAATGAAAAAGGTGTTCTGGCCAAAATAAGCACAAGACAAGAAATAAACTCAGAATACTCACTGTACAAAAACATTTATGATACTAACATCAACTTACAGCCATTTTCCTTCAATTTATGGTGGGCTTCAGTATACATTATTACCTGTACTATATTAAAACAAATGTGATGAAAACCTGAAGTGCCAAACACAATGAATTCAGTGCTAAAGCAATGAATTCAGCTTCTGACCAAGAAAGTGGTATGACATGAACATCCCTCAAGAGGGAGACTGCCATATTAAAAGAGAGATTATTCTCCAGTGTCCCTTAATTTAAGCTAGCTAGTCTCACTTTGTACAGCACTCATCAGAACTACTTATGACAGTAAGAACCAAGCCACACAGAAGTTTTTATGGTCTGGAACAATAAAATTCCTGTCCATACCTGTTAGGGACTCGTTCAACTTCTCACCTGGTCTGTTGCAAATGAGAGGAACAAAAAACAACAACAACAACAGAAAAAAGAAAATAAGAAAGTGGTTGGGGCCTCCACTCTCCTCCTGTTTCTATTAGAATTTGTAAACATGAAGGCCGTATCCTCAAGTAGTAAACTTGGTCACCGAGATCAACTAACAAGCAACAGCTTTCACTGTATGCTAGCTATTTGTTCTCAGTTACCAAAACAAGATGTCATTCAAATTAGTTACTGGACTAAATCCTAGTAATGTTTTCATGGCTGAGCCATGCCATAAATTGTTGAGGGGCAGTTTACACTGGAACAGAATACTGTGTGGAAGGACAAACTGCCAATTTAGTAGCAGACCACTCACGTTCCAGAGCCCAAGCAGCTATCTAGGCATGCCTGAATTTGCAGACAAAGATGCAGGCTTTTGCTCCCCATCCCTGCCTCATCATTTTTTCTTTTTATAGCAGTAAAGGGGATTTTCGCAGCAGTTCATATGATGCTGAGATTCTTGGGTTATGTCTGTTCATATCCTTTTCTTCAGAGGTTCACATATTCCAGATTTGCTTTTATGATATAATACATACAGCAAACAACATACAGTTTTACAACCTTGATTGTTTTAACCCTTTTCTCTAGCACTTTCACTAGGAAACACTGCTACTATTCCAGAACCAAGTGTCAGAGTTCCTTAACTTTCAGAACCCACAACACTCTATTTGTTTTAAGTCTTTAAATGAAAGTTCAATATTGTAATAACTGATCCACACGATCTCTGTAATAGATTTATACTTTACATTATAAAAGCCATCACATCTTAGTTTGTTGGATTACGCTTTTTTCACTACTTTTAGAATGCCATCTGGTGTGTAGCTCAAAATTTCTAAAAGCCACACTATTCAGAAATTAAAATAATCCTATTTTAGAATCTATTTGAAGGCACTGAAAACATTTCTTTTCTTCCAAAAAGGTTTTTAAAATACCACCATTACGTTCCTATTCATCACCTTTCTGTTCCTAGGATTGCAGTGTTTCTGTTTCATATCATTCTAAAGGCTGAACAAATCTTTTGGATATAATACATGAAATAGTCATTCTTTGTTGATACAAACAAAACAATGGTCATCTGCTGTATTTGGACAGATACTAGAAGATGCAATGAATTTGCCAAGAAAACTGTGCTGCAGAAAAAAACCAAAGTTATAATAAAAATCATATATTTCTGTTAAGTTTCAAAATAAGAAAATTTAAGAGTAAAATTCCTCTTCATACAACAACAACTGAAGTGTCTCTACGTAAAATGCTCAAGCACATTTTCCCTGATACATTAAAACGTTACAGCCTTGTGTTGCAAAGAACTGTATTACTGTATCTTAAATCTTTTGTTACACCAGTTCTGGTCACTATGAATGACCTAAAAGCTAATGAATACCCTTGTTAATTAGGACTCATTTTTAGAACCAGAACCTCTAGGTAGAAGAGAAACCACCATGTTAAGAAATGTAAGAAAATAACTGCTTCCTCTGTAGAGTATAACAATAACCAAAAGAAATACATTGGTGGATAAGTAAAAGGATTAACATTTTTAAATTACGTGTACATAAAAAAAATAAATCTCAAAGGACCCACAAACTCATACTGGGGTGAAGGATTAGCTACTTTGAGATTAAGTGGTAGTGCTGGCATTTAAATAAGCACATATTTATTTTTTTTAATGACTATTTCTTCTATGCTTACACACACTATAAAAACACAGTCCAGCAACAGCTATTATGAACATGACTCATAGTTCACTCAGTTTTTACACCAAGGACAACACTTTCCTCCAAGTTCAACAGCACAGCCTAATATGGCAACAAACAACTACCAACTTTGCAAAGACAAAAACTCATCTGAACTGACAAGAAATAATAGAGCAAGAAATTCAAGACACACTGTTAAGTATTTGTCTGCACTGACTAAATGAGACACACGTGTTTTATTAGACCTGACAAGCTTCTGAATTTCCCCATATTCTTTCATTTTACAATTTTGCACCATTTTCCTTCCATCAAGCTATTATGAAATGTTTTTACAGACATGCATCTTGGGTAGGTAGCCAATTCTTTCATTTTTCATATTAGAAACAACAGAATTAATTAAGATTTATGAATTAACACAAATGTTTCAACACACTCTATTTGGGGCTTAATTAATATTCTTTGTACTCCAGCTGAACTATGTTGACTAGCGTAAAGGTCTGGAGCCACAGCCAAGCAGACTGACACAGCCAGTAGACTGATAGATGTGATTATTCCTCTTTAAAATTGGTCTAACAGCTGCCAAATAGAGCATGGGGTCCAGGTTTTGACCCTCCACTATAGCTACGATGTTGATAAACTGAAGCAAATTCAGTGGAGTGCCATCATGACAGTCAAAGGTATGGAGAACGTGCCCTTAACGAGGAGAAGCTGAGGGAACTGGTCTCTTTCATCATCTTGGAGATGAGACAGCTTCAGAAGGACTCAACAGCAACACCCTAGTACCTATGGAGGTCATCAAGAGGACTGACTCATTCTCTTTCTAGTGGTGCACAGTGGGAGGACATGGCCACACAGTGAACTAGAGGTTCAAATTAGTTATAAGGATTCTTCTCTTTTTTCCTCCACAATGAGGACTGTAATGCAGTGGAACAGATTGCAGAGAAACTATATAGTAAGATAAACCCAACAACAATCTGGTCTGACTGCACAGCTGACCTCACCTGAAGAAGGCATTTGGACTAGAGATGTTCTGAGAACCCTCCTAAACTGAATTATTCTATTATTCTAGTCCTTACATTTTTCTTTACTGTTTGCTTTTAATTTTGTCCTTTAATGGATTTAATTTTTGTAGTGCCATCAGCCCCAATGATATCAAATCAGATTTCCTAACGGAAATGTAATGTATTGTGGCAGTCTTTCTTGCCATATTTTGATAAGACCTCTCCCTCATCTGCAGTGCAAATTTCTCTCTCATAGTATTTAGATACAACTGTGATCTGTGAAAATGACATGGATTATTATTAGGAACTCAGGCTATCAATCTTCCTTTTTTAGCAGTACAAATATAGTGTTGAAAATTATCCAGGAATAATTTTCAATGTTTTGACATCTCCAAGTCCTTTTAGATGAGCGCTGTAAAGAAGAACATATGTATCAATACAGAGGTATTTAATTAGGTGACAAAGATAAAACTCTATGTAAACAAGTGCAAGGTTATGCATGGAATCTGAACTACTTTGAAGGCAATTAGAGATTATAAATCAACTGTAACTTTTCTAGAAACAAACCTTGTTGTCAGTATCAATGAAATTTCCTCTATGTGGAAATAGGGTTTAAAGAAATGCTGTTATGACAGGCATATATTAGGAAAATTCCTTGGAAGTAAAATATTCTCAATTATATGCTATTGCCTAAGCTATGTTTTGGCAACTCCATCTTACATAGTGAATAGCACAAAAAGTAAAGATCAAAAAATTAATATTAAAATAAATTAAGATGTCTAGTTTCAAAAAGCTATATATACGGTAACATAAGAGCTATAAAAATGATTACGACTATAAGCCAGACAAGTTTTCTAACTGGCATATCTTAAATACATTGTACATTAAAAAAAGGAAAAAAAATGAGTATCATTTTGCATAGAACAGTAATCATTTTATAGGACTTTTATAAGACTTATTTTAAAAGTGTTATACTAACTATATTGGATATTACACAAGGTATTTATACCTTTATACACTAAATAGGAAACATAGGCTTTACAATATAACCTAGGAGCATTTCTGTACTTTCCGTATTAGCTAGAAAAGATAAACTTTTAATCTAAGTTGACTTTGAAATGGTTCGGTATTATATTTTATATATTGTTTGTTAGATAGTTTTTGTAGAATTTGTAGATTTATATTCAGGAGAATTACCAGGAAAGACGAGATCAGAAAAAGAAATACAATACTTATAGGAATGATTACAGGAAAGACTACAAGATTGCTGTGCAGATACTATGAGTGTTCTGAAGATTTCTTAATTTGAATAACATCTGCACTGTAGTTGTGACACGGTAATAATCATATAAGATATATTAAAACTTGAACTGTTTCTGACTACAGGCTTTTATACTACGTAATATTAACACACTGACCACAGACTACAAGACAACAAGGTTGTACCACAATGTAATCGTATCAGTTCTGAATACATATACCAAATCTGTTTTTTCAATGAATTATTAAATTAAAATTTGAAGAAGATTCAATGATGAAATGGTAGTTAAAGAAAATACTCTGAACAAGTTATATGATGTAAATTTTGAAAGGTTATGTTTCAATTATAAGAGCACAGAGAGCCTTTGCTCCCTCCTTTCCAAAAGGTTTTCAATAATGTCATTTCTAAAGGCTTATTAGGAAAGAAAACTGCTACAGAATAATAAGAAAAGTCCTTACATGCAAAAATAATGAATTAAAAGGGAAGAGGGAAAGACCAAACTATCCACTCTCACAGTGGAAAGAGATCACTTATAGTATTGCATGCAGTGAGGAATCTGGAAAATGGGAGCAGACATCAGTGCCAATGGTTCTGTTATTTGGATGGTGATTGTTAGGCGATAAGGACGTGTGTCAGTGAAAAACCACAAAAGGGTCTCAGGACGAAGCAACTGCATAAAAGAAAGGCAAATGACATTCTATGTACAAAAATATGATGTACAAAGGAGAAAAACGATCCTAACTTCACACACAAATAATGGACTCAGAACAGACCATTATTTCACTCAAGAGTGAAATTTTGGATTATGATATCCGTAAAAAATGTTGGCTCAGTGTTAATAGTCAAAGGGAAAAATCAAATGTTAGGAATTTCTAAGAAGGGAATATGAAACAGAAAAGAGTATGACACTGCTTATGATGACATAAAAGATTTACTTGCATGTTTAAACTGTATTCAGCTCTGGTCACTTTGCCTCCGAAGGATGCATTAGAACTGGAAAGGATTCAGAAGAGACCAAAAGGACAGTTAAAGCAACAGGTTGGCTTCTATAATAAAAGAACGAATGTAAGCTTACACTCCTAAAATCTGGAAATGACTTGAGCTAAATGTCAGATGTCCGCAAAATCATGAAGGCATGGGAAAGGGACTCTCTTCTAACACAAGAAGCTTCATAGAGTAATGTCCAAAAATAAATAAAAGGATGTGGTGATTCTTTATAAATGCTCATTACTAAATAACGTTTCTGTCACCTTTGTACACATTTCGCTTTGTCGCAAAAGGGCTGGTAATGGGTGTATTTCTGAAGATGAAAAATCTGCAAAAACTCACAGTAATGCAAAGTGCCCTAATCACAGATTTCATCAGAACACAATCTACATACACATTAAATTTCACTTACACATGTACAATACAGACATTCAAGTTAAACACACAATGTTGTTCTTCCTGAACGCAGAGGCTTTTCCTCAACCATGACTTAGGAAAACAACAATAATTATACAGCCTGAGTAAGCTATTATTGAAATACCATTGGTATTTTATACATTGACAGACTTTGTGTTAAAAACATAACTCAACATATTAAGTGTAATTTAAGGGATAATTATTCAGAACATCAGATTTCATTAATCAGTACAAGGTCATTGCAAAATTGATCAGAACAGATATTATGTCTTCTAAGTCATTACACAAGAAGATAGAATTGAGGAATCAAGATTTCTCTCTCTGCAATAGAAGAGAGAGAATGTAAAGTATGCATGCAGAGAGGCAGAGTAGTATTCCACTTAACAATACTGGCAGGTTCTTCGTCTAGTAAGAAAGCTACCAGGAAGCTACCTTGCATTTCAAGAAAGTTGAAGTTATATTTTAAAATATAAGTCAAGCTGACATACTGAAAACTTAAAAAAAGGCTATAACTGTCAACAAAATAATAACTCTTCAATGTTAGCAAGCAGGCAAGCTTACATAACTACTTACACAAAATACAAGTGCACAAAACATAATACACTATAACTGTTTGAAGTTAACTAAAAGCAAATGTATAGTAGATGCTTTAAAATGTATTAAATATCCAATTCAATAACTGAAGTTAAACAGGAACATGTTCTGGAAAACAGTTGTAGTAAATATATGTTCATATGCAGTCTGTAAATAACAGTAATATAGATATTCACAATATATTTATGATTCAGTAAGACTTGCATCAAGACTTTGAAAGACTGAAGGAAGAGCGTCACAAGAAAAAGTTTGCACAAAACTAAGTTGTATAAAAGGACTGCTGATCAACATTTAAAGTATTCTGTTATACATACAGCTACCGATTTACCGGAGTATAAAAACAGAACAAAACAATTTTTTAATCTATTAGAGAACTTTAGAGCAACATTTTCATCTTAAAGTTAATTGTTCAAGCTCTGCATGGAATAACGATAAAAGACAACAATTTCTAGTGAAATTCCTGATTAAAATATATCTTGAAGATAATTTACAATACTTTGTAGAAAGTCAGTATATGTATGGCATTATGTTTTCTGTATCTAAAAGGTCACAAACATTTTGTTATCAGTTTCATCATCCTTACAAAATTTATCTGTCCAGTGTTACATAATGATAAAAAACATCAAACTGTTTTACATTAGCAGTAGTCATACATTTACCATCAAGTAGTTCCTTTTAGGTCAAAATTCTTTGGTGAAAACAATAAACCAGATGTGGCCAACTCCCCCAGAAGCATTTTCCTGTAGGCAATATAATTATTTGCCAATTAATTCTCTCTCTCCCTGTTTCACGCTCAATCTCTTCTTTGGGTCATGTTGGTTCACTCCCTATAGTCCTGCTGCACTGAACCTTAACTGCGATAAAGAATCAATCTCCATAATCTAAGCAAACATATTCCCTGCTATTAAAATTTCTACACAAACATTCTTATTATATGATTCCTATAAAATCAATATTTTTTAAAAAATATTTTGTTATTTAGCTTTGGATGGGATGATGAAACAAAACTAAAATATTAACCTTTCTGCCATTTTATGAATGCTTAATGTAAAATTCTCAATTCACTAATATTTGGGCAAAACATATCTTTAGAATCTGTTACATTAACAGTTTTATAATGATCAGAGCTTAAAGCAATGCTAGCTTCACAAGTGGCAATCATTTATATGTCTTATAACTTAATTCCATAATGTTCTACTGATTTATTCTAAAATAATACTGTATTGTTATTTTAGAATATCATTATCAAGAATTATCAATACAAAATGTTTATCATTTTTATGTATTATACAATTTCCCTATTATGGAATTGTTATGGATCAACTGGATTCTGTTTCAGGTTTTAATGTCTCCTTAAACTCAGTGAAGCTTCACTCTGGAGTAAAACTTAATTTCCACAAGGTAAATCCAATCTCTCTGCGCTGGGGATTTTAAACAAGTGACTTATTACATTTTTTTTCTTTTATTTCTCTCAGTCCTGAAGAAGTAACACAGCTGAGAAACCATTCTAGCCTGTCCATCCTGACTAGACTTGCTTAATAAATATCACCAAATCGAGCCTTATTGAAAGTTGCAGAAATACTGCTCAGAGCAGAATTTGTTTAAAAAGTACCATTATAATTAATTATTCCAAGTCTTAATTTTGGCTAAGGAAGTTTTTTTTTTTTTGTATGCCTGAGTCTTTATAAGCACACTTAGTTTTCAAGAATGACAGGCAGAAAGCAAACTTCAAAAAACAAAGCCTCTATGGAAATCTGATAAAGTCACTTCACAATGCCATCTGTCAGTATAGTGCTCCCATAGTACTTTTAGTAGCCAAATATTTTGAAGTGGGATGAACAAAGACATTAGAAAGGAAGAAGAGTTCTTTCCGTTAAGCTACAATGATTGTCATTCAAACACATGATTAACATCTTACACTGCACTGTACCAGACACACTGTTAGGAAAAGTTCTTAAGAAGTTAGCAAGGTACTTTATAAAAGCAGAATGTTCCTTCTAAGACATTTCCATGTGTACCTTCCCCTTAAAAAAAAAAAACCAACAACCTCCATGCGGTACATCTCTTCACCAATAGCAACAAGTCAACAAAGCCAAGACAGATGCATTTTATTTAACTCATTAAAATCATCTGTCCCCTAATGCCCAGACCTATTTCATGTAAAAGTTCCCATTTTAAACACTGAGTTTTTAACTTTTAAACTGTGTTGAAAGAAAAAAGTCAAGAAAAAAAGCGTAATTCTACATAATCCATAGGTTAATTTTAGATTTCAGAATGAATGATTTAATCTCTGAATTGTAAGGTTTAGCTTAAGTCTATTTTAAAAATGTTATAAAGTTACTTGAATCTCACATTTAGAATGTCCCCATTCTTTCACTGCAGTCTACCATAATGCGATAAACACAGGACAGTTTATTTTTAAATGCAGCCTACAATTTAGCCCAATACATATACATATTCATTAAGTCTGATCAATCTAATCAAAGATGTCCTTGAAAGTATTCTCAAGGAAGACATTAAATCAGCATAAAATAACTACTATAAGCTGCACAGCGGAGGGAAGAATGACAGTTACCATACACTGAAACAGTTCCTTCAACAAAATGAAAACTTCATATATTTCTAGAAATCCATTCTAAATACTATAACCTTACAAACTGAACAATGTATGAAAACATGGAATAGAAAATAAGAATATGTACCTGATATTCACATACACATGCATATATTCTGCACTAAAACTGAAGTATTTAACTTCGAAGAATTGAAAATGCCTTTATTCTTAACATAAGACTAACACACTAAACAAAAAAAATAATGAATACCTAAATGTAAGAATTTTCATTTTTTTATAGAGAAGTATTTAATTTTACTTGTTCTGAATAGCCACTTTCCCAGTTTTACTACATGGCACTTATTAACACACAAAACTCAACAGAAGTCCACATAGCATAGCTTTCTGAAGAGTTTCACAGTTCTTGTATATGATCAATAATATCTTAGTAAGAAAAGTTTTATTTTTCTATGCACTTAACATTCCATTACATAACCACAATATAATAAAATATTTTAAATACATACACCAAATAATCCTTACAATTAAATCTTCCACATAATTAGAGCACCAGGACAAATATTCTGCATTTTTCAAAATACTGTCAAAAAAATCTGTCTTAATTTCAACCTTTGGTTTTACTGATGAGTTTCAGAAGTTGATTTAAGCCTAATTTTAATTTTATCATTAGCTGCTCAAGTTCATATCAAGATTCTTCTTCCCTCTCACTTTCCCCACAACAATGTCATGGCAGCAGATACTAATGAAAACACACAGTCCTACAAGCTAACACAGATGAGATGGAACAAGATGTTTCAAACAGCAGGAAAAAAGAATCAGTGTTTAGAAAAAAATGTGTACATGTATGTAATGAAAAACTAGCCAGATATTTCAATCTCATTTTGCTTTCATGTCTGGTGTTTTACTCTGTAATATTGGGAAAGTGGTATTAACTCATAATTCATAAAGTACAGCATCTGTCTAGCTACAATATCTGGCATTTATAACTTCACAATCAAGACAGATTCTATGAATGGGTTTGGAAAAGAATATAAAATCTCAAACATTTTTAAGAGCTTTCTTCATGTAAGAATGAATGCAAGAGATCCTACATAGCTTGGAACAATTACAATTATTAACAAAGACTGCAAGTCAAATATTGTAAAATTCTAGAAAAGATGTTCAAGTATAGAAACCCTGGTAAGCAGAAACAACATTTTGCATTTGACAAGATACAGAATCATAAAGCAATGAAACTGAAGTGGTGTGATCAGAGAAAGATCTCAGTCAAAAGACTTTGGAAGTTGTTTTTTGAAGAAACAGAAGTTAATAACCTAGATAAGGCTCTGGTAACCTGTAAGGAAGAACAAGCATTTGAAGGTTTTTACAAACAAAGTTTAGATACATGCAATCTGAAATTTCATGGACAGGCTATGCAATTTGACACTCAAATTACTAGCCTTGAAAAGGAAGAGTAGGTTATCCACAGTAACCAAAATGAGTGAGAAAGAAGTGTCTGCAAAGAAAACTGACATCACCTGTAAACTTCTTTAATTCAAGTTCCAAATAGAGTACAAGAAGATGAACACAGTCAAGACAAGACGTCCTAAGAAACAGGGACAGGAAAACTAGATGTGTGAGCCATCACAAGAAACAAACAAAAAAACACAATCCTGACCAAATCCGTGTGCAAAATAACTTATATTAAGAAAATGAAGAATTTTAGGAAGTGAATGTCTGGCACACAGACTGAAATGAGATGACTGCAGGCAATCTACCAAATAATACGAGATGAGCTATTTGAAGACAAAGATACAAATGGATTACAATTTCTTGCAGTTGATCGTGACTACAGAACCTTACATCAAGTAAGTAATTGAAACGAAAGTGAGTATGTTGTGTACATGTGGATCAGGAGGTAGAACAGGGAGAGAAAGAGGGCAAGAAACAGTGGAGTCATACAGTTTAACAAGAGGAAATCACTAACTAATAGAACAAAAGCTGGAATGGATGAGCTTCAAAGAAGAGGAAGAGAAGATTAAGTCAATATTGGTATACAATATGCATTCAATTAGGTATGTGGGACTGCTTCATACAAAATGCATTAAAATTGCAGAAAATACAGGCATCTGTTTGCCGAACAACGTATAAAAGAATACTATCTCTGGGGATTGCAAATAGGAGAAATAAATGCACTAACATCTTCCATTTTACACTACAAGCATGAATTGGCAGAGTTCATTACATGGTTATAGAGCTGGTCATAGTTTTTCATGTTCATCTTAATTTCTGAATCACCTACAAAAGCCAACTAACTAAAGAAAACACCAGTATAAAACAGTTCCTTAATTAAAAGTTATTATTCAAGTTATGTATGCATTTTTCTAGAACCGTGATGGTAACTTATCCTGAAAATGTTTCATATTTTGGTAGTTTTACTGAATAACATTTCTATTATATCTGAAAATACATATTTTGATAGTGTCACTGCTGACCTTAAGTCAGTGCCTATAACAATAAAAAAATTCAGGCTCTCCTTTGACATTATAGAAGATTTTTTTAAAAGTACTTTTTTTTTAAGCTACAAAGTTTAAAAAGAAATCATAAATTAGATCAAGTCAAAAGGCTTAGGCAAAACAAAAACAGAATCAAAAGAAAAAATCTTGCCATATAAAAAAACTATGTAAAATCAATGTAACTATTGACTTGCCTTTTTTCCACTCATTTTCTTATTTTTACATAGGCATTATTTTTTAATCCCCTCTACTGAAGTTGTTCATCTGCTACTTGTATTATAGTCAGAAACATTATTTGGAGTAAGAGCATCTGAGACTTGTTTTTGTGGAATATCATATTAACTAGTGAAACAATGTTTAAAAAATAACAAACCTCAAACCCTATCAGAAACAAGAAATAAAATTATTACTGAATCTGTAAGCCCTCACAAAACAGAGTATGACAAAACATACAGTACTAGAAATTGTCGCACTATCAGATGTGCACTGTTAACAGTAATGAAAGCCTATTTAATCTGCTAATTTTAATGTGGTTGCTGATATGAACAAAAGTGGCATAAAAATGAAGAAATTAGACTTTAAACTTTGAAAAACAGAATAGGATGATGTAATATTAGAAGGAATTTCTCACAAGAATCCTGTGCTGAATTAGAGCAACTTTCCAGCGATATGCCATTTCCTTCCTGTGCCACTCCATACTCCCTGAAAATATATAAAACGGAATGGGTTTTACAGTAGATGGAGTCATCTGTTCAATTACTTTCTAGGCTTTATGATTCCTGAAGAGCATACCCAGAAAATCTTATTTCACAAATAAATTTATTTTTGCTGTGATTCTCCCCTGTATGAACCATAGCTATAATTGTTACAGTACTGCAGACAAACCTGATGCTACCAAGATATGGTCAATGAACATCCTGGAACAACTGCTTGCAGCTGGCCCTCCACTGAAATACCTTTCAGAAACATCACACTTAAGAAGAATCACTCTAGAACTAGAATTTAATTATTTAATTTTTAAATCAATGGAATATCATTGACTTCAGAACTCTGTCGTTCAAGTCAAGCCCTAGGAAAAGACTAGAACTGCATTCCACATGGTGTGTCTGCTTACTATTAGACAGTATTTCAGCAAGCAACCTGCAAGCAACTCCAAAGTACCTTCTCCTTACCCTTATCAAAAAAGCAAAAAAAAAAAAAAATTGAAAATTTATCCACAGAACATCTAGGAATGCCTGGCAGAAAATGAACTTTGAAAACAGATCTAAGGCCCAAGTCCAACACTTTAGTATTTTTGTGTACCAATTTGGACTACAGAGACTTTAAGTATCAGTACCTTTACAGGATGGGAATTACAGCTGCCTGCCGCACTCTCCTTCCCAGCAGTATCAGCCAAAGCTCACTTTTCCAGTCTGTGATATCTGGTAAAAAATTGAATGGAAGGCCATGTCACTGCTCTGCAGATTTCTGAAACTGAAGTGTCTGCTTTTTTTTTTTTTTTTTGCCTACATAATGACTACAAGAACTCATACACTGTCTCTTCTGTAACAAGCATATCAGTTTTGAACTGAACCTCCTGGATGTAAAAACAACTTTCTTTTTGGAAATGTACAGACTAATGTCCTTTGCAGCTCATTGTGAAAACTAGTCAATACCAGAAAAACTCTAATGCTATATTCAGTTCTGAAAAAAAAAAAAAGCCACCTTTGTTTTTAATCAGTACACCTACAATATCCTTGCTGAAGAGAAATGGAGACTTTTAAGCTTCCACTGCACTCTTGAACTACAAGACCACCACCAAAGGCCTTTAATTTATTCATCTTACTAATTGCTCATCCACCACAAAAGTGATGTATAGGATTGATGTATTAAAGGAAATTAAGACAAAAACAGAGCTGCTATGGGAGTATTTAAAGGTAAAATCAGATTCCACAATGGAAGACAATCCCAAAAGCAGAAGTCCTAAGAAGTATTCCTGACAAAACTGGGAAATAGAAATTACAGCAACTTTTAGATTTGTATTGTCGATCTTGAATTTTATGTAACAATTAAAAACTACATTTATCCTAAAAAATGTATTTTTTTTACATAAGGCTTTAACTACATACTTTGGAACCTTTGATATGGTAGTAGGGCTTTTGATTTTAGTTTATTTCTCGTAATATGAAGGAATAAAATAAACTGGTTCTTTAGAATAATTCTAATAACATTTTGCATTAAGTATATTACTAAGTTTTCTTGTTTGGAAGTTAAGCTCTTTGGTTTACATAGGAAAGTATTGTATATTATAGAACAACAACATCAAGAATTTTTTTTAAGTAACAGTTCTGCCCCAACCAGACATGAACAAAAGCACAGGAAAATTGTATTTTAGGGCATTTAACAAATCCAAGTAATCTCCATGAAAACAATACAAGAGTTATATAGCAAAAATTCAGAACTCTGTCCCAGACTTTTGCACATATATGTGCATATTTGTTCATTCTATAAATCTTCTTTTCAAATATCTATCTTCAAATTTTTAAACTTTGAAAGACGTGGCAAATGTCCATGCATTGAATTCACACAAAAATGTTATTGATGTATTTGCAATATAAATTGAACGCGTCAGGACACAAGAAAAATATTTGGAAAACTTGTAGTAATTCTTACATCAAGAAAGCTGATAAAAGATGCAGCTTTACTTATTTTTAGCAAAGTGAAACCACTCAGACTGTTGCATTTAAATGAACAGCTCAGATTCTATGGGCTAGGGATTTCTTCATTTCCAGCAACAGCTTTTGGACAGTTCTTTTCATGACAGCAAAGACAAAAGCCTTCTCAAAAGTTGCAAACAAAACACAGTTTCTTTTCAGGTATAATAACACATATACAATATTTTAAGGTCAGGTGCAAGTGGGTGTAAATACTATTTATTAATTCTACAAGTTCAGTAAATCGACTGAACATTTATTTTCATTTTTTTTTTTCTTCATGGTAAGGAAAGTTAGTTCTCTTGGTAGAAAAAGCAGTAACAACTCAGTATGACTACCAGTACCTTCTCTATATTCAGTCCAAAAAAAAAAAATGATTACTGTGGACTACTGTGACTATGAGATACACAGTTGGCTTCACCCTTCGCATTAGCTTAGGTGTTCTATAAATCCTATCAATACATATAATCCTCAAACATATAAATGTTCGTATCTAGATTTTTCTCTTAAGAACGCGTTAAAAGTATGAAGAATATTTTTTATGCAAGTTTATCTTCCATTTAAAAGAAGTTGATGGAACTGATGGAAATCGATGTCTGGATACCTTGTCTGTTGACAGGTAACACTGCAGGACTCTGTTCCCAATGGTGCACACACCATAATTTAAATATATGAAGTGCAAGCCCCCAGTTTAAGTGTTTATTCTGAAGCTTAATTATAGTTTTCAATGAAACATTGACTGTCTACGGCTAATTATTTTACTAAATGCATAAAATCAATGCACTGTGTCAAAATGGTTACTTCTAACAATAAGTTTAAGTTCATGAAAAGAACAAAATATTAAAACTTAAACTTCACAGAATCACAGAATCTGGTTGGAAGAGACCTCCAAGATCATCTAGTCCAACCTCTGTCCTAACACTAACAAGTCCTACACTAAACCATATCACTAAGCTCTACATCTAAACGTCTTTTAAAGACCTCCAGGGACGGTGACTCAACCACTTCCCTGGGCAGTCCATTCCAATGCCTAACAACCCTTTCAGTAAAGACGTTCTTCCTAATATCCAACCTAAACCTCCCCTGGCGCAACTTTAGCCCATTCCCCCTCGTCCTGTCACCAGGCACGTGGGAGAATAGACCAACCCCCACCTCGCTACAGCCTCCTTTAAGGTAACTGTAGAGAGCGATGAGGTTGCCCCTGAGCCTCCTCTTCTCCAAGCTAAACCACCCCAACTCCCTCAGCCGCTCCTCATAAGACTTGTTCTCCAGACCCCTCACCAGCTTGGTCGCCCTTCTCTGGACTTGCTCGAGCACCTCCATGTCCTTCTTGTAGCGAGGGACCCAAAACTGAACACAGTACTCAAGGTGCGGCCTCACCAGAGCCGAGTACAGGGGGACAATCACCTCCTTAGACCTGCTGGCCACACTGCTGCTTATACAAGCCAGGATGCTGTTGGCCTTCTTGGCCACCTGAGCACACTGCTGGCTCATATTCAGCTGCCTATCAACCAGTACTCCCAGGTCCCTCTCGGCCAGGCAGCTTTCCAACCACTCATCTCCCAGCCTGTAGCGCTGCTTGGGGTTGTTGCGCCCCAGGTGCAGGACCCGGCACTTGGCCTTGTTGAACTTCATACAGTTGGCCTCAGCCCATCGGTCCAGCCTATCCAGATCTTCCTGCACAGCCTTCCTACCCTCGAGCAGATCAACACACGCACCTAACTTGGTGTCATCTGCAAACTTACTGAGGGTGCACTCGATCCCCTCATCCAGGTCATCGATAAAGATATTAAAGAGGACTGGCCCCAGCACTGAGCTCTGGGGGACTCCACTAGTAACCTGCCTCCAACTGGATTTGGCTCCATTCACCACAACTCTTTGGGCCCGGCCATCCAGCCAGTTTTTAACCCAATGAAGCGTACGCCAGTCCAAGCCATGAGCAGCCAGTTTCTTGAGGAGAATGTTGTGGGAAACGGTGTCAGACGTCTTACTGAAGTCAAGGTAGATCACATCCACAGCCTTCCCCTCATCCACCAAGTGCGTCACTTGGTCATAGAAGGAGATCAGGTTCGTCAAGCAGGACCTACCTTTCATAAACCCATGCTGACTGGACCTGATCGCCTGGTTGCCCTGCAAGTGCCGCGTGATGACCCTCAAGATAATCTGCTCCATGAGCTTCCCTGGCACTGAGGTCAAACTAACAGGCCTATAGTTCCCCGGGTCTACCCTCCGGATTTGCTACAGATTCCCTTCAATACAGCTGTCTTGAAGAAATTTTATGACAAAACAATTCAGGAAAGAAAAAAGTAAATGCTTGGGATTCAATATGTACATTGAGGATTTTAATTTAATGTTTGTTTTTTTTTTTTGTCTTAAATTCTAAAATTTACAAAAATAATTCAAACATACCAGGAAAAACAGAGAAGACAAACACACAAAGAAAAGAAGGAAACATCAGATAAAGAGCTTGAAAAGAAGCAGAATGTTTTGTTGTTGGTGGTTTTGTTTTAGAACCATGTAAATAATCACAACCAAACTGTTTCTTAACCAATCAAAACCAGAATAGGCAGCATATACTGCTGAAGTCATATTTCTGAAGTCACATTTCAGCTGTTACTTAACATTAGTGCTAAATTAATGCCTTCACAACCAAAACAATTCCTCTGAGAGCTAGATGGTCTTACTGAAATTTAGTAAAGAACAGAATGCAAAAATTCAGTGTATTTACTTTTTTTAATGTACAATTTTAAAGTACAATTCAATATAAAAGATACAAGAATATTTTAAATATTTTTAAATTAAACTGATTTTCTTCCTATGTCTTTTTTTTTTTTAACTTTAGTGACAAAAAAAGGACAGTTGTGCAGTATTTTCTGCTTCTTAATTACTAAAATGGAAACAAGAAAAAGACATACAATCTACACAAACTATGTGAATGTCTAAACAGAAAAAAGGACAAAAATACTGTGAAATTATTTGTAACAATTACTTTCTTCATAATTAAAATGTAATTAAATAGGAAATGTTTCACTTTGTTAATAAATTCAGTCAAAATTCTGTAGAAATAATTTAGATAGTATTCAAAAGCATTTAATTTGCAAAGAAAATCCTACTTATATTTACATACACACACACATTTCATATGTTTTTGGAAAGGTCTTTCAGTAAACTTTTTAAACTAAGCCATCTAAGTCAAACAACTAAGCTTAATTACAAAATTAAATCGTCTTAAAACATACAATCAACAAAAAAATTAGACAATTTAGTTACCAGCTTTAAGTAGCAGAAACTTGTATAGTACACAAGTCTTGAAGCACCTGTCCAGTATTTCGAAAGAAAAAAGTGACATTATACAAAAACAGCTACCCTGTTCTTCCAGAATCCAAGGCATACACAGCATGTTCATTTGTAATCTGCCTTAGATAACAAACCCTATGACTTGACAATTATTTATGTAAAAGGCACTTTTATTTTACCACTTGAGTATAACAAGACATTCTCGTTAAGATACTGCAAGATGTGGAACTAGATTTACAATACTGTTGAAAAAAATGTTCTTTTAAAGACACATTAATAACATTTTTTGCTTTAGTATTATGTTGTACTGTAGTCTTCTGTACCAAGTTAGAAACACCAGAGATTATATATTTTTAAACCTTTATCACTATGTCACGTACTGGAGGACAGCAAACACTAACACCCTTATTGTCCTCCACAATAACACATTCTAAATACTGGCAAACAAGACATCCAATTGAAGGCAAACTAAAACAAAAATAGCTTATGTTCTACTACAACATGCCAATCATACAACAGTTACTTTTCACAGTCAGAAGGGCTTGTGTTTTAGTTTAATATCTATTCCAATAACAAAATCAAGAACTTCTGTGCATCCGTAAAGTGTGTATCATATGCTTACGTAAGACTGAACCGTGCAACATTTGTTTATTTATTCTTTGTTAGACCACAAAGCTTTCATCAGCTGTTTGGGGACATAAAATCGTACTTCACAGCATATTTCATAGAGAAAGTGCATGCAAGTACACACAATGCAGACTATAGTCAGACAATAAACTAAAACATACGTGAGGCAGATGCACCTATAATATAAATAGGGATGCCACCCAGCCTCAGTAGTAGAGCTTTAAAGTCTCAGTAGAAAATCCTTGGCTAACAAGTTGCAACAGTTTAAAAAAAAAATAAAAAAAGTCTACAACTAATATGGCAAAATAGCCTAGTAAGTCTCACTGTTTGGGAGATGCTGGGAAGAGCCTTTTATTTAGTTAGCTTTTGACAGGAGGACACTATTAAGTTGAGGAGGTTAGGGAAAGACTATCTGACTTTTTAATGTAAAATTTCAAAGACGTATCCCCATTGAAATAACTACAAATTATGTTGGCTTCAATTGCTGGCAAATGACAGCAACCTTTCATTAATGGCAAAGAAGTTTAATGAATTTCATAATATTGATTTTAATGAAAGCAGAAAGCATAGAATTTATGAAAAGTAGATTTGATTTTTGACAACTTAACCTGTATCTCAATCTTAATGCTACTATAAATGAAAAAATAAGAAAAAATGTAACAAAAGATAATGACTACCTCTGTCCACTATAAACTAGTTCAATATTCTATTATACTTTGAACTTGGATTACCACTGGTCTATCATTAGTAGGTAAGAGGTGATCTGGTGAGAAAATCTTATTGCAATTCAGGCTGAATTAGCTCACACTACTAATACTTTGAAGACTACCTATAAGACTATTAACTATTATTAAATATCTGTAGTAAAATACTTTGTCAAAATTGAAAAAGTCATAATTTCTTAACTGTTTTATCTGGCATTTTGATAACTTTCCAATTACCACAATTTGGTACCCATGGACTACATTCAACTGCTTGTTATTAATCTGGACAGCCAAAGGAAAGCTAAAGCACCAAATAACCATTTGCTTATTTTATACTAATCACCCACATAGCCACCCCTAAACTAGATTCAAGGACATTGTTAAAGCAGAATGGGAAAATTAGATTACCTTTAAACATTAAGAACACTTAATTGTCAAGAAAAGCATGGAGTTCTTCATGTGTCAAGGCTACAAAATGTGAGTAATAGCAAAGAATGAATCATAGATAGGCTGCTAAGTGTATCAACCAATGATTATATGCAAGGTAATTATGATCTTGCTACAGAAGCTATTAAAAGACACTAGAGTTGATAATTAAATAGTATATTACAACCCTCTGAAGGACAACTTGTCAATATTAGTTAATTCAGGAAATAAAAACATCACTGTTTGAATGAGTCTTTTCATTTGTAAGCAGAAATAACTGATTTTTTCTATATAATATAAAAAACAGAAAAATATTCCTGTAAAACAGATTTACTCAACACTAATTTATAAGACAATTATAACACTAAATTTTAACCATATAAGATTATCTGAAAGCACAGATTGTATTAGTTGACATACTTTTGATGTATTAAATACAGGGGTTCTTCAAGACATGGTTAATCCAGGTGCTAGGAAGTCTTACAATCAAAACTAGTGTTTGTTTGTTTTTTAAGTTCTGTTCTTTATGCAGACTGAAATCATATATAAAACCTTTTCTCTATGAAGTACATACTGTTTACCATATAGGCGCCAATAGGAAGGTGAACATTTACTGCAAAGAAGCTTTTATCAGGCCTATTTATAAACAGGAAAGCAAAGTTCATACACCGTTCGGTTTGAAATAATTCTTACTCAGACTGTTCTAAAGACACTCAGAAGCCAATTGTCCTGTAAAAATTTGGCTAAATACTGTATTAGCTAGCCATCCAGTGTTCCCACGTAGCCCTAGTGATTCACAGAATCACAGAATCATAGAATATCCCGAGTTGGAAGGGACCCATAAGGATCATCAAGTCCAATTCCTGGCACCGCACAGGTCTGCCCAAAAGTTTAGACCATGTGACTAAGTGCACAGTCCAATCTCTTCTTAAATTCAGACAGGCTTGGTGCAGTGACTACTTCACTGGGGAGCCTGTTCCAGTGTGCAACCACCCTTCTCTGTGAAGAACCTCTTCCTGATGCCCAGCCTAAACTTCCCCTGCCTCAGCTTAACACCATTCCTGTGGGTCCTGTCACTGGTGTTTACAGAGACTAGGTCACCTGCCTCTCCACTCCCCCTCGTGAGGAAGTTGTAGACTGCGATGAGGTCCCCCCACAGCCTCCCCTTCTCCAGGCTCAACAGGCCAAGTGACCTCAGCTGCTCCTTTTAAGTCTTCCCCTCTAGGCCCTTCACCATCTTTGTCGCCCTCCTCTGGAGGCTCTCCAACAGCTTAATGTCCTTTTTGTACTGTGGTGCCCAAAACTGCACACAGTACTCGAGGTGAGGCCGGACCAGCGCAGAGTGGAGCGGGACAATCCCTTCCCTCGACCGACTAGCGATGCCGTGCTTGATGCACCCCAGGATACGGTTGGCCCTCCTGGCTGCCAGGGCACACTGCTGGCTCATATTCAACTTGCTGTCAACCACAACCCCCAGATCCCTCTCTGCGGGGCTGCTCTCCAGCATCTCGTCGCCCAGTCTGTACGTATAGCCAGGGTTGCCCCGTCCCAGGTGCAGGACCCGACACTTGCTTTTGTTAAACTTCATGTGGTTGGTGATCACCCAGCTCTCCAATCTGTCCAGATCTCTCTGCTAGGCCTTTCCACCCTCAACCAAGTCCACAACTCCTCCAAGTTCGGTATCGTCGGCAAATTTGCTCAAAACACCTTCTAGTCTTACATCCATATCATTTATAAAAACATTGAAGAGGACTGGCCCTAAAATGAAGCCTTAAGGGACACCACTAGTGACCATCCGCCAGCCAGATGTGCCTCCATTTACCACAACCCTTTGAGCCCTGCCTGTCAGCCAATTGCTCACCCATCGTATGATGTTTTTGATGATTCACACATATGATGATTCACACTGCAAAATGTAAACACTTTCAGAACAACAAGATGGAATTGTTTGCTCTCGAGATAATGAAGCTTTAATTAGATTATTTTAAAAAAAAAAAAGAGTCATAAGTTTTTGCAAATTGAATGTAAGTTTGCAATGCAAGTTATACATCTATGAGCATCTTACTGAGAACAAGAACATTTACTCAGGAACAGGTGAAGCAAATAAAAAACCACAAAGATTCCTCCTCCCACCTCTAAGTTCATGCCACACACTAATAAATAGCATTTCTCACACTTAAAACAATCACAGTTGGTCACTATAATTTACTAAATCTAGGCAGGAAACAGTAGGTTAACTATTATAAAATGCAATCTTTTCAGCAATGCAAATGTTACTGTGATGATACAACTCTCTACACTGACTTTACACCATATACAGAGTCAAATTCAAGGTTGTTGGCCCAGCATCCAATCCTTTACAGATGCTTTTAAGCTACTGATCTCCTTAATAATACAGTTTCCAAGAAATATAAAGTAGCTGACCAAATGTGGTAGACAAACTGGAGTCTCATTAAAGAAACAAAACAGAATTCAGAATTCATTAACTACATATCACAGACTCAAAATTAAAATAAAAGTCTTGACATGGGACAACTATTTTCGTAGTCATATTCTGACGAAAAGATATAGAAGAAAGCTTAATTTTGTTTCTTAACTACTAAAAGGCACACATCGACTCCACAGGGAAGGACTTTAAGGTTTGTCACCAACTCAGTAGGTTATAAACAAAAAGCAAACAGTACAATCACAAAACTTTAGTGTTCAAATGTGTAAGATAGTTCATTTTAAGATGATCCTATATTAATCTTCTAATAACTTCACGAAGTAGCTATTTAATGAATTACCTGAAGCGGTAATTCCAGTCTCATTTTCATTAGGCTTAGATGACTGCAGCAAGAACCAAGGCAACCACCCACAACCACTCAGTAGAGAGTAAAAGGATTCTAAGTAGTACACAAGAATTCAGATGGAGTGGAACAAGTGCAAGTCTAACAGTTTAACATAGATGATAATAATATGTTTGCAATTTTAAACTAAAGTCTCAAAGATTCTACCTACTTCAGTTGCATTAATCTGTCTCATCAGCCAGCACTACTTGCTTGCTACATAGCTGTGATTAAGAAAAGTTTATTCCAATCCACATCTTAATTTCTTTAAATAACAGAGCAAACACTGAGGTAATTTAGCTCAAAAGTTGTGATGATTCAACCACCTACCACCTAAAGCAGGTAGTTTCCCAAAAAGACCAAAACTGTAAAAGTAAGAGAAATTATCTACGTAGATAAAAGTGATAACATTCAAGTTATCAGTTAACTTTCCCCAAAATGAGAAATGTATTTATTAATTAGGCCTTCAGTACATTTCACTACAGTAGTTATCAACATAGCTTCCAAACAGAGATCCATTGGCATACTGCTATAAAGTCTAAATGAATCCTCAGTAATTACCACTGGCCAAGACAAAGTGACATAAACCTTCAACACACCAAAGACTTAACTGATCAAAACAGGATGAGTCAACCAGAGAAGGTAGGACATTTTCAGACCTCTGTAACCACTCCAAAGTACTTAATTAGGATAAATCTATTCAGTATTTGCAGTGTAACATATGGAAAATTTGTCACAGTAAAGTTTGATTTCAATCTGAAGTATAATTAATAAAAATTGTATCCACTACTCAGAAATTATGTCTTTTGGTGCTTTAAGATTTTCCCAATTACAGTTACAGAAATCTAAACATTATACTGCAATGGATTCTGAAGTTAAACTTTTGAGTTTCCTGAATTTAATTTCTCTGAAGAACCTTTCACCACTGATACACTGATCTCTCTTGTTGCTAATCAACTGAGCATGATTTTTAACCATCATCATAAAAAGAAAATAAATGTGTCAAACTATCAATAGTTATAAATGAAAGGTTTCTTCATGGTATATTGTATGTTCAATACAAAACAAATACCACAGCTTGCATTACTTCCCAGACTTTGCAAGCCTGTAATTCTGGTGAGTGGGACAGTAGATCAGTGGCAGATGCCTGGTGCTCCCTCTGCCCTAGGAGTTTGTGATTTAGATTATAAATCCTGTTTTGCTTCTTCAAGGGCAATGAGGCCAAAAATCAGGCCCATGAGACAGTCACAATACTTGCAATTTTGCACTAATATACTGACAAAAAATCAGATATTGGATTCAAGGGCACTTTTTTTTTTTTTTTGCTATAAGTACACAAAGATTCTTCACATACAAAACTGGATAGTACTAACTAGATGCTGAAATGATCTTAATTTTAGTTGTGATTTGGCAGCTCTGATATCAACACAGAATTTCAAGAAGAAAGATAGATTTCAAATAGAAAGATACAGAAATAGAAATGTAATAGAAAAATATAAGTTTCTGTAATAGAAACATACATGTTTGTGAAATGGCACAGATCAATTGCTGAAATTACTTTTGGATCTCTTACAAACTTCAGTTCTATTTCAACTTCAGTTTCAAGTTTAGTAACTCTGCAGGTCGAGCAGGGACTTTAAATACTTTAATCTCGCATTTGCTGCTAAAATTTGTCAAGTTCTTAGACAAAATTAAACAATCTACATAGAAAATATAGACTGGTTCAGAAGGATACGCAGACAAGCAGCAGTGGAGGGGAGGGGCACACAGAAAAGAGGGCTCTTCTACATAGTCATCATTACTGTATCTTCCCCTCTCTTCAGAGATATTCAAAAATTACATTACAAAGGTTTTCTATAGTAGTTCTTCTATAGCAGTTCTGCTGTCAATGTAAGATCTCAAGTATAGAAAGACTTCATCGCTCCTTTAAATGCAGCAACTTTCTACAGTTATTTTCCATCAGTCATCTAATAAAACAGTAGGAGATTTTTTAGTTTAATCAACAATAGATTAAGAATACAACATTAATACTGCCAGAAAGACTTTCCTTTTTAATTCTCTGCATATAAAGGAAACAAATAGTTTTCCTATTTTAAGCAGTTTTTAACAGCTTCTGAAAGTCTCCAATGGGACTCTCTTAATAGCAAGCTTCTTCAAATGGCTGTGCACCTATAGTCCATTCTTTATAAACATGCAGCATCTGCCCCAGGGGATTAAAACTTCTAACCTAATTTTTGAAGTGATGTGAGACAACAATACACTAAGAGAACTTTACCATCATGTGGGAATTAGTCTGGATACAACTTACTCTGCAAAACAGATGCTGTTCAGACCATGGTTTTGGTATACGCTTTTAACTAGAATCTTACTTTTGTCTTAAGAGTTACCCCTCGTTCTCTTGCTTTTGTAGGCTGCTTTTCGGAGTGGAAGCTCTGTCGCAAAAACTGTCTCCTCACAGCCAAGTAAAGCTAACTGTTACCCTGTAAGCATTAAAAAACACTTTTTTTATAATTACTAAAGAACGCTTTTAGGAGTATATCTAGACAGTGTTACAAATCAACAAATGGGGATCAAAATTACACATGAAGAAAACACACTATGTCATGCTTTTATAAAAACATACTAAATATACATATTTTAAGACCATAAAACAACTTTGTAAGAAAATAGAGAATTTAATGATTTTTGATCTTTCCATGTATGTACATCATAAAAAATGAGAAAAAGAATTAAAGCTAAAATTTTACTTCTATACTGAACTTCATCACTGCTAAATATATGAATGCATGTTTGGTGGTTTTTTTTTTTTTTGGTTTTGAAAACTTATTTCAACCTTTAAGAAACAAGTGAATGTAAATTCATAAAATCAGCCATCATAACAGTAAAGTTCTGTGTATCAAATTAAACATATGGACATACATGCTCAATTCTAAATTAAAACTGCACCTTATCCTGTACATGCATGCATGTAAGAGAGAGAACATGAGCAAGAGACCACATGCCTGTGCATCTAAGAGGGAGGCAGACTATACAGGGCTGCTTACTAAAAATATTCTCCAAGCTACATAGATGTAAAAGAAAAGGTGCATTACCAATACATATTGAAACTGCAAAATTTTAAACACAGCATGCTGTCACTAAAAACTACGCACAAGTATGCATTAATATCCTCTGTGAAACCAAACAAAAATATCGGCAAATTCATGATCATTTCTGACTTTGTATAAGCATTTTCATTCATGCTGCTTGTACAGAAAACATTTAAGATGGAACAGAGAAGTACTATAAACGTAACTATATACTAAATAGATAAGTACTATACATATGTATTTGTAAAAAATATAACTTTGAAACAAGAACCAAGCCCAAGATATTGAGCTTTCAATATACCGAGGATTTCTTCTGAGTTGTAACTTATTTCTTAAAGTCATCAATAAAATACCATGAAGCTCCTCTACACTATATCAATTCCACAAGAGCAGGCTCTTAAATTAAAAACCTACTGCCTTGCTATTTTCATTTAGTCAACTTTTTTAAACCAGGTGGAGGGCGTAGGGAGAGACTATTGTTCTAGCTCCTATTTATTCACACAAACTGGTCATACTATCTCAAAAACTCAACAGACATTAGATTATGTAGGATTTTGGTTTTTTAAAAAGAAAAAACTTTTTCCTCTCTTAAATGCAACAAAAGGACCAACATTTCACAGTAAAATCTAAAATAACAAATGTAAAAGCAGTCTTGCCTTTACTGATGTTGCAGTCCATACTCCATGCAAGTGAAAAATAATACAATGCTATAAGCATGAGGATCTAATTCATACTGAAAACATATGAAAGGTTCTCGCTAGCCAAACAGCAGTGGACTATAAATGCAGATAGGCAAAATCAGAGTTAATGAAAACAAAATGTCTTTCAGATAAAAACACAGAAAATTTAACTGCATGCACCTTACAAAACAAGGTGACCTAAATCAGAGTTACACATTAAGATATTTTAAATGGTACTTATCTGTGGTAAGTACTTAAAACTAACAACAAATACATGTAATATAAAAATAAATGCAATGTTAATTTACAATTTCAGGCCTTTTTTTGTACAGAAGAACACATTAACTTCCTTAAGTGAACAGTTCCTTTGAAATGGGGATGTGTTAGCTAATTGATTTTTCAATCTCAATCTCTTTGCTCCTCTGCTAGTATTCAAGCATTAAAAATATTTCTGAAACTGATGCAGGTACAATAGCAAATAAAACCTTTATGTGCCTGAAATTCTTGCCAATTTAGCTCCTTTTTAAGTGTCTTACAAATTATTACAAATGATTCTCTGATCTTGGGATTTGTTGAATATTTTTCAGAAATGAGCTAAAAATAAGTCAGTGTTAAAAAGTAAGGTTGCCAGCTCTTTCATGGTCCCAGAAAACGAAGAGGAAGTTGGCAGGATCAGCTCAGCTCCACTGTGCTCCTGAAAAATATAAAATACCAGTGTCCACTGGATCATTGGGTCCTTTGCACTCTAGTACTATTTATGAAAAAGATTTTGGTGATGACGATCGTAATGGTTCTTTAATATGGAGTAGGACAGATTTGTCACTAGGTGTGATCTTTCCTTTTAGGGCTTCATGCCCTAAATATGTATTATTTATAAATTGGGCGAAAGCAGTGCTTTGCAAAATAATAAGCATACTAGGACCTCACTTTTGGTTATTATTACCTAGATAAAGATAAACAGTTAGGAAAAAATGAATTTTATTAAAATTAAGAAGTCAAGACTGTATATACCTGTTTTATTCCTTCTTTATTTACTGAAAGTGACATTCTGAGTGTTAATCTCACATATACACTAGAAATATCTAATTGAAACAAAGGTTGAGAGCCTCCAAAAGGATCATAAAAATTCTCCCCTCACAATGCAATCAATAGTATAATTCTTTTGCTAGAGGCAAATATAAGCTTAATAAAAACACAAAGCACTGGCATCTCACTATTAATATCTAGATGTGTTAACTAAACCAGGACTTCCAAAACATCCATGGAAAAGTTAGAGATGACATCTGTAGAAGTCCTGCTGGACAAGTCCTCTCACAACTGGAATCAAAACTGAAACCGTATCTGTTACACAAGTCAAAAAAACTTTGCCAAAAATTTTTAGCTTAGAAAAAATGGCCTTACAACAACAAAAAAAATATAGGTTAGGGTTATAGGTTAGGGTAATAAATGCTTATTACTCTGTACCTGTTCAGCTACTGTCAAAGCAACAAAACTGCTCCTGCATGCAGAAGCATACAGATTCAATAAATTTTGTAATTAACCACCTTCCTAGCAAACTCCATTAGTCTTCTATTTACTCAAAACTGGCCAAATTTTGTTGTGACCTAAGAAATTTACCTAAACTCAAACAGGTTAGTTTTTTAAAAAGTAACTAGAATCTATAAAAATAGTTATCTATGTTACTAGGTAACACAGTGATTGCTATGTAACTTAACAGAGTGCCTATTAAAAGCAAAAAGATCATTGAGAAAATAAATATAGTTTGCATACATACCTCACTACTCAATAAGACGTATAATATATCCTGTTAAGATGCTCAACTGCAACATAAATTTAAAACCTGGACTACAGCATTACCCCGATCAACAGTGAAAAGCAGATACATATACCAAGCAAAAGGAAAAATCACCTTAGCTACTGATATTGAACTTCATATTGAAACAGCCTCAATTTCCATACCAGCACTAAAATACTCATGTATAATTATCTTAAGATTCTAATTTGATTTTAAATTAAGTTTTACTATTGCAAGAACATGTGCCACACTTCAGTTCAGTCTACAAAAAAAAGTGTTAATCCAACCCCTCTCATCACAGTGCACCAACACAGATACAACAACATGAATTTCTAAATATGCAAAATAAGTTCCACAGCTTGCATATTCTTCTGCAATTCCTTTTTCAGTATCTGTCATGGGAATGCCAACAGGTAGATAACAGAAATGTTAATTAGAGGCTGTAAACCTAATTCCCAATACACTGTGCAAATTCTTGTTTACCAACTGCAAACAGATGCTTTAGCAGAATAAGAAGTTACATTGCATATAACAGGTTCTTTACTTAAATTCATGAAAATGATTCAATGTAAAGGAAAAAGGACTAACCATAAACCCAAAAGATTTAAGAAACAGGTCATCTTCTAATTTCATTCTATTGGGTAATTATAGCATTATAATAGGCAACAGCTCACTTCGATTTTGATTTTTCCAACTTCCACAAGCATCGTACTGGGTGAAATCTTCACCCCCCACTCAATAACAAAATATCAAGACAGCTAGAATTTTACCCTATAAAATAGTCTTGGCACTGTTTAATAGCTTGAGTAGGGTAAAGATAAGTACAAATAACTCTATGAATGCTCTCCTGTAACATTTTCTCAAGGAGGAAAAATAAAAAAAAATAAAGGGAAGAACACATTTTATATCAAAAATAGTGAATGTCACAACATGGAGAATAATTACCAATAATTACCCATAGTTTATGCCTTTAAGCATTAATAGAAAGCTAACTACAACCTGTATGAATTAGCCTCCCAAACTACTTCCAGTTTACTGTCAAGGAGCTCCAGTTCCTTCCTCATTCTGTAACCTGAGTACCAAGTTCCTGTGTCAAGGTCTGGAGCCCCCAGCACAAGAAAGATGTTCATTTGTTAGAATGGATCCAGAGGAGAGCCAGAAAGATGATCAAGAGGTTGGAGCACCTCTCCTATGAAGAAAGGCTGAGAGAGCTGGGGATGTTCAGCCTGGAGAAGAGAAGGCTCCGGAGAGACCTCACTGCAGTCTTTCAATACTTAAAGGAGGGTTATAAAAAAAGATGAAGAAGGACTCTTTACTTGGGTACATAATGATAGGACAAGGGAGAATGGTCTTAAACTGAAAGGCGATACATTTAGACTAGACATTAGGAGGAAATTCTTCACTCTAAGGGAGGTGAAGCACTAGAACAGGTTGCCAAGAGAAGATGTGGATGCCCCATCCCTGGAGGTGTTCATGGCCAGACTGGCATGGGGCCTTGACCAACCTGGTCTAGTGGGTGGCATCCCTGCCTGTGGCAGGGGGGTTGGAACTAGATGATCTTTAAGGTCCCTTCCAACCCGAGCCATTCTACGATTGGCTACAGCACAAGGAATTAGGAAAAATATTGTAAATCCAAAAAAAAAAAAAAAGATGATTTCTAGAGAGAAAAGAAAAAAGAATGACAAGCTATTAGGGCAGTTCTTGAACAGATGTAAATTCCTTTCCATGTTAAAAATTTTTTCTGCTGCTCATAATGCTGATTTTTAATTACAATGAAATTCATGATGTTCTATGGCTTATAAGACCTTTAAGTTAATTATAGCTTAGTAAAAGTACAGCTATTTTTTCCATTTCTTGTATATCTAGTAAGATATACAATACTGTTGCAAAATATTTTTAGAGGACTTTTCATTTAAGCAAAACTTGTAAATCCAATTTTAAGAGATACTGAGATACTGCAACACCATTATAACAGCAGCATTTAATTTTACAGAGCACAGATGAACACAAAAATATCAAAAGGTTGTATTGGAACAAAAAATTATAGTTTCAGAAAATCATAGGTCAAACAGAGTACACATATGGATGACAAAAGGATTTTTTTTTTTTTATCTGCCTTTTTTTTGCAGGAAGCAAAACAGTGATGAGAAACTTATCGATACAACTTTTATACCACAGAACACCATTACCTATAACATTCTTTACTTGCTTGAATCTGAGACCCAGCAATACTATTATGGAAAATGAATAAGCAGTCACTCACAGGAGGAAGTTTGTAAAAGAACGTAAGAAAGAACAGAAAGTTTTTAGCAGTACAAAAAGGAATATATAGGAACAGCATAGAATGCTTTCACAAGGCTTTGAAGTTTTCACCTATCCACTACTGAACTTTTTAATATAATAAAATTTCATATGATAAACACATGGCATGTCCATATCTGATATTTGGTACATCGCAGATACTATGCAAGGGATGCATACGAAAGCAAGGCATGAGTTGCTTTCAAGTCTGACAGAAGTTGACAAAGAATAGGGTGAAGTCTGCATCCAGTTATGACTGTACCTTTGAAATTCACCAACATTTTTTTGTTTTTGTTTTTTAAATATTTAGATAGGTATACATAACATTTCATGTATTTACCACTCACTTTGGTGCCTGGTAAAATTACGGAGAAAATTATTGCAGGAGTTATAGAAAAACACCAGAAAGACAATGCAGTCACTGGTCACAGCCAACATGGGTTCACAAGGGGAAAGCCCTATTTAACAAACTTAATTTCCTTTTATGACCAGGTCACTCATCTAGCTGACCAAGGTAAGTCAGTTGCTGTATTTTTTTCTTCCAGTTTTGAAATGCAAGAAATCTACTCAAAGCCCTATATATTTAAATGGCAACAAGTTTTAAACTAGTTTAAAGCACCCCACAATTTACAATTTCTGCAGAGGTGCAAGTCCTATGGGAAATACAATAAACGGTTGGGGATTTTTGGTTGTTGTTTGTTGTTTTTTTGTTGTTGTTATTGTTCGTGGTTTTTTTTTTTTGCTTAGTAATATTATCTTGAGAAAATCTGTGATACGCTGCTCAGATCTACCAAAACTTGCACATTGCATCCATCTTGTCCAAACTGAATACTGGATTGTAAAGATGGAGCTGAATTCTCAAAGTAGCAAGATCTACACCAGATAATTTTAAAGTTGATTAAAAAACATATCTTTTTTTAATTACTGTATGAAGCTAAAAATAACTTTTATTTAGAAGGCAACTGGTCAAACTGCAGCTCAATTGGATTCAAATGCCCAAACTGGGCTTTGGCAATTGGGACCTTAAAATTAAGGAAACCTTAGAATAGTGAGAACAAGCCTATAAACTGCCTTTTTTTTTTTTTTTTTGATACTGTAAGCTTTATTCGATGACTCTGCCTGACACATGTATTAAAAAAAAAAACAACAAAAAAAGCACACCACCACCAACAGAAATAAATGAGGGTGGGAGACGAGGTGTACTCATCAAGTGTAATCATCAACATAAACATTACATGCCTCCCAGAAATTCCCATATCTTACAAGTACTCTAAACTGTCCGTTCTCATTCATACACAAATGCAGAAATCTGGGGAAAAAATGCCAACAGGGTAGCTCTTAATCTGTGACAAAAAATTGAAAAAATTTTTTCATCATGCTAGAAAATTATACAGTGGCACAATATCACAAACATTTTTGAAAAAGAAAAAGCAAACAAAAAATAAAAACACACTTCCAATATAAATGCAAATAACATAATTTTAGTGTAATTTCTTAAATGTTCATTATAATTCATGGCTCACTGAACCTAAAATCAAATTACTGTGCAACAGATATTAGTTTTCTTTTCTGCACTAATGGCAAGGCAAGAAGGGAGGCCAACCCATATAAGATGAAGAACACATAGGTTTTTAATTACAATATGTAAACAGGAAGATTAAATTCACCATAGTTTTAACCATGAGAAGAGAAATACATATTAGTCCAACTTAAAGTGAGAAATGTGATTACTGACAAATTTGAGTAAATTTTCAATACTTTTCAACAAAATTTTCTGTTCTGTCTTATTAACAGGTGCATACAAGGTTCTGGTGATAAGTAATGTTAAAACAGGAACGTTAAAAAGAAACTTGGAAAAAAATCCAAGTAGATTTCTGTATTTGGGCCACCTACAAATGAGCTGTTTCACCACACTAGTAAATTCTAGAAAGGATAACCCAAGAAAAAGCAAACAACAACAACAAACGTTTACCATTACGAACATTTTTAAACTGTAAATCAAACATGTTGCTAACAGTTGAAGTCTATCACACAGGCAATGCAAGAAATAAATCTAGCTGTGTAAGTAGCTACGCTTGCTTTCAACACATACAGGAGGCATTTCCAGTTGCTAGGATATTATGTAGTGTATTAAGTTACATGTAAACATCCTCGCAGAGATCATATACAGAGCTTGTCATAACATTCAAGAAGGGTAAAAGCTTATAAAGTCATACAGACTACTGTGTTCAGAAAATAATTCTGTGTAAGGGTTTGATTTATTCAAACCCTTTCAGAACCTCCAAAAACAATAGAAAAAAACCTGCAACAAAAAATCAGTCATGAGAGTTTAAAAGAAAGCATTAAAGAGTCTCCTATTTAGGCAGACAGTATTTTTCCTCTTACTTCCCCTCTGTTGCTGCGCGTCCTTTGTCTGCCTCATGCCCAAAGATTTAACACATACAATTAAATAAACCACAATTAAATAAAAAAAATGATTACTTGGCTTTCGACAGAAGATCATTACAGATTTCTTTCAATCCACCTTGTCCATTTCTGAAACTATTTAGAATTTACTTGTTTTTCCACTAATATCTACGTTTCCCTAGCTTATTAAGATATATTTAGACCATCTCATATACAAGACCTAAACCCTGAAGGATTTGAGGACTGTGGGAATAAATTTTGCTTCACTACTTCCTCAATTTCAAAAGACTCCAATATTACGCTCTAATTATGGGCATTAAAACTTGGATGACACGTGTCCCTACAACCTTTGCTAGAAACTCAAAGAAGCTTCAGAAAACTACTATGAATCACCATTAGTCACATCCTCAGATTATTCAACCTTTATCCATTTATCTTGTTTAAATTCTCCAAATCTTAGTACCAAATCTGAAGGAACCAGAGATATCCAGTGGTGCATTTGTGCCCTTAGACCAACCATCTACCCAGACGCATTTCAGCTGCATTTAAGGGTTGGACCAGATGTTCAATATAGTATGTTTTCTGGCTTCCATGGAACAAAATCCTGCAAACAAAGGCCAAATGGGACAACGACCAACCCGATTGGGTTTCCTGACTAACCTGTTACTAAAACTCAGGAACGTTTTTGGAGCTGTACATTTCACACATAGTTACATTACTCAGATGTAAGCATTTTATTTGTTCCCTTAGCAAATGGTACTTTACCATAATATAAAGTTCCAGAAGCAACATAGGATATCAAGTCAGCATCTGCTTCAGCCTTGTTTGCTAAGAGTTTAGAATACTTTTAAGTGATTAAAGGACAACACTTGACCTCTCTGATGCAAGTATCTAACCAATATTTGCATCATACTACAACAGAGAAGCTGAAGTATATTCTTTTTTAGGCCACTGATCAGCACCTACATAACCTCTCAATTCAATAATTGCACTTACCCTTACCAGTATATGAAAGCAGCAACATAAAGAAATGCTACATCAGCTCACAATTTACCACATGCTTAATTTATATTTCAGTGTTTTACTCACTGCTGACTTTGTACTACAGTGGAGTATAAACACAAAATATAAAACTCTATATACAACTTGAACTTCATGAATCTGCATTGTCTAGTATAAATTTAAGCCCCAAACCAGCTAAAATCCAATAATTAAGTTGAGTGAAAAGTTAGTTCTCTTGAACTTCATACAAAAACACAGAACGCACTTCTACCACAGACTTACAGCAATCAACAGTGCCATGCATGCTGTATTGAGAAGACACAGCCTTCAATTATAAGGTAATGAACTTACCTTTATGATGTAATGACAGTGTAAGAGTGGTAAGAATGTGAATAAAAAGCTGCTTTTCAAGGGAGAGAGAAGTAACAACTTACCTGAAAAGCAAAAACTATACAAATGCAGATTTAAAGGAAATAGCCCATATCCTAGCAAAAGCAAAAAAAAAAAAAAAAAAAAAAAAAAAAGGCAAATCTCCATCCCCTCATACTTAGCTGCTTTTATATATCCATTTTCACAAATGCTTTCTTACTGCAAACTACAGGACACTGGACTAGGGAGCTCAAACTCTATCAAAGCAGGTAATTAAAAATGAATTATCTTTTCAATAAAGACTTTTTTTTGAAAAGCATAAACACTTGTATCTTAGACAAATTTGTTTTAGCGTGACTATAGCCATTGCACGTTCAGATTTCTGTATTGCAAATTGGGATTATCAATATCAAGTGTATGGCCAGGTATGAAGTAATCAAAATGTAGCTGTTTTTTCTCTCATGTGTATTATCTCCTATTACAATATGGCACAGGCGATCCTCATTATTTTACAGACCGATGTTAGCAAAAAAATACTGTAATAATAATTAATATTTACATGAGTGTCAGCACAAGTGTTATATGCCACTACACTTAAGTCAAATACATGCCTTAATTACATTAATGTAATTCATTATATTCCATTAATACCTTAAAAACCAAATTTCAATACATTTTCCACAAATATTAATGAAAAAGAATAATAAATCAAAGACACAAAATACAGCACCTTTTCACTTCATTACAGAAAAGATTATAATCTTTATATTAAACATATGCACCTCCTTTAACTGCTTGTTTTTCAAACATAATGACCTAAGGAGAAACGGTATCATTTCTTAGAACTTTTTTTAAATGAAGGACAAGATAAATTTACTGTTCAATTATTATTGAAACCCTGAGGCTCACTGATACATGCTTATTAAAGACACCAGCAATATTTCATTTGTTCTTTACTTTTATATAATGTTCTGCAAAAATACTGCATTATCACCTAACTTACAAACATGAATATTGTCTAATACATTTAATCATCAATTATACAAATTACTATAGCTTTACACTTTCATTTTCACATTTACAATGGACTAAGTTGCTTAAACCATAAAAAGTGTTAAAAAATTTTAAACTAAAAACATATCAAAGAAATACAAAAAAATTAGCAGAAAATATGTTAGATGCTGCTTTACTGAAGACGGTTTCTATGAAGGAAATTTAAAGAAGCCGAATTCTGAGGAAGAGTGGTAGCATCGAACCATGCCACTTTGTGTCAAATGGATTTGAAATACAAGCATAGCAAAAGAGCTAAAAGTCAAAGTAATTATCTTAGAACCAGATTCAGTACCTTTTATTAGTAGGAGAATATCCAGGACCAGTTTTAACGTAATAAAGGAAAAAGTACTACTGTTTTATCTTACGTGTGTATCAGTCATATCAAGAAAAATCATTCAGTACTCATCTAACTCCTACTAGACTTTATCCTTCTGGACAAAATGTTCAGCATACAGCTAGCTAGGCAAATACATAATATGATGGGTGAACAATTGACTGTCAGGTCAAGCTCAGAGGGTTATATTAAATGGGGTTACATCAGGCTGGCGGACAGTCACTAGTGGGGTTCCCCAGGGCTCCATTTTAGGGCCAGTTCTCTTCAATGGTGATTTTCATAAATGACTTGAATGCACAACTTGAAGGTATACTAAATAAGTTTGCAGATGTCACTAAATTGGGAGGAGCTGTTGACTCCCAACTTGCAGAGGGATCTTGACAAATTAGAGAGCTGGACAATCACCAACAACATGAATTTTAATAAGAGCAACTGCAGAATTCTGCACCTGGAAAGGGGCAACCCTGTACAGACAGGGGGATGAGAGGCTGGAGGGCAGCCCCACATAAAGGGATCTGGTGGTTTTGGTCAACAGCAAGTTGAGTATGAGTCAATACACCCTGGCAGCCAAAAGGGCCAACCATACCTGTGGTGCATCAGGCACAGCATTGCTAGCCAGTCAAGGGAAGAGACTGCCCTGTTTTGCTCTGAGCTCATGCAGCCTCACCTTGAGTACTGTGTACGGTTTTGGGCATCACAGTATAAGAAGGGCATAAAACTATTAGAGAGTGCCCAAAGAAGGGATGGTGAAGGCTCTATCCGAGAAGATGTATGAGGAATGGATGAAGTCACTTGGATTGTTCAGCCCAGAGCAGAGCAGGCTGAGGGGAGGCCTCATGGCGGCCTGCAGCTCCCTCATGAGGGGAGCGGAGGGGCAGGCGCTGAGCTCTGCTCTCTGGGGACAGCCACAGGACCCGAGGGAACGGCATGGAGCTGGGACAGGGGAGGGTCAGGCTGGGTGTTAGGGAAAGATTCTTCACTGAGAGGGTGGTCGGGCACTGGGACAGGCTCTCCAGTGAAGCTGGAGTTCAGGAAGTGTTTGGACAATGCTCTCAGACATATGGTCTGATTTTTGGGTGGTCCTGTGTGGAGCCAGGAGTTGGACTCAATGATCCTTGGGGGTCCCTTCCAACTTAGGATATTCTGTGATTCTACAATTCTATTTTTGCCATAAAGTAGAACACGTCTCAAGCAAAGATCCTTAATCTTATTAGTCTCCAGAACCAGTTATGCATCAATAAAGCATAAAAGCTCCTAACTTTTTGTTGTTGTTTTAGTCTACCCCTTGAAAATTTGGTCAGACTTGCAACAAAGTGGTGGAAAAAACAATCCATTTCCACCGAACAATAGTTATGATTTCAAGTTCTTAAATCAATGAAGATGGTTAGCCAGGAACTTATTAGAATATGAGCAGGGCTCTCAAATTTACTATAATCAGTTATAATCATCAACAATAATAGGAACACCTTGCAGGATATAAATGCTGCTCAAACCACTACTTTGCAAGGATATGGATATCATATCACAACAAGGAAAGCTTTACAACTTTTCTAAAAATCAGAAACATATATTCTTAGTTCCATGTTAAATACACCCAAACAGCTTTCTTTAAATTTATATGCCATTTTCTGACATGCTACTGCTCAGGAGTATACCTACCAGACAGTAGTTTCATAGTGCTATGCTATCTTGTAGGCCCAGTAACAGAAAGACTTCCCTGATTAGTTCAAAGGTATGCCCAGAACAAAGAAGAAAATTGCAAAAATAAAAATGGTTTCTCTTTAAAGCCAGCTTTATGCTTCCCACTGAGATGGAACAGACAAAAGGGAAAGCAAGAGTAAAAGCACACATGAGGAAATGTGCGCAAGGTGAGGGGAAGGAGAGGGTGAAGAGAGGAAAAAATGAAAGGGGGAGAAGAAAGGGGAGGAATCCTATTCTTTGTGTGTCTGATTTACACCCTAAGACCTATTTTACATAAATGTTTAGCAGTCACCATTTAACCATGTTAATGAGACTTACAGTTTGAACACAGTTTGTGCTACATAATACTACATAAGTACTTTTAAAATGATTTTGTAAAGCTCAAATATCACACAAAATTAACACACACTTTTGATCTGAATCCCTCTGTGCCTCATTTCTCTGTCTATAAAATGATAATATTAATGCTTCAACCCTACAGAGTGATTCAAATTGTGTATGTAACTCAAATACTCCATAAAGACCATAAGGAAATTAGCAATTCTGTCTTCAGAGAAAAAAAAATCATGAAGTAACATGAAGCAAATAATTTATGCAGCTACTTACTGGCCAATGATGAAACAATGTATGTTGAATAGGTGGTGATCAAATGAGCAGAGATCATTCTTTATGTGAATGTACTGGAGTCCTGCCTTTGTAATCATGTATGATAATCCATCCAATGAACTTATATAAATGTAACGGGGGAAGAGGGGGGACATAAAATTGAGGACACATCTAACAATGAGATCCTGTGCATGTCCCAAAGACAAATGCAGTCAGGACTTCAAGTTATACAATAACTCACTGCTTTTAACAAAATTCAAAGTTCTGTTTCTTTTCTAAGAATGAAAAATGTATTTCAACTAAATTTAAATAAAATCAGTTTATAAATCTTTGTTTTGCGTTTTTAAATATGATCAGAAATTGCCTCTTTCATAGTAAATTCTGAGCTCATTCCTTTGCCTTTTAATAAACCCAGACTACAGTAAATACCACAGTAAATATTCTGAAAATATTTATGAAAATAATTTTCATCAGATTAATGTATTCATCTGCCACTGTACATTTTATCTCATATCAGCTCCTGTTAAGAAACAATATGTGTTTTTTATCCTAAGTTAAGTTGTTTGCGTGGTATGTGACAGATTTCATTCATGATGATTTAAATCTAAAATCAAGAGGTTTTTTCTAAATGATATTTTACTTGAGGCTTAATTTTTTGTCATTCAGATTTATCACAGCATTTAGATTTTGCTAACTAGAACATATTCTGATTTTTGCAAAGATTCTTTCACATACAACCCATTCAATCCTCCTGCTTGATCCTGTAGGAAAGACATCGTGCTAAATTTAGGTTATTACAATCATTTCTATGGTAACAGATGGATGTGAAACACAGGATTATGACTTCACTGCACGACTGCAGAAACAAGTTGGATGGTAGGGGAAGAAAGATGGCATTTAAAATATCTGCAGCTGTAGCAAGGAAACACACAATCACTGAGAAATGGAATCGTCTTTTTTTTTTCCACATCTTTTTTTTTTCAAAATCTCTAAAGGTAAATCTTCCTCTAACAAACACCCTCATTAGTGACCATCTCTGTACACTTGATTTTTAAGACTATCTCTACAGTCTAGCATAATTAAAAGAAAATAATGCTTCGAAATGTAGGTTGCACAGAAGTATAAATAGATACGAATCTATTTAGCACTTCAAGAGGTTAAAATGATGAATACAGATATGGCATTCTAATAGAAATTCATTCCATATAAAAAGGAGAGTAAAAAGGGAAATCATATTCCAGCTACTATATTTGTCATTATTTCTGCTTTTTGTGGATTTTATTCTGCAATGCATACAATGATTTCCAGCTAGAAATTCACATGAAATTATATTAAGGTAAGACCTACAAAAATCACTGAATCATTACAGCATATGATAACATAATTTTTTCAAGGTTTTATTTCTTTTCAAAATCCAAACAATTCTAAATCAGAGAAACTAAAATATAGGTGCTTATTATATTGTTATAAGCACCATTAGCTACACAAAGTATTCCTCTGACTGAAAACAACTGCCCATAGCATCTGCTTCAAAAAAATATATAGCCCTATACAAAATACTTCACAAGCTTGCATCTGAAATAACTTCTACATTTAAATACTATACTTAATGATTCAGCAATGAATGATTATTGTAAAAAAGCAGAACAAAATTTACCTTTTCTGGGTTAGCTGGACACAGATCACCTAAGTACAGAATAAACATGAATATCCCTGTGACTAATACTGGTTCCTAATTTAAATATTGATTATTACTGTCATAACAACAGCATAAGTAGGTATTTGGCTATAAAAAAATGTTATTTAAAAATAGTAGATGCCATGGATTTTAAAAGGATTTTTGTTTCTATCTTGTGAGAACAAGGTATTTATAACTGAAAACATATCTGCATTTTACTTTCTCTGATTTAAGTTTCCTTGAATTTTCAGGCTAAGTGTTACCTATGAAAAAAATTGCGACAGTCAGTACTAACAACTTACTAAGAATTCCTGAAACACATTAGATATGCAAGATAGAAAGAAAGATAGAAAGGGAGCTATTATATTTTAATAAATAAAAGGATATATCTAGGAATCAGTATTAAAGAAAGTATCTCTGGATGGTGAAGCTAACTTTTGCTCAAGAAACCTTTTCATTACATTTGAGACATTTATTCACTACTAAATAAACATGATAAAAGTTAACAATGAAGGCTTTACTGATTAAGGATCTTTTCTCACAACCAGTGAATTGTCACAAAATATGGAGGGGCCTTAAAAATCTTTGAATCCCCATTCCTTCTCTTCTACATGGTTGAAATGAGCCAACAGATCTCTACTAACAGGGATACACCACAGTCTCATAAACCTCATTTATGTACAGAAAATAGGCTTTAAAAAAAAAACAACAAAACCTCACAAAACTCAGTAATAGTGGGAGGGGAATGTCTGACACAGTTCTCCAAATTAGAAATTCAGGTCTTGTCTATCCCAGTATTCTCAGAAGATTCTGTGAAGGACTGCAACACTAATAAAGTTACGACAGGGATGACTAAATAAAAACTGATATGGAAAACTTTTTTTAATTTTTTTTTTTTTAATAATTCAGACCACTAGACCATTTAAAATTTTGTTCTTTTTTTAATTTGCAATTAACCTAAATACCTTCCAAATACTCCTCACTCCTCTGGGAGAGAAAGTTCTCTTTGTAAAAGATGTTACAGCATACAGCTTTTATTTAAGAATTTAAAAAGAAACGAAAACACATTGTTTTCCTATTTAAGGGCTTTCTGAAAATTTACATTAAAAAAAGAGTTAACATTTCCAACATTTCAAATGTTTTAAAAGATCAAATTTATTAAAAAGAAACATCACACGCTTTTGGGGAGCAGGGCAGGAGGTGAGAAAGGATAAGCCTGATGCTTTCATATACAAAGGCACACACCATTGCCCCATATAAACCTTGCTTTGCTCATTCTCAAAGAAAAACTTTCTTAAGCACTGACGATCCTAGACAAATGGTTTGAAGTGAACAGCTGAAGTGAGGAGAAACACGGCAGGTAGTGAACTAATGGACTGACAAAATCACTACCTATTCTTGTGGCCATAAAATTGGGTCATCCATCATAAAAATTGTGATGCAACTCAGAATTGAAATAGCAAAATGTGGCAAAGTGTTAGCATCTTCAGTATCTGTAGTTGTGTATCTTCATTAAAAACATGTTTAAAATCTAAAACCACAATCTGTTCTCATAAAGAGACTCACAAGTACAATTAATCAACAATGAAATGCAATGACCATAACATACTACAGTTATATCCACACTATGGCAGTACTTACTTGTCAAATCCATTTTAATTTGTAACAAGTGCTTGCTAAGTTTAAAAACTCTTCTGAGCAAACGATTCACAGCATGCCACCAGTGTGTCAACAAGCATGGTATTTGGTTTTACTGAAAAAAGTAATATAGCAGATTTAGCTCAGGTGAAGTGGTCCTCCACTAACTTCTGTTTTGAGGTAGCAAATGATCAGCCCTTACGGGTCAGTAAAAAGCTTTATTTGCCTTTCCTCACACCTGGGTGTTTGCCGTTCTCATCTAAATTAGGCAACAGGCCAACAAAGAAGCCACCCACAATATGGCCATCTATAAAGAACACTTGACATATTAGAAAGCATTGAATCATCCACAAAGAAAAAGTTAAGAAGCTGTTGCTAGGATGACATGACTGGTTGAAGTCAAAAGAATTTTACTTTGTTAATAGAAAAAGTGATGGACAGAGAACCTAAATGAATATTTAATGTTTGGGGATTTACTGGTATTTAGAGTGGTTAAATACGCACAGAGTTGTCCTCACAAATGAATAAATGATCTGAAAGGCAGGTCAAGGACACGGAATCGGCACAGGGCCAGGCAACAGAAGGTGCTAAACAGAGCAGACGGATAGATCTGATGGCCGGAGTAAGAGACCTCTACATCTTAGTACACCAGAATCTCCTTTCCTTATACTAAATTATCTTAGTTGGATAGCTAAGTTTGCATTAGTTCACATGCTGAAAATTACCTATCGAAACACAGAAAAAGTTCTGTGCAGACAGTTGCAACCTATATATTTACTGCATATATTTTACTTCAGTTACCAAACACGTTATCTGTGTATCAGCCTTCATGCTGCATCACAGCAATCTGTGAAGACAAGATTTGCACTTACCAACAAATACTGATTGTCACTATTGAAATTCTATGAAGAGCTATGAGGAGCATCTTTATTAATGCTAAAAGGGAATTTTTAGTGATGGTATATATTTTCCGAGGTAGGTATAATTTTTCCAAATATTTCTTCATTCCTAATATATAAGAAATGTCCACTTGCTATACTGATGGTTTAGTGTTCTATTGTGCTAAAAAATATGTATATGTATTAAATTAGTATATGTATTAAAAAAGTTAGACACATGTTGAATCTTTCATTGTGTGAACTACACAGATCTAAGACTGAAGGATCTCTTGATTCATTAAATACGGCAATATACTTTTTTCTAGCTGTCCAGACAGGTAAAACAGATGTTTCAACCTGTTTATTACACAGAAAGTGAAAAAAAGAAATAAGACAAAAGGATGAAAAGACTTTTTGATCCTATTTGTGAATCAACTTTTTTTCCAAAATATCATTTCACGAAATTAAAAGAAGTCCAATATATTCTTGCAAATAACAGACTTGACAAGTTGATTCTGCTGTAAGTTACATTACACAAAGTAAAAACAAGGCACTCTAAGAGTTACCTTCCTTAAACTTACTGACATTTTTGTTTTTTAACCATTCTGAATGACTGCTGGTATCAACTAATATAAGTAAAGAACTGTTATTTTTAAGTAACAAAAAACATTATTAAATAATTAGAAACCACTATTTAAAAGATTAAGCTTTGTGTTGTTGAAGGTCAAATTGTCTGAACTCCAGAAGTACACTGCTCAAAAGACCCCCTACACACACACTTTATGGACACAGTTCAAGACAAAAAATAAATAAAACTACATTACACAAATCATGGGAAAAAAAAAAGAAAACAAAACCTCAAGCTAAAAGCTTTTCATTTTTGTGGTTCCAAAAGACTTCTATTGAATAAATGAACATATTCAGTTAACCAAAAATAGAGATAACTTAAAACCACAAGCATTTACAGAAAACACATTTTAAGCCACATATTAAATATAATTTCCCTAGGAAATCATATATTATAGTTAGCGGTACATTTAAATTTTAAAAGAAAACCAAACGCACAAACAAGTCTATATCCTTGTAATCTCAGGAAGCCACAACTGCCACAATCCTTTCACATCTGTTATTAAAGATAGTCCCCCTAGTATAAAAACTGTTTCACACATCAACCAGATTTGTTTTGTCACATCGCAACAGACATGCAGAAAAATTTCAGTGTGGCACTTCTCCACACAAGAAAAAACAAACAAACAAGAAAAGTGCTTTCACAAAATGAAAGACAAACTTGTTTTCAATTTAATTTGAAGAATCAGAATAAAAGCTAGTGATTTAGAAGCAGTGGGGTTTCTTGTTTTTTTTTTTGTTGTTGTTGTTGTTTGTTTGTTTTAACGCTACAAAACTCTAGTGGTCATTCTCCAAATTCCTAGAATCATCAAGTTTTCTACAAATTACTTGATCACTTGACTAAAAACAACAATTATATTGATGTTTTTTCCTTTATAATTAAGATTGCCTAACATTTAATGTGACTTATAAATAATACAGCCTCTGTCTTCACTTAGTGTTCAATTTGCCAAACCATTGCTTACCCAAATGATTTTTTTGGATCTCTGCCTTCAGTTGGTTGCTTTTCTACTTCCTCCAAAGTGAATCACTGACTCGCAATGAAACTATGAAAAATAAAATAATTTCCTCATGTTAAGTACGTTTAAATGCTGAACATGACTGGGTGCCTCAGTTCATGTTTTTAAATGTTCAGCGTAACTTCCCTGTTTTTCCTGGTAACTGTGACCTGCTTTGGTGATAGCTACCAAAAAAATACGAGACAAACTGAATTTCTAGACAATTGAAGTTACAAGTGGAAGAACTGGATAACAATCAGACTTAGCGAAGAATGCTGTTAAAAGAACATGACTAACACTGGCAAGCTCAGGAACATAAGGAAGAGTTTCCTCACGCAGAAATGAATGCTAGCTTCGAAGAACCAAATGCCTGAGACAGTGTTCTGACAGATGCTAACAAATTCAGTTAAGCTGAACTTTCCACAAATAAGCAGGTCCTTTGGGCATTATTTATTAATGTCCAGTTTTAGACAAGAGTACTTTAACCTTCAAAAGCAGCAAGTTTAGCAAACACAACAGTAGTCATCCACGTTATATATGGTACTACAGAAATTGTACATATCCTGAGAAAAATAGTTCTGTGGAAGTTCTGTGAAAACTGGATATCCAATATTTATATAAAATTCAGCTACAGTTTTCCAGTCATTCCCCCCCACCTCCCCCACAACATAAGGGACTAACGCACCCCTTACACCTGAAGGATGATAAAACAGTATTCGTTCTGTATTTATGAACACTACTGTGAAAAGAAGAACCAGAATAAAATTACAAGCAAATAACAGTACTCTATTCCCTGCAAGTTTTCTTAAGTTAAGGGTAAATAAAACATAGGGTATCGCAATGCTAATAAAACAAGGTATTAACTCAACTACTCATTCAGTACGTATGAAGAATAATTAATGAAGCTTCTTAGAACTCATTAAGTAAATACAATCAAAAATCACTTGTGAATTAATTTCTCTGCATTGTTTTCTTTACTTTCAATGGTGCTTCTCCTCCACATCAGAAATTGTAAGTTAAAAAGGGACAATGCAAAGTCTCAAACACATACAATAGAAACCACGTCGTTTCCTCTCACTACATCACTCTCACCACTTCATGCCGTTTCAACAAAAAGACGACAGTTACAAGGTAGGACAAAGGCAATGACTATTACTACAAACACTCCACAACACAAATCCAATTATGAGACCTGAATTCAATGTAACAGTAAAGAAGTTTTTGAAAATAAAAAATAAACTATTGGATGAGAATTTGGTCAAAACACACTAACATTTTTAATTAATTAGATTACACACCATCAAAAAAGGTTTGTTAATACTTCATTTTATTGGTAACTTTTTTAATCACCTGCCCTCTTTTAAGGAGAAAAATTAAAAAGCAGAATGTATCAATCAGATCGCATATCACTTATGATCTTTCATCAGCAGGGAAAGAAGGCCTGCTTGAAACAATGTACTTTACAGATGCCACAAAGATTTCTGCTTTTTGAACCCATCACCACATTGCATATTAAATCTCAAGCAGCACAACTGGGAAACTCAGTGCCAGAACTAGACTCTGTAATTCTGAAGTGGTAACATCTAGAAAGGAAAACTAAGGAAAAAGAATTCAAACAACATGTAACACTTAACAGTTAATTTGAAACCTTTTTTTTTTTTTTTTTGGGGGGGGGGGGGGGTGACTACCAAAAAGTAACAGCAAGAACCTTCCTCTTTACTATTTCTGCAAGATCACTGGTCAAATTCAAAGACACTTGAAGGAAAAGTCAGTAAGAAATTCCCTCATTTCAGTCTGCCAGTAAAACTAATTTCAAACACTGATAACAGGCTTACATTCAAGAAGGGTAAGGCAGGTATAAAACAAATGGGTAATCTTCCCTACTTCACCAACAGAGAAATGAACCTACATAGCTAACCATGTTTCATGAATACATCTTGACTTTTAGTCACTGGCTAATAAGGAAGAAAAAGTTCCTGCCTGATTTTAAAAAATAGTTCATTTTTAATCAACATTTCAAGTAAATTCATTCTTGGTAGCATCTCTAACATTTCCAATTTTGCTATTTCACCAAGGCAAATATGTGTATAATACTTCCAAATATTCAAAGTTTGAATTTTCTTAATTTGTTTTAAATATATACAGGTATATAAATGTATACTATATAAAATATGTACACAAGTGTATATACACAGCTAGTTCAGCAAATCAATTTTCTAAGTACAAAATTAAAAGTGACTGGGATTTTCTGGACCTATGAGATCTGAATGTTTGGAATTATTTTGGATTGGTTTTAATCAGCTGTGCTAAAATAATTCCCATTATAAGGAAAATAAAGAGCTAAACAAGATGATGATGACAAAAACAAACAACAAATAAAGAACAAAACTCCCAAACCACAGGAGAAAAACCTTTTATAAAAGCTTAACTAATAATGCCATATAGAATTATTCTTTAAATATAAAATTTAAAACAAATAATTTTAAATCCGTAAGATTTGACAAATCAGAAAATAACTCATACTTAACTGGGACAACAAATGATCATCTGCAAAAATATCAGATACAGAATACCTACTCACTTTAAAACATACAAAAATAAATAAACAAACACAAGCAAAAAGAAAATTCTACATACTGTTGGAATTTTATATCAGGTAGAGGTGGGGGAAATATTTCAACAACTATTTTTTGCCTCACAGTATCAGGTTTTATGTATGTATTTCCATGGATACCTAAGAATGTTATTAAAGATTACACCTTCTTTCAAGCTAACCATTATTTTTGATTATTCTCTAGCAATAGCACATTTCAGAAATTTATTTTCCAACCATGCTATGAGCCTATCCTCTTTTTTCTCTTTGCTAAGACTTATAAAGAGGATATAGAACAATATAACTATTTTCATATGTATTATTTACATATACATTTATAAAGATTTTTTCCTGTATTTATTTTAAATCAAAGTAATCACCAAGCATATCTCAAACAAGCTTTTAAGTGCAAGATCAGGACTACTGATTTTAATCCACGTTTTCCAATAATTTCAAGTATAACGCCCACAAGAAGCTTCACTGGAGAAACATCAGTATAATAACTAATATAAATGCTGTTCTTCCCCAGTTTGACCACCTTCCTTCTCCACTTGGTATTTTCCTAAAATATACCCTTCCTTCCACTGATTGTCACTTAAGTATATGAAATCCTACAATGTTATAGCTAACATACAGGTGCATATATCTTGTATTGAGCTGTACATACTGATATCTTCATTCACGTTAGTCCAAATTTCACTCTGCTGCTTAACTCTAAGTTGAATTTAGCTCATCATATTCCATAAAATTTGGTGTTACTTCACCTAGAACAGTAGAAACCATTTGGCACTTCTGCCCTGAGTCCTGTGATACTGGAAATAAAACCGTGCACAAACAGGAATTTGATAAAAATGTTTCAAAGGATTGTTCATCCATTCTTCCTTTCCTCTGTTACTTAAAAATAATGTTAGGTAAGATTCCTACATGAAACAGCAGAGAGAAGTCAGGCACAATCACGACCCTCCACAGCAATGAGACACTACATAATCTATCAGTGCCACCTCTAACTAGGAGCAGTGTCTTCTGATATTTTTATGAAAGTGTATATATTACACACACATATATACACACCCACACCATGCATACTTTTTTTTTTGTGTATCATATTTGCCCTAACTTTCCAAAAGGAATTTTCCTGTGAACACATCACAAAAAGTAGCACTGTTCCTCTTTTGTTTCTGAGTTACTAGTACCAGCAGTAGTAATAACCAAAGGTAAAGCATAATTTTGGAGTTTTTTAATTCATCAACTGCATCTGCAATTTATTTATTTTAAATATAACCTCCCAGATCCCTTAAGAAACATAGATTTGAAAGTATTATTCCTTGCTTAACCATTCAGGGTCTAAGTTAACTGTAATTCTTTACACCCTGACCTAAATTACGTTTTCCTTTAATTTTCACTGCTTATAAATGACAGTTCTTCATGACCTACTACATATAACACACTAAAATTATCTTAAGAAATTGCTTATGAAATAGATGTTTTTCATGTTTAGAATCAAAACTCTTCTCTGTTCGTAACCGTACCTAGTTCTTTCAAAGACAGGTAAAAAGTCTTTCAAAACTAGGAGAGAAAAAAAGAAAGGAAAGAAGGAATAAGGTTTAAAAATATACAGTATCACAATTCAGAAGAGTACAGATACTCGTTTTAGTATAGAAGTGGGGATCAGCTTGCTTTTTGAAAATCAACTCTGTTTAGTACTTTCCAAGAGAATAACATTCACTGAACAAATATACATACAAGTAAGAAAATTAGAGCATAAGCTGCCCACCACGTTCAATAGGGTAAAACAACTTTGAGTAACTGCTTTATTCTGGGAAGTAAACCGTAAGTTGTTGCATTATTTAAAAGTAAGCCTTCCCCATATCAGTAGAAAGATGTGTTGTTACTTTAATGAAGTTGTGAGCTTTAGGTTTGCATGTTTTAAAATGCCTTCTCTTAACTACAGATAAAAAGATTTTAAATTCAGGCAAGATTAAATGACAGTCACAAAACAACTTTACCACCTTAGTAATTACTTTTCCTGATTGTTGATTAAAAATTGAAAATTAACAAAGTGTTGAAAACATCTGCTGTAGATATGCATAGTAACTGGAAAGTCTTTATTGATTTTGTAGATTCTTTTAAAAAAAGGTAAAAGACACCTAACTTCTTTTTATTCAGTCTCTCAGAGAGAAATTTTCAGACATCTCTTTGGTAAGCAAAGACACTTTGGAGCTTTTCCCATTTCTCCATTGAGGAGCTTGGCAGCATCACCTCAGTTGGGGGCAGGTAGAGCGCACAAAAAGGACTACAATTATGAGATTTCATGGTTTCGCCTGGAAGGACAGCAGAAGACTGACTCTACCTAATCCACGAGGTCCTTTCCACACCTACATTCTAAATATTCACCAGGATTACCTTCCCAAAAGCCCTCTCTGTTCCCTCATACACTATGTTGCTTTCAAACATGAAACACAGAAGAACCCCAAGAATGACCTATGTAAGGTAACAGAGATGAAGGCCTAACCACCACCCAGTAGTATAAACGGTTAATTTCTGTAATTTTTAACAGTGTCTGCCAGTGTACCAAGACAAAATTGAGTCAAGTTTCGTTTCCTTCCCCCCCCACACACACAGACACGTGCACATGTTTTTAGGAAGGCAAAGGCTTTACACAACACTGAAAGGTTAATAACGCCCATTGTGGGCTTACCCTGGCTGACAGGTAAACCCACACAGCCCCTCATTCCCACCAGGGTAGGGGAAGAAAATAAGAAGAGCAAAAGCAACAAAATTAATGGGGAAAGGTAAGAGTTTGACAAGCAAAGGAAAAGAAGCGGAATTAAAAACAAAACAAAAGAACAAACAAGCAAGCAAACAGCAAAACAAGTGATGCAGAAGCAATAACTCACCACCTCCCAGAATCAACCACAGCCCGGCAACTCACCAAGCAAAAAAATGGTAACCTAAAATCACTCTCCCCTCTGTTTTACTGCTGAGCATGACAACACAGCACAAACTCTTGCTCAGTTCAGATCATCTGCCTGGCTGTGTGTCCTCCCAGCTTCTCATGAACCTACTTGCTGCATGGGACAAGGTTAGAGAAGGCCTTGATGCTATGAAAAACCCATTCATCAACAAGTGGAAGCCATTGTTATCAACACTGCTTTGGTCACAAATCTAAAACATTGCACCTTGCAAGCTGGTATGAAGAAAGTTAACTCCATCCCAGCCAGACCCGCTACATACCTAGCAGAACTTACAGCTGGAGCTCCCTTCAACAAATTTATACTGAAGTCTTGCTGTCCTCCCTTGAGTTTTGTCATGTGTGAGGGGTGATTTTTATGTAGCTTGTGTGAAAAAGACAGGTTTTTAACAACTGCTTACAACTCTCAAGTGCTTAGGGTTGACAATTTTGCCTTTTTTTTTTTTTCCAAGACAAAAAAAAACTGCCTGGGAAAAACATGCTGTATGGAAAAGCAACAGACCTTTCTCCATTATAGACATTTAATTAGAGCAAACTTTCTGACATTAGCTGTATCAGTATTAAAAAAGTCTCACAATTTTCAATTAATTAGAAAATTGTAGTAGTCAAAGATTCCGCTAAAAATGCGGAAACTTACAGCTAGCTACCTTTTAAGCTATCAGAAGCAGTTTCTTTGCAAAGAAAAAGGTCTGCCATCATTACCTACAGGTTCATGAGAGGGAATCAGTATAACAGAATTAACAGCTTTCAGCTGTAAAATTACTAATTCCAGTAATACAGTACATTAAACATGCCATTTGAGATATATGCCAACTTAAACTACCACATATGGCATATCTATCTAATTATCACAGTTTGTGTTTTCATATACTGAGCTGTTCTAGTTTTTAAACAATGTGTCGAAATGCACCATTTTATCTGAAAACAGAAAATGCTATCTTTTATAATACCGGTAGGTTAATATTGTATTTTTAACTACAGGTTAAAAAAAGGGAAAGAAAAAAGCATCAGAATAAGTCTCTGTAATGCTTTAGTACTGCTTATAACTTTTTTTATTAGTAACATTAATAGTAACAATAAGTTTCTCAAAGTTAGTATTTTCAATTTTTATTTTTCAAATCTTCCATTCACCTATTGACACACTAACACTTAATGGACAATGGACAAATAAAATAATCAAGTTATTCTCCCAGTTTTGCATATAATTAAAAAAAATATCATGAAGTAGCATGTGTGCAGACATCAGTTGCGGTGAAGACAGACTTCGCTTGTGTTCATTCTTCATGTGCAACTTGACCTCACTCAAACAATTGCTACTGCAGAATCATACATTCTAATTGCAGTTCAATACAAATCATGCCCTAAATATTTGATTTCAGATTCCCCAGCTGGTGCTTGGTGTCACTTCAGCTGTTCAGAAGGATTTTTTTTTAATGTTTCTTTGTTTAAGTAAGCAAAGAGCTCACATATAATTACCATGAAACATTACATAATCTTAATTTCTCCTTCCGCAGCTTGTAAACAGTACCAGGTATTTTTATACTATAACATCAAAATGCATATAGAAATGAAAAGTTAACCTCTTAGTAGCCAAATAGCTATGCATCAATCAGTACAAATAGTTTTTGTTTTTTATTCGGGAGTACGAAACATAAGTAAATATTCCGCACCAATTTATCAGTTGCATTTTCCACCATGTCCTTCAGTTCTCAAACAGTTTAGACTTTTTTTTTTGATAAGTTACTTCAAATAAAATCAGACAATATCCATATATACTTGCATATATAGTGTCTCATTCTAAAATCACAGATGAGATTATACATACAAGAGAACATACAAGAGCTTAAGAACCACCTCCCTGCTTTTTTTCTCTTGTTTTTAAATGAACATTCACTCATTGAGTTTGCAATTACTTTTACCAAAGGTTTCTATTGGGCACAAAATTAAACAAATGAAAAATGATTGCATTTATATTCATTATATATATATATATATACACGTTATATATAACATATATATATATCCATTTTATATGCATTTATTATTGAATAATAAATATCAATTTCCTCCCTGATAAAAAGTCCAAACAATCCTTTTAAAAATTGAGACAAAATATTTTATGTAATCATAAAGGAAAATAGGACAATTTGATTTCAGGATAATTATTTTAAGTCAAATTCAGTATTTCCTCAGAATTTATTTTTAGGAAGTTTACCGGTGCCTTTTAACACTTCAGATCAAATCCCTCCCACTAACTGTTTAGATAATTTTTGTTAATTCAGTCAAGCTCCATACTCCAAGAATTTTGACTTCCACCTTTCAAAATTAACAATAAGACAAATATGTTGAAACAAAAGAAGAAGTGTAATGCTTCTAACAAAAGAAATTATTTGCAAATGGAAAGAGATCCTAGAAAATGTTTTGTTTGAAGAGGATTTGTAACTCATTATGGATTAGATCTCAGGTTTCTCTTCTAAATTAGATCTTTCAGCAAGTGTAGCACACATTAACAGAAAGACAGTATTTTCCTACAAGGAATTACTGAAAGGACTGAACAGATTCACAAACATATTGAAAAGCCAGCATACATATATAAGGACACAATTATTCTTTTAAGATGAAATCAGTCATCTGCTTTAAACAAAGCCAAAGAATAAGACAATTATAAAAAGTTTTCATGTTAAATAGTATATTTTTATGATTTGTCCTGCTTCTGGCATTGAAAGGTTGCATTTATGCATTAAAAACTGAAAAGAACTTTTAAAACAATGCAACTTTCTTGCAAAGAGCCAATCAACTTAAGGAAAGGGTATAAAACTTATCCCAAAACCACAGAACACATGTATTGGCGAGTTCATACCTATAACCTGTATTAAACATGATTATCAAAATCAAACAATATAGCTGAAAATATACTATAAGGTGTCCTATACAATCCGCAAAGACATGAGTTATGTTGGTATTCATCATCATTTACTCAACCACATTAAAATTGAATGTAGCAAGAAAGGCATCTCTAAACTGTGATTCAAATTGCTCTATCCAGCTGAGGTAAGTTCAATTTAAATCATTTGCAAAGCTACAAAATGGGAGAACGTTCCTTGTTAGGCAAAAGGGAGCAGAAATGCTAACCTCCATAGATGAGTACCAGGAAAAAAAAAATCCTTTGCTAGAAAAACACTGAGAAATAAAGACGTCTTTCACCAAAGGATCTAAATTGCCTTGGATTTTTCTGAAGAACCATATACGTATTTTATTATTACTATTTTTAGTATACACTACTGTCACCTATCCCGGTGTGAAAACAGACCAAAATGGGGCAACATAGACTGGATAATTATTCTGCCTTGCGTAAACTCAGTACTTACCTGAATTTGATGTCTGTAAAGAGAAATTGCTAGTAATTTTATTGCATTTGTGTCTCCACTCACTTTCCTGGAAGGCAGTAGCACATGGAAAGAAATTCTCAATTTCTCCCCTTATGCTTCAGAGACAAAAAAAAAATAGTTTCTTTTTGCTGAAAGTAATAGAACATCAACTGTTGAAAGACACAAGAACCATATCTCACTACTTGTGCTCATCTGCGCAGATATAGAGCTTGGACACCTTTAAGAAATACATAACTTCAGAGAAATATTGATCTTGAGCAACAAAGTTGAAAACAATTATTCAGATTTTGATTACTTCCAAGAAGTCAACCTAACAAAAAATGGGAAGTTTTACTTACCACACGATCTGAATTCATCGGATTGAGAGTGGTGGATATAGTTTACTGGCAGAATTTCCACATAGAATGTCAAGTATAAAAGTAGAAGTTAAAAAAGAAAAGGCATCTTAAGCTGCTTAGGAAACAAATTGCAAGTTTACCAGTGCTTAGAACTTGCTAAACTACAGCTTTGAGATTTCAGAAGTCAAAGGTTAGTAGAGGGAAAACTTGAAGTTCTAAAGAATAACTTGCAAATTAAAATTTTAAACTAAATATTTCATGAGCATAACCATGGTATTTTTTGATTAAATATATCTTTCTAAGGATCTTCAGCACTTATAAAATGGCCTGTCCAGCAAGATTCCTCAATTTCCGCCATGGAAGGGGCATGGAAGAAGCATCCCATACCCTGAAGTAGATGACACCAGTCATTTTTACCCAGAAAAGCCATCTATTCCAAAATTCAATATGAAAACCATCTTTTGGTTATGAGCAAGACAAAAAAAATTTGGGAAGTGGTAATGCTCTTAGAATGCAGAATTTAAATGATATGTGAAAGCTGCTACATCCTGAAGGGATTGACACAACGGAACTTGCAAAGTAAAACTTAAAAAATGATACAATATGGAAAGATAAAGTCTACCCTAACATCCGCAAGTATCTTGGCCTTTCCATCTACAGAGAGACTTACCTACGAGGATTCCAGAATACCTATTGATCTGAATACACACGGTATTTCACATACACCAAGATAATTTCACATGAAATATGCCATCATTCTCTTTTGGTTTGCTAATAAACTGTATTGCAGTTCAGTAAATACTAACAGCATTTTTTTCTCTAAATTAGCATTCCAACGTTATATGCTTTTCTAGACCTACTGAGATAGGTCATACCACAAATATGAAATTTCTATTAGTTCCTGAAGTACTTTTAGTTTTGAGCACACGAGTGTGGACTTCATATCAGACAGTCATATTCAGCCTCTCTGCCCCTCCCAGGCAAGCATGCTTTACAACATGAAAATCTCATCACGCAAAGCCAGTGCTACTAGTATATACTAAAAGACACCAACTCCCCTTACATGCTCTTTTAGTTCAAAGCTTTGTTTTCTCTTTGACAGAGAAAAATATCCAAATTAAGACATTGTCTTGCTAGAAGAGAGCATTATGATCACCTATCCTAATCTCCTATGCAACATTTCACAGATTAAATCCCTGCATTATCTCGGGAGCCTGTTTAACTACATGCATATTTTTAGGAAAAGGTCATTAAATTTTAATTGTGGTTTTAACATCATAACTCTTAGCAAATTATTGTCATTACTTCTGAAAATTTATATTGGAAGAAACAAAGGCTGGCCATTCCAGTAAAAAAGCCAAATACTTAAAGATAAATAATAGTGACAAATTTAATGATCTTCAGACAGCCAATATACAGCTGCCAAAATGTACAAGAGGAAACTTCTTTTCAAAAGAAAATCTACAAAAACAATTTTGCACAACATGAAATTCAGCAAGTGCCTGGACTGGCCAACACTGAAAGAACAGCAGACATTTATGCACCATACTAGCAAGCTAAAAAGAAGTACAAAAAAATAAACAAGGGATTTGTTTTTCTAATTTTGAGCATATGTATGTGTGTTGGAGAAGGGAAAAAAATAAGGTACTTATTTTTATAAAACCAGATGACTAAGTTCTGTGCCCTTTTCATGTCTGCACCCTCAAAATCAGATGGTTCTAAGCTACCAAAAAAGTGTGAAGGACAGAACTAGAACTACTTCTAAACATTAAACCAACATGTTTTGAAACAGTAAATACTACTGAAAACATGATCCATTGGATAATACAGAAAAAAAAATCAAGAAAGTTACCTGAAATAAAAATTCAAGTTTACTAGGCATAAATAGAATATTTGATTCAAGCACTGGCCTTGCAACCATTATCGACTGTGTCTGTAAGACTAAAATTTATAAAACACTTGCATAACCTGAAGATTGTTTTTATTTAGATGGTATGGGAAACATAAGGGAGGACAAATACAGCTGCCCACTTAACTGATTTTCAGAAACATGCCCTGACTAAAGCTCTTAGGCTAGCAATTGCATATAGATTTCTACATAGACTTTCTATACTGTTTTTAGCAACCTGATTTAAAATCTGACTACCAGAGGCTACCCTGTTTCCTTACAAGTTATTCAGAAAAAGAACACATGATGAACTGAAGTAAAAGGAAGAGCTGTGGGCCAGGCAAGGTAAATGCCTTTATATAAGCTTTCCCATCAAATCTTAAGTTTGTTCAATTATCACACAAAATTTTCCTAACTTTTTTCTGACTGAGATCAATTCGATATAAAAAAAACTTTTTTTTTTTAATTTAATGCATCATGTTGGCAATTACTAGAACAGCTAGCCATAGATATAGATCCATACATAACTAGAACGCAGCTTATAAAGTTGTATACTATATATTTTATTGTTGTTAAAAGCAGTGCAAATACTAGATGAGCACTTGGCATTATCACCAACCTAAACAAAAATTTGTATTCCTGAAAAAAAAAAAAGTAAATTTAACGGTTCCTTTTTTATTGAGCAATTCAATATGCTAGTATTTATATGCTTGAAGAAGAGTAATCCCAACAAAAACTAGCAGATTTAAAGTGTGCTACACCTCACTGTAAAAGACTCAGAAGTTAGGAAGTGATACAATCATAAGGAGTTTCTGGGAAATCCAATTTTTATTTTAGATTGTCAGAGTTGCCAAGTGTCCATCTAATACAGTAAGTAGAAGACATACAATGAAGTGTGCACACACATGCAGGACAGAAAATAAACCCCATACATGTTCTGTATCTATCACGTACTGCAATAAATCATTTTTATAAAACTTTACGGCATCCAGTAGCAGCGCTTTGTTGCAAACCTTTGAAAATCTGCACTGACAAAACGCCGGAAGAGCCTCTTTTGTTCCACAGAAATTCTCTTCAAAGCCAGGACAACAAACTGCTAAAAAGCCACCTTTTTTTTTTTTTTTTTTTTGTCTTCCTCAGGAAAAGCAGTGGTAAGCTACCACATTACAAACATTAACATACTATAACTCCAGCTCAATACCGCTGCTAGAACAGTATCCACTGGAACACCTGAACTGCTGCTACTATACACTATCCTATCTACACTCCAGAAACACCAGATTACAGACCGGGACAAAATGTAAACCTCAGCTAGATCAAGCTCCAATCTGGCATATGGCCCAACTGGTCTTTCCTCCCCCTTCCATGCCATGATGTAAATTCACTGCCTAACTCTTTGGGAACACAATCTGGTATAGTTTATGCATATACATACTGGACACTCAATGAAGCCAGCTAAATGGACATCTGCCACTTCGTACTTGGCTAATGCATCATTTTATATAAATATTTTCAATAATTTTGACTGAAGAGAGACTCCATAGTTCTATATCCAGTTAAATATTTGTGATTTTTCACATATAGTTTGAAAAATGAGAGCTTAGAATAAATTAGGAAAACGATAAATTGCTGCTGCCTCTGATTATCTGGTTCTCTACAGAGAATATTTTTCCCTATTTTGCCAATGAAGGCTCTTTAAAAAGAACTAAAGTCATACTTCAAAATAAAACAAAATACATGTACATGTAAAATCTTCCAAGAATTCTGGAGGTGTGCACTATGGTTCTTGATTCAAGCAAACAGGTGTCACTCTATGAAGTGGGGGAAAAGAGTACAAATGTGTGAAGCTCTTTATGTGGGAAATTACAAGAGAGTTAAATGGCACTGAGCAAGGCACAAAAAGTGCTTTTAAAATAGAAACAAGGGAACATGCAGAGAACCTCAGTATCTAATTTAATGATTGAGAATGCAAAGGCTCCAACTTGTGAAACATTAGCAGCAGCCATGAATTTCACTGTAGTTCTGTATAACAAGTAATCTTACCTGAGTGATTCTCAAAAAAATGTCAACACATCGATTGTATTTTTCATCTGATCCTGTCAATGCTGAGATGACAGGCCCTGCAGGATGCAGTGAGAGATCAATGATGGAAAAACAGGTGTTTAGTCTTTTCACAATCAAAACCTACAAGACGAGGCAAATACGAAATTCTGTCTGAGATTCATGCTTCTTTAAATCTAACAAACACTAATGTTACATAATCAGTTTCATCTACATATACTGACAACTATCTGTCCTCCTCACTTAGAAGGGACTAAGACAACTGACCCCAACGTTGTTCATATTACCACTATGTAACTTTCAACCCGGTCTCTAATAACACTTGAAGGAATAGTTTATCTGGTCACACAGCTGGTTACTTACATCAGTTACTTCACACATCAACCTATGTTCTCTGGCCTTTCATGGTGGCTTAATTTTGCCCATCAATCACAGAGAGTACTTCAACTTTACATGAAACTTATTGCAATTCAGAAGTCAAGATAACCAATGCATAATGGTATCGCTCATAACCAGCTGAAGTGAAGAATGACAAATTCACGTTCAAAAGTCACAATGGCATCCTAGCATTGTACAGTTGGGATCTGACTTCCACAGACATGTTTCCAAATACTGCCTTAAACTGACATTTCAATCACACCAGTTAAGTGCCTCCAAATGAATGTTAATGCTTGGCTATAATCAACAAGAACAGAACGTTTAATACTAAGTAAACCCCAATCAGACGCAACCATAATTAGTTATCAAATACATTATAGTGAAAACATGTCAATATGGGGGGATGGGGAGAATTTAGATAGCTGACATTTTATTATGCTTTAAAACCATTTAACATTTCTACTAAATACAGGGAAAATTTAAACACAGAATATCCTAATGATCACTTCTTTCACTTACAATACAAGCTACATAGCTAATCCTTATTATCCCAATTTGGGATGCAGATACTTCCAGAATCAAAAGAAAAATAGGATGAAATAGAGTTCTTATACATCTGTAGTGTAACACTCTAGGCTAAACTCTGATTTGGTATTTCCTTTGGGGGATGGAACGACAGAAGGGCCCTGAACACCAGGATAAATATAAGGAACCTGATAGTTTCCTAAAGCTGTGTCATGCAGGCAAGATAGTAGTTATCTCTATAGTAAATTAACAGACTTGCACATGTACACATTGATTTATTCTGACTGCCAAATACCAAATTCCAATTTCACGTTTCCACACTGCTACAAATCCTCAAAAGCATCACAATACTGATCTAGCCAATACTAGCAACTAGTGTAGCCTAATCCAAAGCATACTACAGTACACAATAAATTAATACCAGACACAAATATAAAAGGCTTGTTCAAAGTGAAACAGAAGTAAAGGTAATTTGCCATTAAGCGTTTAATTTTATTTACTCTCCTCCCACTCCATTTGCTTGAACACCATAGCTATTTTCATTTACAGACAATTGTATTTGTTGTCAGAATAAACACAAATATTTTTGTAAGTACATTGTAACAGTGACATTTCACTAATATGTTTAACAGCTTCATTATTTCACAGATATTTGATATAGGAAAAACATATTACAGTTTTAAGTTGAAGCACAATACGGATTTTAGGCTAGTATCAAACAAATCCAATTAGAAAACCGAAAGGCCTACCCAGAAACATGGCCATCAGCAAGACTCAAAACGAAGCTTTTCCATTTCTAGTACGCGTTGCGCTTTATACCATGGCACTGCAGCCGCCGAGGGTCAGATTAATTAAGACCAAGAGCAGCTGCAGTGCAACGTGAGAAGCACGCTGCCACAGCCCTCACCAGTCCAGCCCAATTACCTGCAGCATTCCAGCACTGGACAACTGACAACTACCATACTCCTCACCAGGTCATTAACTCCTGCTGGCCAGCCAACGTGTTAAAAAACAAACTAACCTCTTTTTAAGATGGACTGAAAAGCTGACTGCACCTGCTGCAGGATGCAATGACGAATCCCAGAGAGATGTTTGTCAGTCAAATCTGTACAGATGTTGCTTAACTTTATGCTAGAGCTGTATCCAAAGACGGAAATGAGACAGCAATCAGGCACAAGCCCTCCTCCCAAATCCCTCTATGCTCTATTTCTAATAGCTGGTCTGACAAATTTAGTAAATCCAAGGTCTCGTTTCCTAGCCAAAAAGCTACTGATCACTGATTAAATAAATTCCCTGGTAAACTACAGAGTAAAGTATCTGGAGTTAACGCTGTTGATTAATGAACTAACAATATCACGGCATTTGAGAAAGGTATTGATTGCTACAGGATATAGCCTCCAAGAAAAAAAAAATAAAATTTTTCTTTTACTGCGTAAGGGACAAACAGAAAACAATTACAAGATTCAGACATTTCCTAATTATATTTTCTAAATATTAGCTCCAAGACCTATGCTCCAAACACATCTATTAAAACTTTGATCTGTCTACAAAACACTATCTTCAGTCTTGAAGTCTTGTACAGAAATTTAAAAATTTGTGAAAAGGGGAAATTTTAAATTATTAGTTTTTATAGACTTCTGCTATTTTTCTTAATTCTTTTTCCCCCAGAATTTACAAGTCCATAACATAGATACACGTAAGGAATGCAGAATTTTCTGCTTTGCAGAAACCTCAATTTAATCAAAAAGTAAATATGTAATATTGTCACTAGAAGCACATTCGTCTACATATACGCTTTCTTACCTATTGAGAATCATTTATTTTCTCAACTCCATTGAAGACTACAGTGAGAAAAACAAATACAGAAAAGCTGAACTTGATAGAAAACAGTATTTCCTTGTGACAACCACAGCTGTCCTTCATTTTACCAAACAAGTGCACATATAAGAAGTACTTTTATTAAGGTTAACTAATCATTTCAAATCTATCAAGTTGTTTTACACCTTCTTACTACTTCTTACCTTCTTACACTAGAGAAAGACACAGCACTTTCTTGCAAACCGCAGAGTTATTTACCAAGTAAAAGTTTATTCACTCAAACATAAACATCAGTGTAAAATTTCTACCTAAACTTCTCAAATTTTTTCTAAACCTGTCAAATAAGAAGCTGCTAAATTCACACTGGGGCAAATTAGATACGTAACAATCTCAAGATTAGATGAAGTTACATAGTCAGTTTCAGCTTCCTTTTAAATGTAAAGTGTACTAAAGATCTGCAGTCTAACAAGCTAACTTTTTTTATTCTGTTCCAGTAACTAGGCAACTGACAACTGTCCAACTGAGAATTATCTCTCCGAACAGCTGGCAATCAACACTTGGGGTTTTTTCTGTTGTCTTTTTTTTTTCCTAGTAGAAAGATCAGTAATTACAGCTCCTTTAGAGCTATGTAGGTTTGTAAAGAATCCACCTCTGAAATCTCTACTCATTATTTAGTCACCTCCCCAGTTCCTTTATCCCAGCAGTTGCTCATATCAGTAAATGTTTACAACAGAATCTTAAAATCTTACATTTATATTTATGAAGTCTCTATTTAGCCCATGTCAGTATCTTGAAAAACGAGAAATACCAAGAATAAAATTGGGATGCATTTACTGACATATGACAACCACCTCCAAGGAACCATGACAACAGATTGCTAACTCCAACCTAGCTTTTAGCTGTCTTATTTCTCCTTTATTTTTTATTCTCCTCCATAGCTGAAAGATAATATTTCACTGACATTATTTCAAGTGTTGATTTTTAAAACTGATTCCTTTCACTACAAGACTTCAGATTATTTTCTGTAGTTAATGAACTGCCATACTAATTCCTAAATAAAGAAAATAATGGTGAACCAAGCTTGATATATTATACCTTTCCCCTCCCTAACTGTTCAATAGAAGTAATGACACGAGAAAGTGAGCTTAATTATAAATTCTTCTGGTTAGTTGTATGTTCGAAAAATTTGAAAGGTTTTGTAGGAGTCAGAATAATATAATTTTCCAAAGGACACATGCATGAAAATTGGGTAGACAATCCCCCAGAATTCATTAATGTTTCAAAAAAAAGCAGACATTCAAACACAAAACATCTCAAATACAAGTCACTGTAAAAACATAACAGACACACAACATTTCATACACTCTCTATATGAGGCAGGGGAAGGAAACTCTGACCTTCTGTATTCTCCAAATATTTAGAAAATATTACTAATTAGAAATCTGTTACAAAAACAACACAGCTATTCTATTGTTAAAAGCAGTAAAACCTTATCCCCATTTAATTATGTTTTTATTAATCTCTGCTCTTAATATGATCTAATTTAAGTACACATATGACTTCATATTCCAATAAATTAAAAAACACTGACCGAGCTCAAATTCACTCAAGCACCAAGTTCAGATCAGGCAAGATCCTGTTGCAAGATAAACAACCTGATGCGATGTAACAATTTTGTGTGCGTGTGTGTGAGTGAGAGACTTGGGGGGGAGCGCTGACAGAGCGAGAGAGAAAGCGAGTGCGCGCCAGCATTCACAATGGAAAAAAATACATATGTCCACAGTAGTTTTCAGTCCAGGGCTCGCTACAATTCAGAATGGAAGAACAGATAAAACAATGAGAGCTTAATACAACAAAAATACTAACTTCCATATTGTTCAAAATACAACCATACATAAACATAGGTCCGCAGAAGGGCCACTTTATGAGCTCACTTTATCAATACTAAAGCAGAATGGCTATGTCAGTATTTAAGTTTTGGACCAGAACTCGCTAGTCAATACACACACTATACTTCCCTGCAGAAGAAATCAGCACCTATTATTTTACAAATAGGGCGTATTTTTGACAGTCTAACTTCATTTCCACAAATATAGGGACAAGACTGAACAGAAAGGAATTGGGAATAATTTAAGCACAATACCCAAGCTTAAATTGCAGAAGTCCAAACAATTAGAAAAAGTCAGCTGGTAACCTGAAAAGAGAACAATAAGCTGTGTACTCCAAAAATAAAACTCTAGTGGACAGTAATGCATTTATGTAGTGTTTCCTATTTTGTGAACTAAAATGTTCAGTGAAAGGCTGATTTTTTTCCTTCAATGTCTTGTAATTAGAGCTGCCATATAATTCTTCAGTAATTATGTCACCTTTTGATGCACAAAATTAATTCCAACAGAAATCAGTCTGCATACTGAAGTCCTATATCACAGAAAAAAGAAAGAACACTATTAGATCATAGGAACTACGCGTGACTTCTGTATTACAACCAACTTTCTACTTTCCAAACAGCAACTTACTCAGACTGTGCTAAAACTTTTTTGGAAAAAGGAAAAAGTTTCACAGAAACTTCAGTGAGCGAACATTCCATAACGAAATGTACATTAATCGCATTTCTAGTCACATGCATAAATAGAACAGAGTAAGCAACTTCTACTATGAAACCAGAATAATTGGTTTTGAAACTCTGTAAGATAAATAAACCATATATTTATATTAGCTATTGCACAAAGTTCATCTGCCCTAATGCTGTACGAGCATGAGGGTCTGGAAGAAACCCAAAAGTGATCAGCTTAGGGAATGCCAGGACCTCCGAAAATTCCATGGGCTTGTGGTCATACGCAAACAGAAAGACTAACAAGAGCTAGCCACAAGGGAGTCCATTTCTCAGACCTGCGCCATGCTTTAGCAGGTATCAGTCACAAACTTCTTTAAAACACTCATTTGCAATATGACAACATGGCTGCAAACTCAAAGCAGACTGTCTAAAGTCAAACTGGAAGTTCATTTGCACCTGTTACACTGAAACTGATTGAGCCTCACTGCCCTAGTTATTCACATTATTACCATTATTAATGCTACTGATTTTAAGAGAGAACGTGTTTGTTGCAAACATTTTTACTCATGTCATTCTAGATCGCTAATTTTTATTTTTCCAAGGTTCCTCTGCTACATCTTTACAATTTGCTACACAAAGAAATATATAATTCTGATTTAATCAGAAAACAGAAGAAATATGCTAGAGTACTGAACAAAAGATCTAATCTTTGCAGCGTCCTTTCCAACAGAGTGTAAATAAACTGTAGTAAAATGAAAAGGCTTGTAATTTGGTATTTGGAATATTCTTCATAAACACCAATTTTCTGTAACATCCTTGCATGTGATACCACCTCATGTATAATGCAGAAAATCTATTTCATTTTCATCTATTGACAGTGAATTTAATTCACTATTGCGGCTCTTTACGCAGATTATGTTATTAATTCTGCAATCAGGCTCTTTTGAATGCTTTTATTTCTTCCAAGAGTTTTCACAATCCTACATTGATTTTTTTCCACCCTACCATACCTTTCAAAATAAAGGACCTTATTTGCTAACTTTCTCAAAGGGGAAAGAAAAGTAAAAAAGAAAAAAAACTCACAAAGACATCAGTTTACAAACTGTATCTTTCAACAGGAAAACCTACACACATTACTTTAACCTTTGTCATGTGAGTATTATAAACTGCATTCATTAAGGAGACATACAACAGGTGCATTAAAATTTCCATAACAAAAATCATCATTGTAAAGAGACCACAATCTCTCTATTAATAAAAAAATATTCACTTCTGCCTGACACTAAAGTTAGAAGACAGGAAAAGCTAAACACTAGCACATTAGTGTTCTGTTTACGCCCATACCAACTACCTTCACTGTTTTACAGGATTCAGTCAGTCATCTTGTTAAACTGGATCAAATGCAAAATAGCTCGCATTTTTCCAACAGAAAAGTCAGTAACACCTGCTCAATTCTAAACCACCAGCTATTCTTCAAAATTAATCAAAACACCAAAAAGAGAATTAGTTACGTTATTATTTTGCATCAATTTACAAGAACACAGTTCAATTACAAAATCCTTGTTTATCTTTAGGAAAAAAATATTATTTAATTGCAGAAGCTAAAATCTTTTGTATCATTATGTAAGACCCCCCCCCCCCCCGTTTAGAAATCTTAAAGGAGAAATACTAATTCAGATATTTATTATTGTTGTCATACACCAATATTAAAAACCTGTTTCTTGTGCATAAATACAGCTGATACAAAATACCTGTATCTTTATTTGTCCCAAGCATTTCACTTTTATAATAGAGTTTTCTTCCACCATCACGATAAACATAATATAAAGAATATCTAAAGAGCAGCACTTGTCCTCTTTCCTTCACTCCAGAGCCAGTGAACAAAGCAATGAGGCATAAAGAAGGTACATAATGGATTTAAAGTAAATGGCCCATTCTTTAAGAGGCAGCCTCTCAATTTTACTCATTCTAGCTTAATTGTCATTACAATGTCTGGAAACTTCAAACGAACAATTATTTTTACGCCAGCTGTCAAGTTGGTTCCTTAAAGCTCGATTTTTTTATTTTTTAACTAAAAAGCAAAGCAAGCAGAAAATGCCTATGATTTTCTCTCAAACACTGCAAACATCTTTAAACATATTTCAAGCAGTTCAATTACTAGATAGTACCCATTTCATTTCATACACCAACTAAGAACATTTATATTCACTGTTGCACTTCATAGCATACTTTTTTGATAAATATTGCTTCCAGTAGCACTGGATGCTTAGTCGCTAACATTTGAAACACACTGACATGACATGTACATACATCCCATGGGATTTAAAAATAAAGAACTGGCTAATTTTTGCACATACCTGGGTAAAAATCTTTGGATTTAGACAGCTTGATGGTGGCCCCAGTCTCTTTCTGCAACTGAACAATTGTCTGTCCTCCCTTCCCAATTATAGATCCAGCAGCATAACTAGGTATGAGGACCTTTAGAAAATATTGGCCATCCTCTGAAAAATTGAGATACGCATGGTTAATACGGGTTAAAAACTTTGGTCTTCCCCACCCCCGCAGACCCACAAATAAAATGTTACATCTTTAAACTCGTCCAGTAATTCATGCATTTACATCTAACCAGTTGCGTCATTCTGCAAGACACGTTTGGACTATGCCTTTGACATTTTACAATACGTACATTTATTCTAAGCAGATTACAGAATCCATATATATTCCTTAATTCTATAAAAGAATAAAATCAAAATTGTATTTCAAAGGTGGATCTTTTCCGATTTTTCTGCTGGTAACCACAGCACAGAAATGACTGGACCCCTTTTTAAAAAAATGAAGCCCTGCACAAAAACGTGCCTAGTGACAACTACAACCTTGCTTGAAAATACTGCAAAAGAAATGCCAAAATTAAGAAGGAATGAATTGTAAATTCTGATGGGCTATTTGTTTGTCATTAGCAAACACATGAGAATAGCAATTAGCTATTGCATGCATTCTTCTTAAGTGAGCAAAACGACTACTCTGCTACCAAATAACCCACCCAAAATGTGGGGTTTTATTCCAAGCATTTCAGCCATTGCCAAGAAAACAACTCAACATGGTGCGGATGGAATCACTTGCCTAAGTAATCCTGATGTATTCCTTTAGCACTTCTTAAGCGACAATGATCTCTTTTAAGCTCATTAATTAAAGGACATTAAGAAGAATTTTTCCCAATTGATCAAAAGCCTAAGTCACTTATTTCAAATACACTTAAAAGGTGACGAGACAACACCAGTCCTCCATCCACCACTACCGTTAAAGCACACAATCGGATGAGGAAAAATATATATGGAATGAATGAAAAATACAAAATAAAAATGAAAAGGATTCCCAGTCTGATTCAACAACTGAATCGGCCTTAGAATCATCAGTGCTACCATCCCAATTCTAAATCCAGCGACACTGAAGTCTGAGAAACCTTCTGCAACCGGCTGTGTAAAGTGCAGGAGAATAAGGGTTGGTTCATTCCCCAGACTTGGGTTCTCCCCAGTAATTATGAGCATGTCCCATTTGCTTTAATATCAAGATTTTTATCAGGAAATCTGTTATACGAAGTTGTTGGGTTTTTTTTCCCAAGCAAGAGGAGCAATCCAAGTTCACCTCACTTTTCTTATTCACGACTAGGAGCGCCTGAAGCAGTGCCTGCGTGTGACAATAGTGCCCATCCATATGAACGTAGCCGGCCGTGCGATGCTCTGCGCACGGTTAGCCCGCTGCTCTGAATATCGGGCAAACGAATTCACCTCTGCCTCGGTGCATTGTTATGACGACTCCAGCGCAAAGGAAGGGAGGCGATGCCGGTCCCGTTATAACTCATCTCATCCGGGCAGGGCAGGATGCGCGCCGCCGAGCCCCCCGGCGGAGGGACGGCTCCCCCCCTCCGCCAGCCAGCCCTCGCCCCCAGCCAGACAAACAAACGCCGCGCACACACACACGCTGACAATAGCGGCGAGGCCGAGGAGGAGGAAAAACGCAAGGCAAGGCTGAAATTCAACTTGTGACCCGGAGGATGCGAAGGGAGGGAAGCGCGCCTGCCGTCTCCTTCCAGCCCATGGCGAAAAGGGCGAGGGGGGCTGCGGGAGCCTCCTGCGCGCCCCCCTCCCCGCCGCGGGGTCACGGCTCCGCAGCCCCGGCGTGGATATTAAATAAAAAGCCCGGTAGATGCTGAAAACCGACGCCATTTTGATGAATGATAACATTAGAGAAATGGGAATGCTTGGGGGGGGGGGGTGGTGAGGGGGAGGCAGGCAGGTAGGGAAGGGGAGAGGGAAGGAGAGGTGGGTGGGCTGGGCGGGGGGAGGTGACGGAGGCTATACCCACCGCCCGTGTTGGTCCTCTTGGTGCTGCCGGCTTCGGGGGGGGCTTCCAGCGGTCTTTTCCGGGAGTCCGGCGGGTCCAGGTCTATGGGAACCCCGGTGTGGGTCCCGTTCTGCTGGATGGGAGCTGCCGCCATCATGTTTGCTGCTGCTCGGAGGAGAATTGTCTCTTCCCTTCTGTGGTGGGGGGGCAGGGAGGGAAGGGGGAGGAGGAGGAGGAGGAAGGGGGAGGAGGAGGAGGAGAAGGAGGAGGAGGAGGGGAGGGGGCTCGTCCCGTTCTCTTGTCCTTTTCGAAAATGTAGAGCTAAGCTCGGGGCTGCCGAGGATGCTGCGCGCCTTGTTTATCTGGCACCCGGGGGGAGGGAAGGGAGAGGAGAGGAGGGAGGGAAGCGGGCAGCGCTGGCTGGAGGAGCAGCTGCAGTGCAGTGTCAGGAGATGAGGAGAAGCGAGACAGGGGAGCGAGGGGGGCGAGAGAGGGAAGAGAAAGGGGGAGAGGGGAGGAGGAGGAGGGGGGAGAGTGAAAAGAGTGAGACGGGAGGAGGAGAGGACAGAGTGAGTGGGAGAGGAGAGGAGGGGAGAGAGTGGGAGAGGAGAGGAGGGGAGCGAGAACGAGTGAGACAGAGAAGGAAGGGGAGGGAGGGGGAGCGGGAGGAGGGAAGGAGGGAGGGAGGGAGCGAGCGGTGTAAATGGTGGGCGAGGGAGCGAGGGGGAGATGATTCACGCCGCCTCCGAGCCCCCTCTGCTCCCTGCCTGCCCTAGCGCTGCGGCTGGGCTGCCCGCCGCTGCCGGGCTCTCATGCTCCCCCTCGCTGCCGGGCTGGGGCGGGGGGACGCGGGGGTGTGTGTGTGTGTGTGTGTGTCTGGGGGCGTCCCTGGCTGCGCGGCGGGGCTCCGCTCCCGCCCCAGCCCCAGCCCCGCCGCCTCCTTCGGACGCCCCGGCAGCCGCCTGCCTCGGCCGGCCGCGGGCACGGGCCCGCCGACCTCGGCTGCGCCGCAGAAACCCCCGAGGCAGGAGAGGTTAGAGCGGGGGGGGAGGGGGCAGGCCGGGAAGGGGGAGGCAGTGGGTGGACGGGGTGGGGGGGGAGTGTAAGGCTGGTATAAAAGGGAGGGCGGGGCTTACCGGCAAGACGGGCGGGAGAGCTGGCCAATGGGAACAAAAGAGAGAGAGGTTGGGATTGAAGTGCGCAGCCAATCGCGGGCCGCGAGTGGAAGAGCCGTTGGGGGGGGGGGGGGAGGCGGGGGCGGTTTAACCGCTGCGGCGGGGGTGGGGGCTGGCGGCGGGGAGGCCGTGCGGGGAGGGAGGGGAGGGGAGGGGAGGGGAGGCCAGGCCGCTTCCCGCCCCGGGAGGGTCCCCGCCGTGATGCGGCGTCACCTGGGTTACGCGCAGCGCCTCATAGGCCCGCAGCTGCGGGGGAGGACGGCTGCCATCGCCTGAGGAGGCGCGGAGAGAGCCGGGCCGGGCCGGGCTCCGTCCTCCTCCGGGCCGGGGGGTGCGGAGCGGCAGCGCCGCGCTGGGGGCCTGGGACGCGGCAGCCTGTATGCTGCGGGCTTGTGGCGAAGCATAATAAAGATATTATTTTCGTGCCGTGACAGCTGGGCTAAGCCGGGGCTGTGGGGCGCAGCGCCGCGTTCCTTACGTAAATATTTAATGGGAAAGGCGAAGACGTTTCCCTGCAGCGAAGGCTGTTCCCGTTTAGAAATTTCACAGGATTCAGCTTAAAGAAAGGTGCTAGGAGGGAAGGGGTGACAGGGCTCGGGGGGGCTGCCTCCGTGCTGCAAGAGCATTTTTACTCGACTCCTTGCAGCTTAGTCGACTCGTTGCCTTTGAAAAAATTACCGGAGTGGTGTAAGCATAGCTGTAGCGGTCAGCACTGGAGCATCCGTTCTGAACAAAATTCGGAAACGCGCATTTATTGCATTAAACCCCGCTCTGTGCTAAATTCGTACTGCTACAAATGTGTACAGAATGGCTGCTGACTTGAGTCCTCTCACAGTGAGAGCTTAAAACCCGACTATTTGTGGATGAAATCCAGTTTCCATTCTGAGTTCCCAGGGAGACTCTGCCTTGGTTTCAGTAATCACTTATCATTAATGCTGCCCAAAACAATATTTAGAGCTTAAAATACAAATTTCATGCATAATATATAATACAGCACATCCCCTTATAAATCCTTATAAATTATGAGCCAGATAGCTAATATGCTATAGGATATTAATACGTGGGCACTTTAACATCTGAACAGACTCCTGCCCAAAAGCATTCACAAATTAAGAAGCCGATCCAGCGTTGTAAATAGGAAACTTTCAATGACTTCTTTGGGAATTGTGTCTCAGGAATGCAGTATCTAGCCTCCCAGGCAGATGAAACAGATGCAGCAGTTTCAGTAACAAGCTGATAGCATGTATGGTCAGTAAAAATATTGTATAAAAGTGGAACTTTCCTACTCATCATGTACCCTTTGTATCTAAGATACTCTGACTCATAATTGCTTAGTTTACTGACTGAAATACAATTTTAGGCTTCTGTTACCTTGGCAGTTGCTGACACAATTATGGTACAGCAAGCTGGGGACTGTTCTGGCTCTTCCATTTTCTTTACTAAGTTCCAGTTGAAGAATTTTAATTAGTATTTGAGCCAGAAAGAGCATGGCATGACTTGAGAATCTCGGGTCCAGTGTGAAGGGTCATCAGTCTTACGGAGCTCTTTTCATTCGTAAACTGAGCAAATGACAGATAGAAAATCTTGAAGACAAAAATAAAAAACAATAATGTTCGAGTGAAGCCATCTTTAGTTAATTTCCGCAGCAGAACTGTACAAATTATAACACTGCTCCCTTTATCTCACAGAACATGCCCCATTCATCTGTAGTAACGTGGAATCAAACAATTCTCTTGTTTTAAGACCACATCTGTTTTACTGTGCCCCCCACACCAATTTTAATTATGTGGCAGATCTGATTGGATTCAGCACCTGCAAGCCTTCCCTTTGGGAGCTCCAATTAGCTTATAAAACATTTAGTTGATTGCATTCTTTAAACAAAAGTATTGTTTCATCCTAACAACAGGAATATTGAAGTGTGGAATAAAAAAGGTTTTAATGTGATAAGCAGTGTGTGTGTTGTGTATCTCTCTTCCGTAAGCTCAGAGGAAAATGGTAATCCTGAAACCTAATTTCTTCAGACTCAGCAGATGTCTGTCCTGTGTTAGTCTGTTTCTTCACGAACAGCTGTCTGACAAGTGCCTCCCCTTGTCTTTACAGAATGTCTTTTGTTTAATAATTTCTTGATACGTTATCTCCCAGTCCCACTAAGACAAGGTTTTTATTTATTTATTTATTTATTTTCTGGTACCTATAAGTAGGCTCTTTATAGACTTACAGGTTTTGAAGAATTTAACTAAAGCTGTAGAACTACCCTCTCAGCTAGTTTCTTAGTAGTGGTTCTATTTAACTAAGCAAATAGCTGCCTATAATTAACATTTCAGCAACTATTAATTTAATATTAACAAGATTATTAGTTACTACAGATATGCTTCAGAACACGCTTATGAACGCACCGCCTGTGACAGCCGGTAACCTGCCTGGAGCAGGGATAGTGAGGTCTCGGGGCATATGGCAGAAAGCGCAGCCCTCTAGCGGCAGAGGTCACAGGTAGTTTTTGCAAGCTGTGGTTTTTTTCATGGGTGGTGGGGAATGAAATGGGTCCTAAGAAATTCGCAAACAACCCCACTACTCTGCGGTACTCTCAGCCTCCTGCATTTTTTGTGGTCTGAAGTAGCAGTGGAAATAGCTGTGGAGGCTTGTGCTACAGCTTTGTTCCCACTCTGCCATGATTTCTATGGAGAAAGAACCAATGGAAAAAATAAATAATTATCAGCATTTTTTTTCCCCACTCTCTCATCTGCTGATCAGTGTTTCTTTTTCAATCAGCTCTAGACTGGCATATCTAACCAATGTTCAGTTCTGGCATCTTGATTCATTTTCCTATTTCTTTATCTCCCACCAGCTAATATATTCTATAGCTTCAGGAAGAGTTAGTTCAGTGGTAGTATGGAATAGAAGTTCAATTTGCCAGCCTTATTTCTAAGAACGTTCTTGGCTGGTGGTGGTGTGGGTGGTTGTGTTCATACTAAACTCTTCCATAGGCATGAGAGCAGTCCTTAGAAAGGAAAGGGATTAGGAATAAGCATAAACCAAAATAATTAAATATGTATTTTAACAAATAGAAATTCACAGGATAACTGGGGTAAAGTTGTAGTAAACACCTCCTAATCGGTTAAATTCCACTGAGCATCAAAATATGTGAATCAAAGGAATTAATGTGAGCAGTATTAGGGACTGATTCACATTTTAGTGGTTCAGTGACCACCTTAGGAACCAAACTCAACCTTCTGTTTCTTTTAGAGGTGATGGATACTTCTCCTCTGGCAAATAGAATGAACAGTTTGTTTTTCCCCTTATAGGAAACATGTCAGAGCCCAATAATCATTAAATTGAATAATAATACCTCTTAAACATCCAACTTAGGTAAAAGAAAACAGGTTTGGTCTTTATCCAAAATAATGCCATTATTACTGGGAGTTTTTCATTACCGAATGATTGCTGTGATGCCTGGCAAACCTCTGCTGCACTAAAACTACAGTTAGTTACGAACTCAAAATATAATTTTCTCTTTCAAGTCTTTAACTTCGGCTTTCTGTTTATGAATTGTTTTCTTTGATGGTCTAACAGTTACACTATTATCATTCTTGATTAAGCTATCCAATTTTTTTTTGTTTAAATACTGAATTATCAGTAAATATTTTTAAGTTTCAGTGGAATTTCTAGATTACAGCAATGTTAATCTTAGGAAGATCAAACCCAGAGCTAGGGGAAAAAGCTAAACATCTCTCATTTAGACAGAAAGGGACCTGATTATCTGTTTTCCAATATTTATATTCCCTTTATTATCCACGGCTGTATTATATGCACTGTTGAACTAGTAGTAAAGTGTTAACAGTTTTATTCCTCACAGAAAAGAGCAGAGAAGAGAGCTGCTAAACCCTTTTATACTGTAAACCATTACTGCATAGGAGCTTTCTTTTCCAATAAACTGAGGATGGTAACTTCAAAGAAGTAATAATTTGACCATGCTATTTATCATAACATGAATATATTAGCAAAAATTCTCTGCTTACAAGTGGAAGGAAAGAGTGTGTGTAGGAAACCAATGGCTGTTTCTGATGTCTTGGTAGAGGGATCACCTGCTTCCTTCTCCACAATATTCATCAAAATTCTTAATTCCTACAGATGAAAATCTGTTTTATAAGCTATTCTTGTGTTCTTTCTACTTTGGGGTTACGTGAGGACCTCCTCAGGTGTCAGTGTGAAAAATAAGGTAACCTCAGGACAAGATCATTTTTCATCCCTCACAAGGAATTGACTAGGATCAGGGCACGATCCATGAAACTCCAGTGGCTAGACAATTTTCCCCAAAAGACATCTCCATGGTGATCTTGCTGTACAGTAAGACCTTTTATTTCTTAGAATGAAGGAAACTGAAGACATGATTTAAAGTGCTTTCCAATAGTAGTATTCTCCTTGCCAGTTTGTTTATTTTTCAAATACTGAAATAGATAATTCAGGGATTGAAACTGGTACTTGCCATTGTAATGAAACACTGATGTAACATAGTACGTGAGAAACAGCAGGATCACTTTGTGTAGTTTACATCAGCTTGCAGTGGTACTGATTGCGTACCTCTTAGCACTGTATTACAGAAGAATGTTGGTGAAGCATGACAGCCAGCTATCACTCCAGATACTACAGGATGTATTCATCTAACTGGTGAATGGAAAATAGGGTATTTGTTCAGGGAATCAGCATACTTGTTTTTAATCTCTGTTACTAGAATCGGTATTGCAGCATTGCTATTTTATGTAACATTTTTCCCACCCATCACTAACCGTGTTACTTATTTGAATTTTTGGCACTTTAGGATAAATGAAAGACGAAACAGAAATATTAACAGAAAAATCAGTTTCTTTGATTTTGTTGTCAGGCTTGGTCCTCTGCAATACTACACCACTTCCCATGAACTGAGAGAACTGAAATAATGCAGCAACCCCCAAGTGGTTGCAAGGGCATCTCTGTTAGAGCGCAGTCATACTCTCAGAGAGGCTCTCAAAGAGGCTAATATGGTCTTGGTTAGACTCATAAATTAAAACTAGTGAAAACAGGTAATAATTTTAAATATAGTCTTATGACACACCTTATTCATGATTTTTGCCTAGAAATTTACTAAAGTTCAGTTGACAATTAGAGTTATTTTAGTGGAAAAGATCAGAAATCTTGCTGAAAATGGAATGGAAAGGGAGGAAGAAAGCATGTTGCACAGGGGACAAAGGAAAAACAAGAATTGTACAGTGCAGACAAAGGTACTGATTTTTCTGTTTAATGATTTGCATTCAACTATGTAGTAAAAACTGAGTTGCAATGTTCATTTCACTCACTCCAAATACCTATATTACTTGAGACCATTAAAAACAAGTATATGCTGGTAAAATTATACTAGCAAACTCACTTATGTTAACCACCAACAAAAAATACATTTTTACCAGTATAATTTGTAATCAACTTTCCAAATAATAATCTATTTCAGCAAAAGTAATCCTTTTACAAGTTTAATATTAGCATAGCAGTAGGTTTTTTTCCAATGGAATGGTAATAAAAGTCACATCTCTAATATCATTGCAATAGGAAAAGTTCCTAAAAGAGATCTAGTGATCTTTAAAAATTCTTTTTAAAGACTTAGTTTATAAAAATCCATACGCCAATAGATTACAAATTAATTTTCAGCACCGAGTGATTTTAGGCAACAGTTACTAGCTTCAAGAATACAAGTTTACATTGGGAGCTTCAGCTGATTCTTCCCTAAGGTTTAGCAAATACGTTAGAGTTTGTTCTTAAATTATTCTATTCCACCAACAAAATTTAATGGTTCCGGTGCTTTATATTTCTGTCTACATGAAATCACCCATTTCAAAATACCCCTGAATTGAAAATTCTCCTAGTGGGGAAGCGTAAACACATAAAAATTACTGTCAGGATAAATTGGTCAGAATGATTTGGCACATAACCTCACTGTTTGCCATAAAAACGTAACTGTATATCAGCAGCACAAAGACTATCTGGTCCAAGAAAAACATAGGGATTAGTTGTAATGCTGCCTATTTGAGACAAAGAGTATTCCTTAGTGCAGTGAGGTTAAAACAGAGCTCATCAGTAGTACAAGACTATCTAAATTATTTAGTTACCATTTTGAGCCAAAAGGACATGGTGGCAAATTACGATTTACTTTGGAGGTTTATTCATTTTATAATTTTATTTCAGTGAAAGCAGAACTGGAACCATGAAAAGGTACCAAAATATGAGACCACTTTCACTTTAATTACTTTTAATCTATAAAGTCACTTTATAATTTTAATGTTAGTTGCAAAATATATATTATTTTGATTTATGTTTCACAAAGAGCTGTATCATGAAATTGGCATGCATGTAAGTTGATGTATGACTTTAAATTCAACCAACATGGAAAAATTTACATGCTTAAAAGAAAAAAAAAAAGTGTTCATCTACCTTGCTGAATTAATGATTCATTTGTCTTTAATTCAATGGGAAAGAGATGCATTGCTTCAATATTGCAGATTTAGGCCACCAAATCTCATCCAAACATACCATAAATCAAAGGGAACCTTTCTATTGCAGCCCTGATAAAATTTTTGAATATGTGGACTTTTAAGCATTTTCCAGAAAAGTTACGTATTGCTTTAAATGTTCCACATATGTATATTATGTTTAGAATTTTTTTTCTTTTTTGTTTTTTTTTTTTTGGAAACCCTCCAGACTGACAATAGAAGTCCATGGACCTACTGGATGCAAACAGTTCTATTGATTTCCAGAGGTCTTAAGTCATTCAATACAAAATACTTGGGGGAAAAATAAGTAGAGAGAGGAAGGAAATTATACAGAAGATATTAAAGTGAACTGCAAAGCTCTCATGCCATAAGAGAGTCTATTCATATTCTAGTGATGGGCAATTTGAATTAATTTGGCATACATATATGTAGGGATATAGAACAGGAATAAATATATGTAGTGTGTTGGAATATATAATGTATAATTTCTAATAAATTATATATAAACAAAATGGCTGGTATTTAATTAAAAATTTGGGCAGTTACAAAGGTGAAAACTAAAGACGCACATTCCAATAATTAAAGATCACAAGTTAAGGTGAAAAATTTTTATACAGATACTGTGTATGTTGAAGAGAAAAAGGTATAAACATAGTGTTATGAAAAGCTGCATGTTATATGTATATTATATATATATATAATATTTAATAAAAAAATAAAAGAAGCCTGATTTTTTTTCCTGTAAATTTTCTATGGAGTATTTTGTGTTTCATATTCTAGTCAAGTAGGAAGACTTCTGTTTCAAAAGTTACAAATATTTATATTCTTTTTGTTCTTATTTTAATTTAGAGGTTTAAGTTGTTTGCGGTGGAACAGAGAAATTCATATGTTGAATCAGAAATTGTTCACTGTAAGTGAAATCACAAAATACAAAATAAAATACAATAAATAAAATACAAATCACAAAATACAGACACAGGATTGTTGTGCATATTAGCAACAGTGCTTATAGATTCATCATGTCTTACAACAAAGATATTTATAAGTGGACCTCCTGCCTCTGTCGCATGCTGTCATTGCTTTGGATTGACTGCTGTTAGATCCCTGTAATCCTGAGCCCTGGGATCTTGTCCTACATGTTTACCCCACTTGGTATGCCTGTTAGTAAGTATTTAAAATGGAAATGAACTCTAATCTTTGTATGTGTTTATAACAAAGGGTTTTAATCCCTTCAAACCCGTATTTATTTGTCTAATAAACTTTATAAAAAGATGTGTTCAGTCTGATAGCTTCTATTTGCCAGTTTTGCCAGTTAACGTTGGTTAATGCCTAGTATTTTTTTACTTGATAGGATGTCATGGCAGCGATGTTATGTTTGTGAACTATTCTATCCCATTCCACCTCAAAGCTCATTGTTAGAGGAATAGAATCATAGAATGGTTTGAGTTGGAAGGAACCGTCAAGATCATCTAATTCCAGCCCCCCCTGCCTCCCACTAGACCATATTGCCCAAAGCCCCATCCAACGTGGCTTTGAACACTTCCAGGGATGGGGTATCCACAGCTTCTCTGGGCAACCTGTTTCAGTGTCTCACTGTCCTCTGAGTAAAGAATTTCTTCCTAATGCCTAATCTAAATCTACCCTCTTTTAGTTTAAAGCCATTAGCCCTCATCCTATCACTAGCCCTATCCTGATGACTAGTCTCTCCCCAGCTTTCTTGTAGGCTTTCTTGAACCCTTTAGATTCTGGAAGGCCGCTGTGAAGTCTTCCCAGAGCCTTCTCTTCTCTAGGGTAAATAACCCCAGTTCTCTGAGCCTGTCCTTGTAGGACAGGTGCTCCAGCCCCTTTATCATCTTTGTGACCCTCCTATGGACTTGTTCTAATACTTCTATGTCCTTCTTACGTTGGGGGCCCAAAGGTGAACACAGTACTTCAGGTAGGGTCACACGAGAGCAGAGTAGAGGAGAAGAATCACCTCCCTCAACCTGCTGGCCACGCTTCTTTTGATGCAGCCCAGGATACAGTTGGCTTTCTCGCTGCTGGCACACATTGCCAGCTCATATTGAGCTTCTCGTCAACCAACACCCCAAGTCCTCCACAGGACTGCTCTCAATCCATTCATACCCAGCCTGTGACTGCAACTCTTTCAGTGTGACCATCAAGCCAAGTCCTTATTCACCAAGTGGCCCATCCATCAAATCCATGTCTCTTCAATTTAGAGACAAGGATATCATGCGGGACAATGTCAAATGCTTTCCACAAGTCCAAGTAGATGATGCTCTTCCCCTATCCACCAATGCTGTAAACCCCATCATATGAGGCCACCACATTTATCAAGCACATTATGCCCTTAGTGAAGCCATGTTGGCTGTCACCAATCACCTCTTTAATTTTCCACATGCCTTAGAATAGTTTCCAGGAGGATCTGCTCCACGATCTTGCGAGGCACAGAGGTGAGACTGACTGGCCTGTAGTTCCCTATGTCTTCTTTTTTTTTCCTCTTTTTGAAAATGGAGGTTAAGTTTCCCCTTTTCCAGTCACTGGGGACTTCACTGGATTGCCATGACTTTTCAAACATGTTTCCAACAGGTTAAAAGTAATATAGTGAAATTAAAATTTAAGAACCTGCCTCTTCCATCTTTATTTGTATCAAATGATATCTCAAATAAACCATATTAAGGAGGCTCTACCTAAGCAAATGCAGCAACAATGAGAACTTTCTTGACTCATGAAAGAGAATGCATATGAAGACTGACTATTTTGGCTGATAAAATGCCTAAAACTTGATGGAGGAAATCCACTGCAAAATAGGATTAGATTATGTTCACCTGATCTGGATTTAATGAGTTGGACATCATTTCTTTTCTCCAGATAATGAGACATATTCATGCAAGAGTTAAAATTCTTAAAGCGAAATTAATTTGGTTCAGTTAAACATGTTTATCATTTTAAAGTAAATGTGTCATGAAAATAGGACTATAATAAGATCTACTTTTAAAGTTTATCTAAGTGTACATGGCAATAGAATTGTATTTCCTGCCCACTTAACTGTTTAGTCTAAAAATTATTTTTTTCCAATTAATTTATTGCACTTTTGGACAATTTACTGTTTTATGAAGGTGAAACAGCTGGTAGTACTTTTAACAATTAAGGAAAACACACATAACATGATGATGCTTGAAAATGAATATGTTAAAGCTTTACTGAATCTTAGTATCCAACTGTACTAGTAATAGTGTAAGCAATAAACACAGGTAGTGCAGCCAAATGCAAAGAAGCTATTTTGTATCAAAGTTTGAAAGATTTGGTTCAGTTATGCAAATCCTCACTCACTTTATATATATACACAATCATATTCAACACATTTTTTCCCAGACAATCAAACACTGAAGTGCCAAAAATGAGTATCTTGTGTTTTCCTGTGCTTTTCCACAACTTTTTATACAGAAAAATAAAATTACAAGGATGATCTATTCAAAATTGAGTATTATGTAAAGCAATACATTTCTACAAAATGCTTTGGAGTCAGTGTTTCTATTCCTACAGCAACATGTATCATCGTTAATCACAATAATATGAAATTTCATTGGGTTTGGACTATTGGTTTCTTGAGCAGATTTCTTTCACTAAAGTACAATTTTGCTGGTATTTAGGAAATGTTGATACCTCAAATCCTTGTATAAGTCAAGTATAACTGAAGAGATTATGATAATTAACTTTTGAACTGTATTTATTATTACATCATTATACTGTAGAGGAACTGGGCTGTACAATGTCCAAAGATTATGCATTACTTAAAAATAATTAAAAGCCATATATTTCTTCATTACAATTGTCACAGTAGTGAAAGAAAACAGTCAGATTTCCAGGAACATTTTATTTATTTAGAACCTCTAAGAATTCCCAAGGAAAATCAAACAAAATGCTTGGCATTATAGGTTCTGCAACACGGTATTATATTCAATGGAAGTCATCTATGAAAAAATAAACTCTGATCATGTGTCATCTTAATAAAACATATGATGACAGCAGGCATCTTGTGTGTATATATGTATATATACATTCACCCATACATACATACATAAAATCACACAGCAATTTTGAGCCCTCTAGTGGTAACAATCTTCTCAGTTAACAAGCCTTTCATTGAATCACAAGTATAAATTCTTAAATAACAAATGTCTGAAGTCAATAACACCATTATGTCATCATAGCAGTTCAGAATGGCTCCCCGTAGTTGATATGGATCTGTAGATGCACTTCCAAGTGTTAATAACAACACATATCTGCAAATTAATTTATTGGATTTAGCATGATAACATTTTTGCCTTTTCTTTGTTGAAAATACAGCTTTTCTAAAAGAATAGTACTTTTGACTCTTTGATGATAATTTGTAACTTAAAAAAAAAAAAAACATGACTACTGTAAAGTAAACATTAAATGTTTTTAAGCACAGCATCCTCATTCTCACTTCATATTATATACTTCCACAGGTAAGTGCTACAGGGGGAGGAGATGAAAAATCTGTTTTTCAAATTGGGAAAGCAATGTTTATCTACTTTGGTCTTACTACACCAAAATCAATGATATTTTTTTTTCTTCAGTGGCCAGAAACAGTGTTTATGTTGACCGTTTTATATTAATTGTGACATTTCTGCATACTATGTACTAATTACCATTTTTCTAAGAGGTTTTTGGTTCATTTAACTTTAGATGTTTGTTAAAAATTTTAGAAGGACCTAAAGAAATTTAGGATCTTAATTCCTAATGACTTTATAATGTGGAGGCTTCTGAGACACTTGGGTGCTTTTAAATGATTATCATGCATATTGAATGGCAGAACTTTTCATGAAAATTGTGGCTTTATTTCCTCCCATGATGCACCTATTTGTTCCCCTTTGCTAATAGTACTTGATGTACTTACATATACATTAAGTGTATTTGTTTCCCTTATAGCACTTAATGTATATTTAACATACAAATAACAACCTCAGATGCACAGTTAAGAAACTGTGGTATAGAGGGACTGGATCTGCAAGTGGATTTTATCATCTAATCTAATGTATAAGGAGCTTGAACTTTAAGACTTTGAACTTTGACAATCAAACTCTACATACAAGCAAAAGACTAAGCGACAGTGCCAACACATAAAGACTTAGATACTTGTTGGAAGTTCATGTAGCACTTTGTTTGTTTGTTTGTTTTTGGGGGGGGTTGTGGTTTTTTTTTCTTTTGTTTTTTTTTTTTCCTTTTTTTTTTCCCTTCTGAGCTGATTCAGTTCATTCAAGAAAGCCAAAGCCCTCCAAGGAAAAGTTAACTGGACATTCTCCTGTATATGGTCCCAGATCTAACAGATGTGATCAGATCATGCTTAACACATACGTTTAGGATTGGGCTTTTCATTTGACATAGAAGTAGGTACTACTTCTGCAGTGATAATCAATGGTCTAAGTGCTGGTCTACATGCATGAACTGTATTTTGCCCTCCCGATGTTTAGTGCAAAAGTGTCTCATTTCCAGTAGCAGGAACAGAGAATGCCTCTAGCCTAACTCACACTGTGATAGTTTGGGTACTAGCCTTGGACAAGAGATTCTGGTGATTTTTTTCTTGATCTTACAGTTTGTTTCAATAAAATGAATTTTAATAGGAAATAAATATTTCATACTTGTCAGTAAGATGGAAGAAAAACCTTTCCTACATACTGGGTAAGTGCTGTAATTACTACTGGAATTCAAATGGAAGCATCACCACCATAACAAACTTTCTAAAATAAAGATTTCTTTATAACAAGGGACAACGCAATTGACTCTCTACCAAGGGTCCAGAACTATAAAACACTTCAAAACAGAAGCCTCTTCTGAAAATAGGAAAGAAAAACCTGAATCTTGGGCAGATTGGATTTTAGATAACTTTTCAGCATTTCTGTAAATTACTTTTAGTAGCTGCTGACTGGCATTCCACTTGAAGATGTCTCAGTGAATTGCACAGTGAGTACAAAAAGCTTCTTTGGGTCTATGAATTGTACTGGAGAAGCCTGACCTTCACTGGTGCTAATCATCACAGTGCCTGAGTCCCTCTGCAGACCTACAACAATGAAACAGGAATCTGATTCAATGAAATAGCATGGTATTGCCTCTAAGTGTTATGTCCCCCAGATGACCTCTCCATCATTACCCTGATTGTGTTTAAAGCTTGGTTTGGCAGTTACCAAAAATCTAACTCCAGAAAGAGCATTCTACCACGTGGCATTTCTGTCACCCATGAAATAATTACAATTCTTACTCTGGAGGGAACTTTACAGGTCTTGCAGCTACAGCTTTCTAGATTTGTGCCTCCGCTCTTTTCTGACAGTATAATTATTATAAATTATATTGTATAAAATTATATTGTATAAATCATATAAAAATATACATTATTATTATTGTTGTTGTTTTCTTGTTGTTGTTGTTGCTGTTATATATATGATAATACCTATACACATGGAGAAACCATTCTGGCATATTACTGCTATTTTGAGGAAACCCTGGGATAATTGGAAGTGTTGATTCCTGATCAGCAGAAATGCTATGTCTTGTCCAGGATGGGTTTGCTGGGCACTAGAGATCACATTTGCTTTAATTTTCCTCCTGGACTCGGTTTAAAGATCACATTTGGATGGTCATCCATGCCTTAGACCTTATGAATCCTGCAGATTATCTGTTTCTTCAAACATTAACACTTTAATCAACCTTGTCCCTGCAGGCACAAGGGAGTATAGCTATTCAGAGTGGTAAATTTTCTAAGCACTTTTAACTTGGCAGTCTCACTAGAAGGATGTTAACTACGGTATTTTTTCCCTCTGTCCTTGGTCCTAAAACCAGAGAACTTGTTGCCTCCCAGGAATAGCAACAGGTTAATTGTCCAGGGTTTTTAGTAGGGATGAATATCAGTGTTTCTGGAATTACTTAGTTAAAAATATAGTACAGTAATTTATAATTGGTTATGTGCCAAGAGTTTAGGACAGGAAAAATATGTAAATCATAAGCAATTAATTATCATTTTTAATAATACAGCAACAAATTTGCTTCCAGTGTATTAGAGCAATTTACATAAATTGTTATTAAATTTATTTATTTTTAATATCTATCAAAACTCCATACATACATAATACACAAATGAACAGCTAAAAAGAATATTAGTATTGGATATGTGTAAAATTTGTATGGGTTATTTAGCTTCCAACAAGATTATCTGGGTAAAACACATAGGAAGGAACTTAAGTTTCATGGGTGATAATAGTCCACCTTAGCCGGGTAGTGAGGCATAAGGTTGGAAGCTAGTTCCAGCATGCAAGAATATGATTATTGCAAAACCTTGAGTAGGATTACTCCCTGTAGAAGAGAACACTGTTGACTTCGTAAGTGTGAAAAAAAATCATTTGGAGAATAACACTGAATATTCCTATGTGACTTGGAATTTTAAGGATTGAATAAATTTTACATTAAGACACTGTACTTCTCTTTCTTAGAAAGCCATTTCCTAGTAAAAATAAAATAGTCAGAAAGCTATGCTTCCAGTGCTATGTTTGGGATTAAATTAATACTTCACAAAGTCAATTATTGCTTAGTTATGAATTGTTTATAACAGGAGTATATGATGTCTAGATAAAAGCATTTATAAAAAAACAATCGTCATTCTCTCCAAGAAGGCATATTGACTCCTTTAGCATGGATAGAATATACTGATAATGAGGTTTTATGGGGTTTTTAAACTACCAGGAGTTCTTGCTTCAAAAGGATTATTGAATGGCAGCCTGATGAAAGAGGAAATTAAATTTATAGAGTGCGAGTGTGAAGTCATCAAATGAAACTACTTTACTACTGCTGTCTCTTTTGCAGCTGACATCACTGTCATTGTCCCTGCATCTTGCAAGTATAGCATGCATCAAGTCTGCAACAGAGCAAAATAGCATTCATTGGTGTGTCACGGGGACAAGAATCTCCCTGTGTGAACAATCACACTTCATGGACCATCTGAAATAAAAACATGTGAACTTCTTAAATAGCTGGCTCAAAAAAATGCTACTAAATAATCATGGTTGAGAGTACAAGCTAGAGAAAGAAAGACACAGGGTTACAAAAATTAAGTTTTTGCCTTCTGTCTTGTACCACATACCTTATCAAGTTTTGGTCGCATGTTTAAAAGGCATATTCTGGGCAGCAGCTAAAAACAGCTTTCCACACAAGGTTGAATGATGAAGTTTATGAAGGTCGGTCTGTTAAACTTCCTGTGGCCCAATTACTTAGATAACAGATGTCTGGGTAGATCATTAGCCATATTTATATTCTTCTCCCTTTATATGAAAATAAATACAGAGGCCAGAACAGAATTGGACAGTGGACTGCCTCTGCTGTCTAATGCCATAATCGATGACCAGTAAGGCTGAGATTGTTCTGTCACTCCATCAACTCAAAACACAGATTTTAGGATAAGAGTTACACAGTTCAAGAATTGCCATTGGCAACCTGAGTTTCATAGACCCTGACCAGGCAATGATGAGGATAACCTCAGTGAGTTAGAACGAAGGCCAGAATTTGGACTTGAGTGCCTTAGGACTGAAGCTGCCTTAATGCTGTCAGCCTCTTTTGATTTCAGAACTGCTTATGTGAAGGAGTCCTAAAGCACATATACTGGAGGGCAAGGTAACAGCAGGAACATCATTTTCTATGAGATGGAACACAAATTCCATAGCACCTCTACTCTTAAATGGGGTCAAGATTTGGTCTGAAGGAGGACTTCAACTGGATGCATTTCAAAGAGATTAATGATATGCTTTTTTCTATAAGAACTTATACAATACCATAAAGAATAATAAATAATGTAAATAATCTCATTTCATGATCCAAGACAATCGCTGTCTAAGGAGACGACTCCTTCGTGGATATTGCCTTATTATAAACGAGCTGCACTTTCCTGAATACACTTGTTCTTCATTATCAGCAGCTGGCAATAGTTTTGATGGACTGCTGTTCAGTTTTGCTATTTCAATTCCTACATAAGTCACTGAGACCATCTAAGTTCCAAAATGAAAGAGAAGAAAAGGTTCCTAGGTAAAAAGCTGCTTCTGCATCACCACTGAGTTCCTGTGTCACATCTATATGTTTCTTTCCTTGACATTTGATAACTGAGTTGTCAGACATTTTTTAAGGCATCTTTTTGTAGTTTACTTATAGATGTCCAAAAGTAATCCTTCCACAAAAGAGGGGAAGCTGATTAAAATATACTTTAAAACCTTATCACTAAAAGCAGTGGGGTAGATTGAGAACTGGCTGGGTGGCAGAGCTCAGAGGGTTGTGCTCAACAGCGCCATCTAGCTGGAGGCCTGTGGCTAGCGGTGTCCCCCAGGGCTCAGTACTGGGTCCAGTGATACTCAGCTTATTCATCAATGACCTGGATGAAGGGACAGAGTGCACCCTCAGCAAGTTTGTGGACAGTACAAAGCTTGGTGGAGTGGCTGACGCGCCAGAGGTCTGTGCGACCATTCAGAGGGACCTGGACAGGCTGGAGAGTTGTGCAGAGAGGAACCTCATGAGGTTCAACAAGGGCAAGTGCAGGGCCCTGCACCTGGGGAGGAACAACCCCAGGCACCAGTACAGGTTGGGGGCTGACCTGCTGGAGAGCAGCTCTGCGGAGAGGGACCTGGGGGTCATGGTGGACAAAGGTTAACCGTGAGCCAGCAGTGTGCCCTTGTGGACAAGAAGGCCAATGGGATCTCAGCCTGCGTCAGGTGGAGTGTGGACAGCAGGTCAAGGGAAGTGATCCTCCCCCTCTACTCAGCTCTGGCGATGCCACACCTGGAATATTGTGTGGAGTTCTGGGCTGCCCAGTGCAAGAGGGACGTAGAACTTCTAGAGAGGGTCCAATGTAGAGCCACAAATATGATCGAGGGATCAGAGCATCTGTCTTATGAGGAAAGACTAAGTGAGTAGGGCCTGTTTAGCCTAGAGAAGAGGAGATGAGAGGGGATCTTATCAACCTCTACAAATACCTGAGGGGACAATGTAAAGAGGATGGGGCCAAACTCTTCTCAGTGGTGGCCAGTGATAGGACAAGGGGTAATGGGTATAAATCAAACCACAGGAGGTTTCATTGTCATATGAGGAAGAAGTTCTATACCATTTGGGTGACTGGAAAAGGCTGCCCAGAGAGCTTGCTTTTTTTTCAAGTCACTTTTTACATACAATTTATGCATAAGCTTTTGCTCATTCATCCCCTTCAGGGATCCAGCAACTAGACTCAGAAGACAGTAAAATACATATGGGAAGAGGTCAGAACTGGAACAAGAAACAATTTCCAAGACATGCTGGTAAAAAAAAAAAAAAACAGCCTTGCTGATCGATCTTTTCCCATAGCAACTGTACTTTAATATCTGTCAAAAGAACCATTTCTAATCCTTCTAGCTCATACCTGTGAATTTCATCAACTGTAGTGTTTGAATCAAAACAAACAAATTAACTAAAAAACCTTCACAACATGTAGTAAGTGAATTAATTCCAAGTGTAATACATCAACATAAGGACTTTTGATCATCATGACAATACTCCAGTCAAAACCAAGACCAAAGAGAAAAAGACCTCAAAAAGACCTCACAAAAAAACAAAAACAAAAACAAAACAAAAAAAAACCCTGATAAGTAGTAATTATAATTGTAGTCTAGTTCATTACCAGCAAAGTTCCAAGGTAACATATCCATTCTTGTACCTGAAATGAATGTCAGACTAGCTAATTTGTTACTTTGCGTTATACCCTTCTCTGGATAATGAGACAACATTTGCAAATCTGACTGTTTTCCAGTTTTTCAAGATAAGTTAAAAATTGGCAATGAATCACTGGTTCCTTTGAGACTCCTAAGCATAGATTACTTAGCTAGTTCATTTGAAACATTCTCTAATGGGAATAAACGTTGCCTTATCAGTGCTTTATTTCAGATAGAAAATGTTTCCATCAACATTTGAATGGTTTGGCCCTAAACCAGCCATTATCTCAGCTTCCCTCACTCTGAATGAACTTACAACCTTTCTGAGAAAGATACACCACAGTGTACAACTCTCATTTTTCCTAATAGATAATTCTGCAGAAATAGCTCAGATGAAATAAAGCATCCACCAAGTTCTGCATGTGCTTTCCTTCTTAAACATAGCTCACTTCTTCTGCTTTGTCTTCAATAGAACTTTCCACCTGCACTTCATCAGAGGTCAGAATCCCTATTCTAAAAGAAAAAGTTACATTAATTCTTGTTTCTCCAGTTTTGTCTCAGATGATGCAGAAATATACAATGAAAAATAATATTCTATGTTCTCTGTTGTAATGCTGAAGACTTGTTATAAACTGTGATTTGATTAGACAAATAAATGACTTTGTTTATATGTTCAGGATAGTCTACTTCAGAATGAAAGGGTGGGGAAACGGAGTAGGAGAGAAGCTACTTTATTCTTTGGAAGTGTTGTCCAGGGAGTTAAAACTGGAAGTAATATCTAATATTTTAGAGCTGTACTTTGGCAGGAAGACATCTTTAGTGTGTGATATTTCAAAATCTGGAAAACATTTATTGGTGATATTAAATATTTTAGAGACTCCCTGTGTTGACAGTGTTTTGTTGATACTTTTCTATGTGGTTGGACATTCTTGTTGGCATCTGTAAATTCCAGAAGTATTTCTGCTGTCAACAGCAGAATTGCAATAGTAATGCCTCGAGGCTGCCTTTTTTTTTTTTTTTTCTAAAATAGACTCAAAAGCAGCAGACCACTTTCAGGCAACCAGACTGATTTTTTCCAGAAGATGCCCAGTTTCCTAAATGGTGTTTTATAATCTTTACAAATATTTCTGGTTACTCTTCCAGAAGTGTGATACAGATTTGAACTTGAATCAAGCCAGCTCCTCTGGCTATAATCAATGATTCTCCAAGAATTATCCAACTAAAAAGGAATTTATAAATCAAAGCTAAGAATTCTGGTGACTAAGTCTGGGAACTTGGAGGAGAAATGTGATCATATGGGGTAAGAAGTGTGAGACTGAATAACAAGGAAAAAAAGAGTAATGGCATAAGAGCGCTATGTGTTTGGGAAGTGAAAGATGAGAAGATGAGATTGGTTAGCAATAGGACTGGTGTCAGCTGACCTGCCAAACTCTGAAATCAGCAGAGACTCAATTAGCTGAACAAGGAAGTGGGGCAGGAAAGAGTAGGATGAGAAAATGTAATGTAAGACAAGCTGGAATGGGGAAACCTTGGGAGGCTTTACAAAAACAATGGATTAAGGAGAGAGGACTATGAAGACCAGAACAAGGACAAAAGAAACTGAGTTGGAAGAAAAATTTCAGTCAACAGATATTAAAAAAAAAAAAAGTAGTTACAGTGTTGTTTAAAATCACAAAGTTTGGGTTTGTTTGCATCTTCATTGTTTCTAGTTTCATGCGAAAAAGGTATACAATTACTTTCAAAATAAATATATGAAAAGGATATTAGAGTTGTGAGCTCAAGCATCCAGATTAATCTTTATGATGGTTGTTACCTATGAAAGCTACCTTGAGTTTCCATTCCCTGCTCCCCCAAAAGGAAAGATTGTTATGCAGCCTTTTACTTGACAGTACTGTTCTGCTTTTTTCACAGACAATAACTTAGCCAGCGGTTTAGGATATTGTGCACATGGATTGATCGAAACCTTAAGAACCTTAAGATACATAAAATTACTTATCTCATTAAAATTTTGTTTTTCCAGGCCTAGAAAAATTGACAGAAATATAAAATAATATACTTAGTGCTTCTATATTATCAAATCTAAACACATTTTCTTAATTATTTACACCTAGATTAAAAGATTAAATTAAGATAAAGTAAAATGAAGTTATTAGAGAATTGTAAATGTAGCTAGACTCCTGAAGACTCCGAATGAGACTCTAAATGATACTAATGTCTACTAAAATTTTTCACATTTCCTACTTAAAGAGATTTTTTTCTATTCCCAATATAGTTATTTTACATAAGAACATTTTTAAACTATTTTGAAAGCATGAATGTTTTAAGGCTCTTTATGTCTCCATACAGATTTACTGTGATTTTGCTGATGCATTAAATACATTTAAGTAACTTTATTATGATAAAAAGTAAAGAGCTTGACTCAAGTCAAAGCTAGTTCAAAACATCCTCATATGATTAAAAGAGAAAAAAATTAAGGTAGTTGAAACAATTACTTCACCTCTCTGCAATGGAATGAAATAATACATCACTGTTCTGAAGTTAGTATTCTGAAGGTCTAATAATATATCAGATGCACTAAGTGTAATTTTAATATTAATTTCTATGACTCAGTTCTTTTCCAAAAAGGTCAATTTTAAGTTAATTTCAAAACTAGCTAAAAAGTCTAGTTATGGGCCTGGGTGGTTTACCTAATTCAGCTTTAAAGGTCTGCATTTAAATATGATGTGGCTCATACGTAAAATAGTCTTTAGTTTTATTCTGTGTCTTTGGGAAGATCTGCCTATGCACAAAGTTAGACAGAAAAAATAAAAACATTAAATGGGACGTATAGAAGTGGAACTCAGTGAAGAAATAATAAGTATATCCACATGATACCTTGTCTCAGATATGTAGAAAGAAATACTTAATGCAAGAAGTGAGGTTTAATTAGCTGTAATTTTTAGCAATTTAAGTCCTCTGGGAATTCCCCTAATGTAACTCAGACCATGAGGGTAATCATTACTTATACTTCCACATACTGGACAGCTGCTGCCAGTATTTACCACTTCACAGTTGGTCCAGCCAATTTCTAGGACCTCACATATAAGAAAGGCTACTGAAAGCCTTAACCCTGTTTTCCTCTTCTTTAGAAATGGCCTTTCTTTTCTCTATTCAAACTGCCAAGACATGACAATGTATGCAGCGCCCTAACCCACTCCACTAAGCTGTGGCTGTGAAGATGGTAAAAATACTTACTACATGCATTCTGGCAGCATCAGAAATACTCTATTCCACTTAAAAAAAAAAAAAAAGAGTAATAGTGATAGTAATGGTAATTAGTAATTTGTAATTAGTATAGCAATTAATAGTAATAGCAATAATAATTCTCCAGTAGCCACAGCAGAAAGAAAGGGCTCAGTCTGATAGGGAGTCATTATGCAGCTTTTTCCTTATGTTCAGGGGATGAAAAAATAATCACTAAAGACCAGGAAATAAATATGTGATATTTGAACACTTAATCCTTGTCAGTTTTGCTAAATGCTCTATTCTTATTCCTTGAGTAGGCAGAATCATGGCTGTCCAGTGCTTAAATAAGCCTATATATTGATATGCATGTGATGGCCATATTATTCATAAGGTCTCTTTCTATCTCTGACTCTGATGGTACAACAGCTTCTATGCAACATCCATGAAAAAAACACATAAGAGAAGTTCTGTTAAGTTTCAAAGAATAAAAAAAAAATAAAATAAAATAAACACCAAATCAAAACTGTCTTGTTTTCTAGTTCTCGTTAAAATGTATTAACCAATAGAATACATTACATAAAGATTGACAAATTGTTCTAATAAATTTATTAGCCAAATTCTGAGATGGAAGTTAGCAATTGTTACATGCAACCTGAGTTTAGAAACTCAGCTGCAGGAGTGTTCCGAAAAATACAATTCCTTAAACTCTAGTGTTTTAAAACTACAGTGAATCCTCTAAAATGGAATAAAGCAAAATAGATTCTGAAAAGTCTAAAAATTATACAAAAATGGATTTACAAACTTCTCTGTTAGGGGAGAACATAAGTACTGCAGTGGATTTACCTGCTACCTTCCAGAAAGTGGGATCGGACTGTAAGTATCTATCGAGAGCACAGTGTGTTATTTCAAAGCCTTCAGTGGGTAAATCTCATAGTATTTTTCTTTCTCTTTATCGCTGTGGAGAATGGGTCTTTTTCTCCCTCCCAGGAGGTATTTTTCTCTCCTTTTCTATTAAAACAACTAAAACTTGAAGAATCTGTGAACGAGGAAAAAGAAATAGAAGCTAAGAAAAGTAAAAAGTTTGAAGGCGACTGAAAATTGACAAATAAGTGTCAGAGCAGAGAACGATGGCAGTTTGCCAACCAGCTGCGAAAACTAATTCAGCTTTAGATAAAGAGATTTTAAAGGGGAAAAGGACAAGCAAACTTCAGAAAAAGGAAGAATAAAGGAGCAAAGAATAAATCCTTAGAGCTGTGTTAAAGAAGAAACATAGGCAGTGCTTTGTTGTTTTAACTGCAGAACTGCAAGAGGGGCTTTTCACTGAGACTTTGAATAGCACCAAAGAAATTGCCAGAATAAAGTGGAAGCACTAAAGGTTTCCTTAATGCAGTAGCTTATAGACCAGCCCTCAAAAAGGGATTTAAAGATTAGCTTTTCTAGATAAATAGAAAGTATTAATGGTAATAAGTATTTTTTCACCAATCTACATATGGACACAAAAATCCCAGTATATAAATTCATAGCAAGAAGTGGCTGAGATTGTTAGAGAAACATCTGATAAATTTAATGAAATCATCAACAATTTCAGTGGAAGAAACGTTTTCCTAAAAAAATAAAATTATTTCTGTGAGTCGGGATGTAATCCTCAAGAATATAATCTTTTTTATTTTTTTTCCCCTAGGTACATTATAGGTACATCGTGTTTGTTATTTCATGGTTAGAGAGCATGTAAAAGAATGAAGTGATGAGTGCTGTCTGGTCACAACAGCAGACCAAAATAGCAAGCTGGTATATAAAATAACATGAAGGAAGACGGTCACAGGTTTCTCCTCTCATCTGTCACTAGGCCTTTTCATCAGGCTGTGAATAGTAAGTCGGCATGACGTAATGCTGCTGGTTATTATGCAGAGATCTAATGACTGCATCTATTCCGACCAATTACAGCATTCTCACAAGTGCCCTTAAGACAAAATCTCCTGACAATTCAGGCTATACAGAGCTTAGTGGTACGCTCTGGGTGCCCTGAAAATACCACCGCTGAACAGACAGAAGGATTCCCCGTGAGTGCCAGGCTCAGAGAGTGCCCTCACACGTGCCCTCTCTGTGAACCACATCCTTTCACCTCCATTATGCATGCTTTCACTCTGCTGCATGAAATTCCCAGAGCAGCATAGCATGACAGTCCAGCTTTCACATCGTACCTCAAAGCACCACCCTGAATCCGAGATAGATTTACAGCACAGGCAGGATGCACAGCTCTCTCACATTACAGCATGAGCCTTAGGTATGTGAAAAATCTGACATTAAGAAGACAAAAACAATTGTGGCTTGCATCAGACAAAAAGCTTTGAAAAGTGTAACTACCATAAAACTCAGGGAGAGTTCACTTTATATATTATAACATTTCTTACATATTCTTTCAGAGATGAAATTATGAATAGGAAGTATCACCCTCAAATTGCATTTTGCAATTTATGGCAAAAACTAGGAATGATATTTTATTTTACTATGGAGTTGCAACTCAGAATTTCAAGAGATCATTCAAATAGAAAAAAATACTTCAGCACATAAGTTCTATTTTCATTATGAGCTGTAATATTGTTATCAGCACAGGTTAGTAAACAGTGAAATAAGGAAACAACATGGAGACCCTCTGTTTGCACTTAGTCACAAACAGACTATAGAATACAGCATCATTAGTTGACATTTCAATTGTGAAAGTTTCTCATTTCCTGAATGCTTAGGCAAATGAGGGATTTAATATATATATGTGTGTACATACATATACACATATATATTATGGCTACATCTTCCAGCAGCCAGCTGTTTCAGATTGACAATAAAATTCCTAATGGTGGTTGGTTGTTCTTCTTTTGTGAAGTTTCTTTGGCAGTTTTTATCAGCTTAATAATTGTTCTGCTTTGTTCAATACCAGTGCTGATGCCTATACTTTCAGTAAGGTATAACAAACAAGGATGTTGTCTTTCTGTTTTCCATGCCTTGTAAAACCGCTAACTTTGTCACCATCTTTGTTTTTTACTGTCTTGCCCCATTAATTTATCACCATCTGTCTGTTTCTGTTAATGATTAATATCAGATACATTTAAATCATTTTTATGGATTGGAGGTGTTTTAATTCACTGCTTGCTTTTATATAACTATTTCTTAATTTGGATACGTATTTCTTATGGTATGTATGCTCTCTGAATATATCCCAATTGCATGAGTGAGCAATACCTAATGATTTTTTTTTTTCTTATGATACTTGTGCGAGAACAAACTGTAAGGGAAAGAAATTTATTTAAAAGGATATCACTTTTAATTCATATCTTCCTTACAACATGGAGTTTTCTTTCAAAGTTTGTTTTTTGGGGGGGGGGAGGGGGGTATACTTTGACATATGAAAAAATTAGAAAACAAACAATTTGAGACAACATCTGGGCTGGAAAACTGATCTCGGTGGTTTCAAATGACATTCTGTCCTTCACTATCAATGGGTCCATCAGAATGTCTTCCAAACTGCTATTTGTCATCTGTGATGGGAAATGCCAATTCCTTGGGGTAAAGACAATATGTATATATTATTGAGGGCACCGATAGTCCTTGATAACAGATTTTTAATTTTTTTATTGTTTCTTACAATCATATTCTCTAGTTTTTAAATGCTATTTCTTACTTGAAATTTATATGGTAAAGATTTTGCTAACTAAGTGAGAATTTGTGGGTCATGAAAAAATAACTGGCAGGAGTCCATTATGGTTTTCTGTTCTGCCTTTAATGGTAGTTGCTGATAGGGACCAAGAAATTCTGTCATTCCTATTATAATAAAGATTTCTGATGTATGCTTAGTCAGAAAAATACCTTCCGTGATATTAACGAAGTTAATGATATGAACTCAAGAACTGTTTGCGGACTTGAGACATTAGTCTGGCAATGGCTGAACTGACAGTTCTTGAACCATGGGAAGACGGACTACTGAAGACATGCACACCCTTGTATGGGTCAAATTCAAATTGCGTTGCATGGGTTCCAGGATACCAGCGGTGTTACCTGCAAACCTATTATCTCCCAAATGCATAAAAACATGTATGGAATATACGTCAGAGATTATAAATTCATTTTTAATATGGATCTCCATGTTACTTCATGATTCATTACTGTACTGCTTCTGGAGCGTTGGTTGAAAAAGAGCACATAATATTGCTATACTAGTGAACTCTTATTGCTGATAAAATCAGGCAATGTTAAGAGAGAGAGGGTTTTCTGGTTTTATTTGTAAGACCATAAAACTGAAATGTTAATTTTGCCTTTAACAATATCTAATTAGTAGCAGTTCCTATACAAAAATTTTCTTTGTTTTTATTGGCTTGAGTTAAGCTGCCTTTTTTATAAAGTGTTCTATGAAATGGCTCTTTTTTATCATTTCTTTTAAACTTCATTATCTTTTTGATGACACTAATTTTCATGTCTACTTTTAACCTCAATTTAGCTAACTTTTTCACTTTGATTTTTCTCTACAGCAGCGCTTGCTTGTATTCATTTATTTTGATAACTTTCAAAGGAAACTTAATTTTTCACAGGGAAAACCTAGTTGGTCTACCTTGATTTCAGTAAGACTTTTGACACCGTTTCCCACAACATTCTCCTCAAGAAACTGGCTGCTCATGGCTTGGACTGGCATACGCTTTGTTGGGTTAAAAACTGGCTGGATAGCCGAGCCCAAAGAGTTGTGGTGAATGGAGTCAAATCCAGTTGGAGGCCGGTCACTAGTGGCGTCCCCCAGGGCTCGGTACTGGGGTCGGTCCTCTTTAATATCTTTATCGATGATCTGGATGAGGGGATTGAGTGCACCCTCAGTAAGTTTGCAGATGACACCAAGTTAGGTGCATGTGTCGATCTGCTCGAGGGAAGGAAGGCTCTGCAGGAGGATCTGGGTAGGCTGGAGCAATGGGCTGAGGTCTGCCTGGCAGAGAAGGACCTGGGAGTACTGGTTGATAGGCAGCTGAATATGAGCCAGCAGTGTGCTCAGGTGGCCAAGAAGGCCAAGAGCATCCTGGCTTGTGTAAGAAGCAGTGTGGCCAGCAGGACTAGGGAAGTGATTGTCCCCTTTTCCGGCTCTGGTGAGGCCGCACCTCGAGTACTGTGTTCAGTTTTGGGCCCCTCACTACAAGAAGGACATCGAGGTGCTCGAGAGAGTCCAGAGAAGGGTGACGAAGCTGGTGAGGGGTCTGGAGAACAAGTCTTATGAGGAGCGGCTGAGGGAGCTGGGATTGTTCAGCCTGGAAAAGAGGAGGCTCAGGGGCGACCTTATCACTCTTTATAGGTACATTAATGGAGGCTGTAGCGAGGTGGGGGTTGGTCTATTCTCCCACGTGCCTGGTGACAGGACGAGGGGGAATGGGCTAAAGTTGCGCCAGGGGAGGTTTAGGTTGGATATTAGGAAGAACGTCTTTACCGAAAGGGTTGTTAGGCATTGGAATAGGCTGCCCAGGGAAGTGGTTGAGTCACCATCCCTGGAGGTCTTTAAGAGATGTTTAGATGTAGAGCTTAGTGATATGGTTTAGTGTAGGACTTGTTAGTGTTAGGTCAGAGGTTGGACTAGGTGATCTTGGAAGTCTCTTCCAACTTAGACGATTCTATGATTCTGTGATTCTGTGTTTGCTCTTTTAAACGCTGGCCCTCTCCAGCACCCACTAAAAATGTCCCTCTGGGATGCAGCTAAAAGTTTTGGAAGTGCACTTATTAGCAAGAAACTGAAATAGAAATAGCCTGCAGCCATATCAACCATATATGTTTTCATAATCTTTGCAGTCTACAGTAGACAGTGGTCCTCTCTACACCTCAAAGACAGATCTCAGGCATTGTAAAGACTGGCTTTACTCTTGGAAGTACATTTTTTCCTCTTGCTGAAAAATACAGATGGGAGTTCAAGTAGTGTGTAAGATGAGCATCTTGATGAGACTCATGTATAAGATTTTTACCTCCCTGTAAATCAGTTTGGTAAGCTTTTGCAATACTTTACAGTAGTCTTTTTCTGAGTTTATATTCATGACCTGATGTCTCTCAAAATTGAAGGAGAGCATTATTGTGTCCTTTTTTGGATACTTGATGCCTAGCATTAGGGCTTAAAGTTTCTGTATGATAGAGAAACTTTCAAATAATCTCCCCTCAGAATATCTTTCCCCTAGCATATTTAAGCTTTGAAAACTTTGAAAAGAAACAGAGGGTGAGGGCCTTAGAGCTATCATGTTATAGACCAAACAAAAGGTACCAGAGGCACATGAATTATGCAAGTTCATCAGAAGTGCAGAACTGGAAAATGCCTCCTATGAAAAAGCTGTTAAAAAATTACTTACTGTGAGCATAGTAAGACTGCATTTACTGGCTTTCCGTAATAGCATTACAGATGAGAAACAAGGCTATTATATTTTTGAACAAATAATATTCATCTTTCTTTTTTACATGGCTGTTTTTAAACTAACGGAAAACCCAATTCCTCTTCAGTTAGTTTAAGGGACTAAATCAAGTGTAAATATCACCAATAAAATCACTACTTGCATTAAGTCTAATCCATTCCAGTGTAGCACTGCAGTACTTAAACTTTTTTTTTTTTCCCTAGCTTCTATCATTATTTGCAAATCACAAAGTGAGGAGAGCTGCAGACAAAACAGCTGTAAGAACAAAGAATTTATTTTTGTTTATAGCTATGAACAGCTGTTTTTGGTAACATAGCTTACCTGCTCCTGAGGCTTCAGCTATTAAACATTCCTTTACTTTTCACCTCAGTCTTTCTTGCTGCTTTTTTCTTTTCTTTTATGCTTCATAGATGGTAGAGCTCTGCCAGTGTTCTGCCAATGCAGCAGTGTGCAATGTCCTAGCATAAAAATATGTAATAAAAATACTGCATGTCCAAGTTAAAGTTATTGATTTCTTTCATACACTTAATGCAGTTTAATATCATTTGTCTCCCAAGATTTTGCTTTACTGCCTAAGCTAGTTATCAGGCTTCACAGTGATTTTCAGACTTCTTTGGCCATTGATAGGACAGTTTTGTAAAGCTATCTGAATTTCCTAAGTGAAAGGTCAGATTTGTCAACTAAGTAAAATACTTCTAATAAAATTAATTATGTCACAGAATTATAATGGTTTGTAACTCTATTAGTGTAGAGCTGAACATTCTGAAAATGTTCATAAAATCCACATTGTTATTGCAAATTGATAGAAGCACCCTCTCTCTCTCTCTCACTTTTTTTTTTCCCCTACTGTACTTTCATTCAGCAATACCCACAAATTGTCCATTGTGCCCATTATTCTGTTATAGAATGTAGGAACCTAAAGCCTGCCTACATTATGCTTTAACATCTCATGATTGCTTATGATCTCTGTTTTATCCCTATTGCTTCTGTGAGTAGCTGTAGAGGCAAAATAATAGCAAACTAATTCACATCCATCTTATTTATTGTACTATCAATCGATGCATATTTTTCCCATCATTTAAGTAAATTAACAATTCCAACATGAACTGTTTTGTAGTTGTTGTTTCTTTTCTTAACGATGGATTTTAACTGGTAGCAATAAATTAGTAGAGAGTTTTGTGCAGGTGTTAAAGGTGTCCCGGGGGCTGACTGCTCACTGGGTGCTGGCAATGGTGGGGGCTTCCCATGGGGGAGGCATGGCAGGGCCTAGCAGCCAGCGCCTGTCCCACCAGGAGCAGGGCAGCAGGAGGCACAGGGGCAGCCCCAGCCCCAGGCACCAGGCACCCCTCTGGGAACAGGGCCAGGCCGAGACCGGGCCAGAACGTGGGCACACGGGTGGGCTTGGATCAGTGGGACCCATAGCCAGGCAGGGCAGGGCTGTGGGGAGCTGGAGCCCAGCCCTGCTGCAGCCTCACTGGGCTGATGTGGGGGCCTGGGCCTGGGCCTGGGCCTGGGCCTGGGCCTGGGCGGGGGGGGGGGGGGGGGGGGACCCGGGTGTGCTGGGCAGGGACAGAAAGGCCTGTGAGTGCCCTCAGGGCCTAGGCAGTAGGAGAGCTGTGCTCGTTTTTCTTTGTTCCTTTAGGAAAGACGGCATCAACAGTAACTGCGTAAATGCTGTCAATTGGAAATATAATCTAAGCCCGTAAGATTTACAAGTGAATTTATATCTAGTGTATGAACTAGTATTCATTGCTTCTGTTCTGGATTCATATTTTAAAAAATATGATATTACCGCCACAAATTTTTTTAAGGAGAATATGAAATATAAAATCCTTTGCAATCAATAATCTTTAGGCCCGGTCACGAAGGAATCAACATATAACTTACATTACAAGTACTACAAACAGCAAGAAGTATCTTTGGGCAATGAGATTTGTCTATGGAGAGTACAGGCAAAAAGGAGACATATCTCAGCTTTAGGCTAGGCTCCTTTTATGCACACTACTACTGTCTCTCTGCTTTTCCCCTGTTCTTGCACAAAAGGAAAACAAAGTAGAATAGATATTCTGAGTTACTCAGTTTGCCAAGCTGTTCAATTTCATTTGGGGCATCTTAGGAACGTATAAAGACAAAGTGGCAAAATCCAAGAGCTTTTCAGATTTAAGGAAGCAACACATTTTCTCCTCAATAGAAAGTAATTATTTAATTCAAGAATGCTTACTGGCATCAGTGTTGATTTTGCAAGTAGACAGTGAGAAAACATGTTAAATGCCATCTACAATATAAACTTAAGATCTTAGCTTGGCCCTGTCAAACTCAAGGGCAAAGCTCCAACTGAATTCACTGGAGCAGGTATGAAGTATGGGTCTAAAGTTTGAGCCAGCTTGAATGTAGGCTCATTTTTGTTGTAGCATGTGTCCTGTATACCAGTTTTCTCTACAAAAAGGGAAAAGTTCCTGAGCATCTGTTATTTTGCACTGTATTTTACTGAGTGCAGGAAATTTTATTTCTACCACCAGATTAATTATTATATATTTATTTCAGTAACTTTATTGTATGTGGCTTCACATTATTATTTTGGACTTTAAGTCTGAAATTGTAGGTGTTAGGTCTTAAGACAGTTTCCCTACCAATCTGCTTAACTGAATACTTATTTCTCTTATAATTTGCCTTGTCTATGTTTTTGTTATTGTTGCTGTTGTTTTTGTTGTTTTTTTTTTACTTTTTCCAAACCAAGTTCTGTTGAACAGCTTGTAAAATCTATTTTGCACTCTACGTGTTGTACTATGTTGAATTAATGATTTCTTTGAGTTTCTTATATATAGTAATTCCCAAATTACTGTATTGATCCAAGACTAGATTGCTTTTGCAGTTATTGTTTTGTTTATACTAAAATATGTCAGTGCTACTATCTCCTATCTCAGTTCTTCTGCTCATTTTCTTTAGCTGGACCTACAAAAACAACAACAATAGTTTTCTTAAGTTTCTTTATGGGTTTAAATCAGAACAAGAAACAAGACAGTCCACATATAACACAGTTATAAGTACATGTTCTTAGGTGCTTATTCAATTCCTATTTCTTCTCCTATTTTCTGTTTTTCAGCTAGTACCTGATCTTTTTTATTCTTTTAAACTCCTCATAGGAACTGTGTAACAAATTAAGAACCAGTTTAATAGCATTCAGTCCAATTACAATGCTTTTAAAAAAAATGATAATTTAAAAAGAACTTACTTCCCATTTTGAAAATTGCAGCTGATCAGTCACCTGTTTTGCCTCAATGGAAACCTAAAATGGGAGTGTTCCTAAAGCCTTGAAATCCTTATGAAATAACAGAAAGAGTGGTGCTTACTCCATTTACCTGAGAAACTAAATCCTTCACTTCTCACACATCCAAACTGTGCATTAGTATGCATGGAAACTTTTGATTTTGAAAGATGCAGGACAATGCCTGATGTGCACCATTATTTATACTACAGAATATGAGGGTTAACTGTCTGCTTTAGAAAGTAGCTGACCCAGTATTTGTCACTCAAACATAGAAATAAAACAGCTGTGTACCATAAGTTATAACACAGAACAAATTGTTATGGGCGCTGCTATATGGGCGCTGTTCCTTGAATGGGCCTCAAGGAAGTTAAACTAAAAAACCAATGAGTATTGCTTTTTAAAAATATAAGGAAAAGGAACAAAATCAAGATTGCAAGCCTCATATTTCCTTCTTTTTTCAACCCATGAGACAAAATTGTGTGCATTAGTAAACTAACATAACTGACTGGTTAAGGGTTTGGGGAGCAAAGCATTAACTGGAAATGAGAAGCTGAATGATGTAGGAGGCAGGAGGCAGAACACACAAGAGCCTGGTATGTGGGAGGATGGGAGCAGGCTACTAGATCAGGCCCTGAAATATGGCTTTACTCATACTTTTTTTTAACTTAAGCAATGTCATATGATAGTTTTCTTGAGAAAAGAGGACTTGGACAATATCTTGGGGGGCTTGGTTATGAGCATGCAATCAAGTCTGGGCAAATATCAACAAAATATATTGTTGCTGGCAGGAAGATTGCTGCTCAGCAGGATGCTCACAGCATCTGGCTTAGTGAGATACACTAGTTCTGACATAGATGCTCTGAAAAGCCCTCTGAAGGACCATATACTCCTCCATTGACTAAATAAGGAGCCAAGGGAAACAAGCTTTAAATTGTAAGAAAAAATATGGAAAAGGGAAAAATAAGTTACAATTTTTTGCAAACCCTGTACCTCACTTCCCCCTCAGAGGTTCATCTCTTCTCTTTCTTCTTTCACTGCAGCAGGGAGGCAGTGTCATACACCCTTAATTTTCATGGCACAGCAACTGCTTCTTGCTGAGTCAGTAGGATTATACTGACTTGCACATGCTAAGGATGAGAGTCCGGTTCAGTTCCTTAACCAAGTTCGCAGGGGAAATATAGCAGGTCTACAGGATCTACAGTTCTTTCTCACACTAACACTTGTGTATGAGCAGCTGTTGCAAGGTGAAATAACGCAAATTATGTAATGGGAGCAGAAATATTATAAAACTAATGGGTTTTAGCTTTATTTGCTTGAGAATTTTGCCAACATTGTTGTTGACATTTTGAATAGTTTTTGCTACGTTTGAATTTTATTTTCTTTGAAAATGTGATTGAAAACGAAAAGAACAAATAAGTACCCTTTTACATAGCTGGTACTTAGATCATTCAGTGTTTTATGTATCTATTAACTAGATGAAAATATATTACAGCTTAACTCATTCTAGAAAATGCAAGAGTAGGCAGATTCTTATTCTTAATTTAACGAATAGCTCAGCATTTGGTATTGTAAAATGTTCTTAAGCAGTACATATGCTTAAAAAGAGCTTAGGGTGAGATCACAAATAAAGTCCAGCCACAAGAATATTATATGTTCCTTACAAGAATTTTGGATCATAAAAACAAATGAACAACTGTTAGAACATTTGGATATGCCCCCCAAAATATTTATCTGCTTTTATATAATCCTTTCGGGGCCTGCAGAACCCTAAAAATTTGTATTAGTTCTTGCTTGAAAATTGCAGAAATCTGCATTATTTCACGGGTACAGTAACCCTCAGAAATACCCCTCATCTTACAAGGAACAAAACACCTTCAAAGAGGGTGATTTTTGCCATCTCCAAATAATGTATAGATTTTAATGATGTCAGACATGCAAATTTGTTATCTGAAATATAAGCTTATAAGTTTATTTGGTTATTTATGTTTGCTGTCAAAGAGAGGTAGTTATATAGCTTTCCCAGGCCAAGGATCAAATATGAAGTTTGAATTAGTCCTAAAGTGTTATAATCCTCCAAAACTGTTAGCCCCAGTTTATTACTTAGAAAATAAAATAAAATAAAATAAAATAAAATAAAATAAAATAAAATAAAAAATAAAATAAAATAAAATAAAATAAAATAAAATAAAATAAAATAAAATAAAATAAAATAAAATAAAATAATAGATAAAACAAAACAAAACAGGAAAAGAGAGAATAAGAGAGACAAAAATACATTGAGAAGACACTGGCAGGCAATTATACAGGAAACATCTTTTTCCCTTCAAACTACGTAAGTTGCTCATCATTTGGCATACACTTTTTCAAGTGTTATTTAATTAAAATAAATGAGAAACATTCAAGTTAAATTTAGCATAACAAATTATATTAACCTCATGATATGTTAAGAACATATATTACAATTTCTTACACTGCTTCTGGTGGATTTATTCTATTTTGTGAACATTATTCTTTTTCTTCATATTAGAAATAGGAATATTATTGCTATTTCAACCCTCTAGGGATAAAAGAGAATGTTTGGATAAAAATATTATGTTATGTTATGTGTTTTGTGAAGTGCATACATGCAAGACATTGTCAAATTTATAACTTTGTATAGTTTTCACATATTTTAACTGGTCACATAAACTGCAGGTGTATCTTCTGAACCTAGGAAAGTGGGATCTATATTCATCACATGAATAGAGGGAAGAAACAAATCCACAGGGTTATTATCTGGATTACCAATCAAATTTTTATTCATTAATGTTGGTCAAATATTTGCAAAATATTTATAAATTGTTTTCATATAAACAATATAATGATTTAGTTTTATCTATCTGTGAAAAGTGATTTGGATATGGGAAAAAAACATCATAATTTATATGGAATGCAAAAACATGCCTAAAACTAATAAACATATTACATTTTAATATATGTAGTACAAGCTGATTTTGATTAACTGGTTGTAACATTTGTCTTAATGCCTTCAAATGGCTTAAGGTTTCTAGATGGTAAACCAAGATGTGGATACTTTTATTGGTTAGTACACTGTGGAAGGCTTTTTAGGAAGGCTGTAAAGATGCCTTTCTTTCCCCAATGGTTATGTATACAATTTAGAGATTTAATCCAGAGGACTTAATTCAGCTGCTGCCTAAAATTTTGGTAGATGTTTTGAGCCTGAGTGAAATAGATTGTGAAAAAAGTAAAAGAGATCACTCAGCATCTCAATTCTTTAAAAAAAAAAAAAAAGTCTATCGCTTCAGAAGGTACAATTTTAAAGGCAGTTGAGCATTCACCAACCATCAGGAAACAAACTAAAATACACAGAGAACTCATGTATCTTTAAAACTTTAGGACAGTCATGTAAGGGTTGCCTGTGCTATGCAATAGAACATGATGCAATGATGTTCCAAGGTAAAGAAAATGTAAATTCCACACAGTGCACAGACGTTCTCTAAAACTTCTTCCTGCATTTTCTCCTTTTCTGTAAATTTTTATTTCTCTGAAATTAAAAGTATTACCTGGTAATATTCATGAAGGGATAAAATATCCACTGTTTAACACACTGAAACAGACCAAGTGAAAGAAAGACGCAATAAATATACAAATGATTTACCATAGGAAAAGGTGAATTAGGCAAAAATGTTTTGGCCATTTTGGAAACCCAGAGTAGATGGTCTCCTTGAACCCTGAACACATTCATGAAAAGTGCATGTCCATATGCAAAAGTAGATATGACAGAAAAACAATCGCATGAAACCTGTGCCTATCTGCCCTTCCTCTGGTATGTGACAATACGTTAAAAACAGGTATCTTTGAACACACTATGCAAAACTATGACTAATGAAAAAACAGAGAAGAACAGCAGCAAAGCAAATGAACAATAAGAATATCTATATCGTCTAAATCTACTAAAACTTCTTTTCTCAGTAACTGCAATTAAAAGTGAAAAAGTGGGTGTTAACAAGCTGCAGGGACATAGTTGGGATAAAGAGGAGAAAGCTGAGCTAAGTTTTTTCTGGGTATTTAGGAAGATGATAGGATGCTTTCATAGGCAGGTAATGTAAGACTAGGTGAATATTTTGTTTCATAAATGAAATGTCTCCAAACATCTAAGCATCAGTTGAAGAACGCATATAAAATAGCAATTTCTTGCTAATAAATATGAGTCTCTGGAAAACAATGTTTCAACCATTTCCTTTCTTTTTAAGAAAGGTTTGAAATATTGATGTTACTTCTGTAGATATCTTGTGAAAGCTATCAGTTATTTGAATAGTTTATCATCTAGGGAATTCACATATTTGTGGAATCGCTTTATTAGTTTTCTGCCTATTTTTGTCATTTCGGTTTCCAAGTTGCCAAAGTCTACATTTATAGCAAAGATGATCAATTAATAAGATAATCACTGCTGCTGTGGCTGACAGAAGACTTATAGTCATCCTCCTCAAAGATTTGATTTCTCAGTTATATAAAAACAGACAAAAATAGTGAAAATGTGGGTAAACCCTTACAGTATTTGTTAGAAATCAGACATTTTTTTTCCAACACATCAAGATGTTAAAAAATGCCTTAAAATTATTTTGATGCTATACTAATATCTGAAGTTCTCCCTCAGTGTTCTATAAATGCATAGTAGGAGAATTTCTTCCTGAACAGCTGGAAGAGAAAGACAGAATGATAGGGGGCTGGGGGACGGAGGTGACAACAGAGAGGAAGAAAGGAAGGGCAGACAGATGGAAGAGGGGGGAAACAAAGATCTGAAGTTTGAATTTTCCAAATTCACATAGCAAATGAATGTAGAGATAAGGAGGATTTGCAAACAACCTGTATATTCATTAGGACAAGCTATCTGTGATATTGGATAAGTCAGGGAATTTCCAAACATCTGTATTGACTTTGCTTGTTTGTTTAAGGAAATATTTTAGGGAGTAAAATCTCCCTAGTGCAGCTGATACTTAAGTGATCAGGAGAGTGATCAAACTGCACAGCAAGAAAATGTAACATATTAAAGTTCAGTTACTAAAATTTCAGATCTGTTATTAAAATTTCAGAATAAATACTGAACATACAGAGATCATGAGCTATCCTTCTGGCAATGTTGGTTTTCTAAAGAAAGTAGCCCAGTAAATTTCAATATTTTCTAATGGTAACTAGAACACTTGTGAAATTGGGGGCCATTTTGGAAACTAGTCTCTTTCTGTGGTATAATGTTTATCTTGGAGATTAAACATAGCTACAGAAATCTTTACAGCCAGAAAAAAGGTTAGGTGCTGAAAACTAATGTAATGGTTGCTCAGAAAATGTTCAATAAACACAAAAACCTATAAGCAGAAATCTCCAAAAAATATATAAATGCACAGATTTCTTTTCAACAAAGAAAAAAAATGTATCATTTACTAAGTACTATTTACAGTAGTAGACTATTATACCTAACATATAGCATTACTTACTTGAATTAGTCAAAATATAAAATAAAGATAAAAATTAAAACAACTGCAGTCAATAAGGTTAAAATCATGTTGTGGTGTCTCTGAAGCCTGAAAATATTAACACAGCCTTCATTTCCACAATTGATCTCATATCTAATAACTATTATCAGAAATAAGCCCATGCTGCCCAGTCTTTTTCTTGCTTACAAGATGGGACCTAAGTAGCCAACTATTTTCTGCAATAAAATTATGTTCATAGTCCCTATCCATGCCACTGTAAGTACACAATCAATTTATACATCAGCACAAAAGACAATTTGCTCTGTCTTCTGAAGGCTTTTTTGAAGCTGCTCTAAAGATCAAGCTTGATCAGAGAGAACCCAAACATTGCTGGAGGATGTTTCTCACTGTGTGAAATCCATGTGCATTAGCATGTCTCTTGGCTCAAGACATTGAATACACTGCTTGAGACATCTTTTTGGATGTGAAGTGAGCTTTCAAAAAGACACAGCAATACTGAATGGACATGGCTGCTTCTGAAACTTCTGAAAGAACAGGGTGGTCATAGTCCTTCCTCTGCCAAATGCAAGCCTCTGTCAATCTGACACTTTACCGGACAAACTGAAGCTCCTTTTCACAATTAGGTAGCCATGGATGTGTATGATTTTATCTTGCCCTGTCACTACTGTAGCTTAAATACTTGCTGTTCTAATCACAATAAGTTAGATGGAAAATGTGTGTAAATAGGGAAAACATTTGTCACAGAAATACTTTCTGAGATCAACATTCAGAAGAGGAACTTTTGCTCTGAACTTAACTTGCTTATTAGCTTTAGCCTAGAATATTTTGTTTTTAACCATCTTACTGCAGTTGATATTTGTAATGTGCTTAGCCTTACGATTCTGTCTTTTCTGTCACAGCTACAGCTTACATTATACCCTGCAGATGTACTGTCTTTTCCTGCTGATGTATAACGCTATATGAAATTGTGATTATCATCTAAATATACAAGTAACAGAAAATTTTTTTTTCTCTCTCTGTCTCTTTTTTTTTAAAAATGCAATAGCATTTGCTCCAGTTTCTAATCTCATGTACCACTTTCTCCTCCTTCAGAACCAAGATGGCAATTCTCATCTTGAATAGCTTTTAAATTGCTCATAGCAATCAATGACAACTGAGGCATCACTAAAGAATTTCTTTTATCTCCAAGCTCCAATTTAGATCAGTCATTAAGCTTGAGTAAGCTTGAGCTGTCAGAACATTGTCCCTCATCACATGAACTAAGCACAAAAAGTCAACTTCAAAATCAAATTTGTTCTATCTCTTACTACATTTTGTAATGGTCTAGTATGAACAATAAACTTTACTGAAATAGTACTGTCAATCTTTAGAACTCAGATAACTATATGGTCTTTTTATCTAAGGAAGGCTGTTATACCTCAAATATGATCCACACTAAATCATTTCTTTATATTTCTTCTTTTATATTGTTTGATTTTGTTAGTGATGTATACTAAATTCCTGTGTAGTGCCATATTTTTGTTGAAAATAATACATAAAAGTGAAATGAAGGCAGAAATGCAAATATCAGAATGAAAATATCTAAGTATTAAAATATCTGATATATCAAATATATAAAGACCCATAGATATTCTTCTGCAATATCTCCTTATAAGCAGTCTTCGCTTCAGCTAGTCTTATAAGTGTCAATTTCAAATGTCTGCTTAGGATATATTTCTCTTTTTATGCTGGTAGACCTTTTCAACTGTCTCTTAAAATAAACCCTGGAAATTTTTGAATTCTTTACATCCACCTGAGCAGATGAAAGCTGAAAACAAAAATATGTCCTGAACAGGTTGCTTGTTAGACTTTCTGAGAGTGATCTGCTTTTCTGGTTAAGGCCTTGTTTGAGCAAAATGCTGTAAAAGCTCTGTGATTTATGGTATATAAATACTGCAATCTGCTTCAAATGAAATTATTTACGTGCTTTAGGTTGTGTCAGAATTCTGATGAGGCCCTAAAAGCAGAACAACCAAGACAACAATGTCTAATGATGTTTTTTATTGCATCAAGTGAATGGTAAGCTTTGGTGTGTTAACCTCGGCCAGCTGCCATACCCCTACCCAGCTGCTCACTTACTACCCCTCCACAACAGGCAGAGGGAGAAAATCATAGAATCATAGAATGGCTCAAGTTGTAACAAACCTTAAAGATCATCTAGTTCCAATCCCCCTGCTATGGGCAGGGATGCCACCCACCAGATTAGGTAGCCCAGGGCCTTGTCCAACCTGGTCGTGAACACCTCCAAGGATGGGACATCCACAAATTCTTTGGGCAAAATAAGATGAAAAAGCTTAATGATGAGATAAAGACAGGGAGATCACTTGCCAGTTGCCATCACAGGCAAAACAGACTTGACCTGGAAAAAATTATTTGATTGCCAATTAAAATATATTTGGATAGTGAGAAACAAAAACAAAATAAAACAAAACCTTTCCCCCTACCTTTTCTCCAGGGTCCACTTCACTTCTTCATTCCCAATTCCTCAACCCACCCACTCTGAGCCATGCAGTGTTTTACAGTCAGTTCATAACAGTTCCTCTCTGATGCTGCTTTGTCTTCACACTTTTCCCCTGATTCAGAGTTGGTGCTCTCCCTGGGCTGCAGTCTTTCAGGAAAAAATCTACTCCAGCATGAGTTCTTAATGTGGAGCTCCTTCAAGGAAATATTCAACTGCTCCAACATGGGATCATCCAATGGGATGCAGGGTAATCTCAGTTTCAGCATCTGGAGTACCTCCTCCTCCTCCTTCTTCATTGGTCTTAGTGTTCATACTAGTTTCTCACATTTTTTCCTCACTTTTCTGCATGTCCAGCATTTTTGCTCTTTCTTAAATATGATTTTACATAGGCACTATGCTCCTGGCTGATGGGCTCAGCTATGCCTTGTGGTGGGTCCATAGCGGAGCCAGCTGGGGCCAGCAGTGTCTTGTAGATGCCCCTGACATCTTCCCACAAGGTCCCACTCTTCCCCTGCAGTCCACCCTGCTACCAAAATCTTGGTGTGGACACCCAGTACATAACGCCAAACCCCCTTCTGTGATTGGTGACTGTGCAGGTTCTCAGTTCCATAGGTCAGAGCTGGTAGCGGACATGGGAGTAGCTCAACCAGGAGTCTCTCCATCAGAGCATCTTACTCTTAATATTGCAGTGATCAGGAGTGTCTGAGATAACTTCTCGTTGTATTCATAGGGCTTTTTTGTGGAGCGGAGTTGTTCAAGGAACACTTGAAAAAGTGGGGTTGATTTTCTAGCTTTGTTATTTCTCAATTTTATTTTATTTTTTTTTCTGGTTTTAAATACTTACCAAATAATTCCAATATCTTGAAAGAGTAGAAATTTAAGACCTGTTTTCACTGAAGGTGACCTCCCACCAGACCAGGTTACTCAAAGCCCCATCTAGACTGGCCTTGAACACTTCCAGGGATGGGACATCCACAGCATCCTGCTCCGGTGGCCCACTACCATTGTAGCGAATAATTTCTTCTTTATATCTGATCTAAACCTACCCCCTTTTAGTTTAAAGCAATTACTGACAAAGAGTCTCTCCACAGCTTTTCTGTAGGCCAGCGTTGGAAGGCTGCCATCAGGTCTCCCTGGAGCCTTCTCTTCTCCAGACTGAATAACCCCAACTCCCTCAGACTGTCTTTGTAGGAAAGGCTCTCCAGCCCTTTGATCACCTTTTTGGTCCTCCTCTGGACTTGTTCAAATACTTCCATGTCGTTCCTATGTTGGGGGCCCCACAGTTGAACACGGTACTCCAGGTGAAGTCTCACAAGAGCAGAGCAGAGGGGGAGAATCACCTCCCTCAACCTGCTGGCCATGCTTCTTTTGATGCAGCTCAGGATACGGTTGGCTTTCTGGGCTGCAAGCGTACGGTGCTGGCTCATGTTGAGCTTCTCATCAGCAAACACCCCCAAGTCCTTCTCCTCAGGGCTGCTCTCAATCCATTCTCCGCCCAGCCCATATTTGTGCTTGGGATTGCCCCAGCCCACATGCAGGACCTTGGACATGACTTTGTTGAACCACATGAGGTTCACACAGGCCCACGTCTTAAGCCTGTCAAGGTCCCTCTGAAAAACAGAGATATCTTTGGATCGCAGATATACGGATGACAAGGGGTTTACACATTTTATCTTTGAACATACATACTTTAATTTATCCATTTATCATTCCTTAAATTGCTTAAACTACATTTCCTTTTAGGTCAAAAAATAGAAGTTCTTCCTTCTCTTTTGTCTCTCTCTCTCTCTCTTTCTTTTTTTCCTTAGTATCAAGTTACTGATTTCAACAAGTTTCATCCATTCTTAGTAAATGAAGAAGAACAGGAGGAGCATGGTGTTAGATGTAAACATAACCAGCCACAGATATTTCTGATTGGCTGTTATTCATCTGCAGTTGTATAAAGATCCATAAATAAAAAGTGAGAGAACAGAAAAGCTTTCAGATTAATACATCTCATTATATAAACATGTTGAATACAACGCTGGAAAATAAGATCTTGGTTCCCACTATAACATCTATAACCTAGCCCATGTGACTGAAATGTTCATTCTTCAGCTCTCAATTGTCAGTCATAAGAATATGCCTCTTTAGGAGATATATGCAAATACTTCTTAACTAAGGTGCAGTAGTGGGAATAAAATTTATGATCAAGGCAAAAAAGGGCTAATAAAAAGAAAGACCATCAGACTTTTTAATAAAATGCAGTCAGAGTGGTTAACCCCTCTTTTAAAATGAAGGAAATATTTTTATTACTTTTCATATGCAGAGCATTCTTAGATTCAACACAGTCAAATATATATCTGTATGAAACTGTATAAACTTATCTGTACTTGTTTCTTAGGTAGGCACCATTTTTGATGTCAGAAATTTCAGGCAGGATTTTAAAATGGAGCCAATGATTTCAGGAAAATGACTTCTGGAAGATAAGAGAAGGATGTTCAGAGAATTTTGCTTTTATTTATTATTTAGGTCTGTGGTCCTCAAAAAACATTAAATATATTTTCAAATCACAGAGGTATTCTGAGGTGTGACATGGCAAAAATTTTCTTTAAGTACTGAAAATTTATACTTCCTACCTAGGGGAGAAAACCTGAATCTTTTATGTGACTCAGAAAAATATATACTCAAAGTAGGATAAGAGTTAAAAAAAAAAAAATTGTTTTGGCCCAGAGAGCAGAGAAACCCACAGTGTGGTACAGACTTTGAAGTGTGTTTGAATATAAACAAGAGGGATTGTTTGGTTATGAACTGAAGAATTTGAGCTGCTGAATATATTCTGCTATGAAATGGGAAAACTGTATCAAGGCTGACCTGGGAGGTGTTAGGACTGATGTCTGTGAACCAACTTGTTAGGACAGTCATGTAAGTGACAGAACACAAAGACAATGGAACTTAAGTATTAAATTGATTTGGATGTAGTGATAACTGTAGGAATGTGTGGTACAGTTAAGTCATGCAAAATATTAAATGGCTCTCTGGACCTGCTGCTGTTGCTGCCTCCTGCATTTGGAAAATTCCAGCTCCTTTGGGTGGCCTGTGAGAGCCTCTTTCTTTCCCAGCCACTGATGCTATCTATGTCTAGTCTTTCGCCTTACTCTCCACATCAGTGAAATGAAATAACTGGTGCTATATAAATATACACGATGAAAAAAAAAAATTTTGAAAATGACAAAACTATACCTAAAAAAGGCTTTGCTGATTTACCACATTTTCTCTCATGAAAATATACCTGATTTTTTTTTTTTTTAATCCGTTGTGTTTTTTTTTTTTTTTTTTAAATCATCATGATACATGACAGTAGTGGCAGATATTACACCACTGGTAATAACCAGTTGTGGAGACTGTGAACAGTATTTAATATTCTCTTATATTTTACACAAAGGTTTTACACAAATTTACAAAAAAAGATTTACACAAACATTTTTTAAATATTCATGAAGGCTCACATAACTTTTTCAACAGAAAAGTTTATTACAGAGGCTATGGGGCAGATCACTGGCATCTAAATTTTGGTTATTTTCAGAACTAGTCAGAGGATGGCAATAGAATTTCTGTGTAAAACACCGTTAGAAAAGGACAATTGTCATGCAGCAAGTCCTCAGTGTAATACAGAGGACTGGAATAAAATCTCATATGTGGCATCTGTAAAAATCTCTCAGGGACAAGGGAATTGAAGAATATCCATCCCAGAAGGACTCTAGCTATGTCCTTCTCCTAAGGAAGTTTATATAATCACAGTCTCATTTCTAAGGATTTGTTATTATACAGGAATTTTCAGGTAATTGGTTGGTAGGGTTATACTGTATTATTAGAGACTTAGCTGGGACCATATTATGCTTGTAAAACAACACGCTCAGACTTACAAGTGACTAAGTTACAGAAGTGAGGCTATTTCCAAAGCTTCTGCTGTAACTCTGAATAGCAGTACCCAGTTTTTGATACTCTGATATGCAGATATCAGAGTATCATCAATATTTACTGTTTCTAGGAATCACTCGAGTTAGCTGTACAGCTCTGGTACCTGGTAAGAATATTGGTCTGAAATCAAAAGAAAAATGTCACACCAAATTAACAAAATATTTGAAGGTGACTAAATCTTAAAATAATTTTCTTATTCGAAAATATAACATTTTCTTTTCTAGTTCTTTGAAAACTGACTAGAATAGAAACTGACTGAATAGAAATGACTAATATTAGATCAAAATATTTTTTCCTATATAAAAAGCATCTCAGGTACAAGGACCTGACATTAACATATGAGTATGTAGTAACTGTAATTCAAACTGTGATTTCCATAAGGTATTAGAAGTACAAAAAATACCATGGGAACAGTTGAATTTCTAAAACTGGAAATTGAGCTCTGCATTTTGAATCTGATTATTTTTCTGCTATATTCACAATGTTTCAACATTTAAAGGAATTATATTAATTTTAGGTTTTCCTTGACAAAAAAAATATATATATATATATATATATTCACGTAATTCAAGTTCACTTAATGTGACTTGAACAAAAATAACTTTGGTTGAAATATGGTTGCATTAAATCTGCTCACATTATTGACATAAAATGACCACCTAGTGGATAAAAATGAAATAGATTTCTGTTAAAGGTATTCCTGTAAAAACAGTGCTACTAGTATTGCTAAACTGGACAAAAAGCCATTCTACTCAGTATTTAGAAATATTTAAGTTTTTCTACTGAAGATAATTGTGAATTCTTGTGTAAATCCCAAGCATACAGATTATGTTTTCCTCTGATTAGGGTCTTGATCTGGGTTCTTACTAGTGCTTTGAAAATCATTTCATGCACTGTACTGCACAAAGATGTGATCTAAATCCACAATTGGATCCACAAGTACTGTGAGCAGTCATTCAGAAACAGAGAATTTGCTGCTTTTCTCTTGTGCTGCAGTTTAACTGTTTAATCACATCTTTTATTAATACAAATCACTATCTACAAACAAAGCTGTCTCATGTTCGTAGTTCAGATTTGTAAGAAAGGAAGAACATTGAATTTTCAGAAACATCCAATGGATTTGATTCTTGTCTGTAGCATAGTTAGCTATTTTAGACATGGAGCTGATGGCACATTTTCCTTTCTTCATTTTGTGCCTAAAAACTTAGGACTTCAACATAATCAAGGAGGATCAGGGGTGAGGAGGCTTTTTTATTATCTGCTCCCTAAGTATGGCTCTGTCTAAAAATGTTAAATTCTAGATAAAAACATTTTCATATCTATTTGCTAATGTATTCTTACTTAGCTGCAGAGTTCAATTGAATAAAACAAACCAATTTCAAAGTGTATATGCGCACAATCTAGCTAACACAATATAAAGCAATCTGCAAGTAACCCCTTCTTAAAGCCTTAGTTCTAATTAACTCACATACAGATTTGCACCAAGCAGTGTGCTGAGCCTTGCTGAATCAATGTCTCTGAGGAATTCCAATGTTTGCCTTGAACCTTGCATGTACAGGGTGAAGTAAAAGTGGACAATAAAGCAGAAACAACAAAACTGCATGCACAGTTCGACTTCTATATCTCAGTGCAATGCTTAAGCAAATGTTCTAGCTGGTCACTTAGCAACCTTCTCTACTGCCTGGTATAGTCACTTTTACCTTGTGTACTTAGTTCACAGAAACATTGGTGGAAAAATCCAATTTGGTAGCAATCTGTACCCCCTTTGCACAACAGTAAATGACTACACAAAGTGTAAGTCAGGAAAGATCAAGCCTCAGACAGTCACGCTGTTCAGCTGTCTGGCATTCATTTCACAGTCTCAAATTCCCATACAGTATTACACAAGGTCTGAATCTGGTAAAAGGTACTTAACTGATATCCTCAGGAAAAGAACTCAAGTGACCATGTCATTACAAATTCTTTCTGTAACAGAAAGAATCAAGATTTTGAATCTGGATTAGACATATGTCTGATTTAAATTAGAGAACAAAGAAGGAACACATTGCTCAGGTACTTAAAAAACCTTTCAATTTATTCCTGAAAATTTAGATCCCAACTAATGGAAACATTGAAAATTTGTCAGTTTTTGGCTTCTCTTGGTCCAGAACCAAACACAGGGAAGAAACAAATAGTTGAAAGATTATTTAGGTTTTTTTATTGGTGGTGTTTTGTTCTTTTATTTATTTATTTATGTATTTATTTATTTATTTAATGACCCTAGTATGTTTCAGATCCATAGGCTCCCAGTAATTAATCCTGTATGAACAGGTAATAAAGAGTCGTAGTGATATGACTCCATATTATCAAACTCCTAAAAGAGGAATAGGACAATTTAATTATAAGATATACCCATTTATCATATGTCCTTATTTACTTGGTTTTATTATGTATTAATAATTAATCTTTAAACACTTAATTTATTCTAGCTAGTAGGGAATGCAAAAAAATATTGTTGATATCACTGAGGTAATGTTTAAACTTCTCTTTTGGTATCACTGAGGTGTTAAATGTTGTCTACAGTTATTGCTTAAGCTGAAAAATAGGAAATAGATTCCTTCCACATACATCTAAAAAATACTTCTTTTTAATAATACATTTTAAAAGTCTAAATGTGTATGTTCAGTTATATTTTCTGACTGCTTAGTTTAGTTACTTCAGTGGACTATTATTGATTACATTCCTTCAAGTGAAAATCTAAACTATGCATAAAAATAAGAAGGTTACATAATGGTATTCATTTTTTAATTAATTTTTATTTAAATACATTTTCAAATATTCTCATTCTCTTTGTAATGCTATTCATGAGCTCCAAAAGTACATGTGAATTAGATCCATGCTTAAATGAGGATTACTCACAGCTATTTGCAGATGCTAAAAAAAAAAGCCTACATATTACAGTTAATCTTACTGGCTAATATTTGCCAACAACATTTAGTAAGGGATTAAGAACAGATTTAGGAAGTTAAATTTATATATATATATGTATGCATATATATAAACAACTTTAAAACAATTTCTCAGGCTTATAAAATATTTTTATTTATTTATGTTAGTAAAAGAGCTAAAGCCTGCTAAATATAACAAGGGAGCCAGTATGAGACTGGGGAAAAAAAAAGAAAAAAAAAAAAGTGCTTAGAAATTTTTTTGCAGAAGTCTTTCTACAGTAGTGAGAGTACGTAAGTGACTAACAAAGTTCAATGAAGTGATCAATGCCCGCCATTTTCAGTGCTGTGGCAAGTGTTGCTTGCTACAGCTTGTAAAATGTTCTGTTGAACTGAAGAGACTGACTACAGTCAGTCGTGGAATTTATCCACATTCCTACTCCCTAGAAAGTAAAGAGAGGACATTTTTTTACAATGCAAGTACAATACAAAAAGAATCCAAGTGGTAACTTAGTATGCCCTATCACACATGAAATGTGAGAGTGAAATAATCTGTTTGGTACTATGCAAATTTATATATGCTGTCAAGATTCTGAGTCACTGCAGAAGTTCCCTGAACAGACCTGTGGTTCTATTTACTGTCCACAGAGCAAGGCAAATAGAAAGACCTTTCCACCAATTAAAAACACAACAGACATGGTTATGTAGTCAACAGTCTTTCCAGGAGGAAGAGATGAATCAACTCTTTTTAAGGAGCTGTGTTGGTAAAATGTAGGTGAGCAACAAAGAAATGAGGAGAAAGTGAGAGATTGTTTTTCTTTTTCATTTTTTTTTTGTTTGTTTCAATGAAAAGGAGAAAAGACTCCTTTTTATAGACACTCCTACTCTTTCCTCTGGCAACTCTTGTCAGTGTTTATTGAGGCAAAACTGATAAAGAAAAGAGGGTTCCTTCTTTCTCAGCATATTTGTTTTAATGTGCTTTCCCTTGGTTTAAAACCTTCCAAATTAGTGACTGTTGTCTTTACAAAGTGCTAACAGCTGTTGAATACATTTCGTCTCATACATCACAAAAGGAAATAATCATAGAGCATTGCTATTCTTTGTCATGTTTTCCTGTACTTCTGCTTTCTCAGTACAAGGTAACATTGCATTTTACATCAGAGAAACAACTGAAATATACAGGAGATTGGCTTCAAAGACAAAGAGACATTTTAGACTGCTCTTCTTTCTCCCATGTATCTTTTTCCATGGTTAGTGGGCATGGTGATGAGTGGCAGTTAAAATCCAGGTACATATTCAAATTACACTCTGTGCTTTTGTGTAAGTAGTTCCCATATTATTAGAAGTTAGAAATGGAAAGGAATACCATCTTATTAAATAATAATAATAATAATAATAATAATTGTTAACATCTACTATAAACAACTGATGGCTACTGATCTGTCCACTATAAAACAAGCTTTTGCAAAAGACATTTTTAAGTGAGTAAACAAGACTTTAAACACATCCCTCGACATTTCTATTCTTACAAACTTTACAACTATATCTTATTGATAACCTTATAACTTCAGATACATTCATATCAAGTTATACTGCTTGGCAAATGAGCACATATTTCCAGGAGACTTCAATATACCTCAGAACTTGATGCTGTCAGAATTGAATTGAGTGAATAAACTCTGAGATAATAGGCATAGTAGGGACCAGAAATCTACAATGTTGTCCTCCTTGACTTTTTACTGCGGGTGGGTGGGTAGATGGGAGGGTGGAGAGAGAAGGATCACAAACTACCCTCAGGATTAGTAAAAAGTGAAAAAAAAAGAGAAAAAAAAGTGAAAAAGATTTTAAAAAAGTGGGGGGGGGAGGGAGGGGGAGTTAGGTGATTTCATGTCACAGATGAATAATCAGCAGTATTAAAAATATCAAATCATTACATGCCTGTTACAGATTCAGTATTGTAAGTAGTCTTTTAGTCTCTAGTGTTTTCTGAGCTAGTAAAGGTTTCTAGTAAAGAACTACAACACTGGCAGATATGATCTCTTCACTTCTGTGCACACATAAAAACACACCCTCCTGTTTGTAGTCAGTGTTTTCCATCAGAAATCACACATCAGTAAGCTTCAGTCTAGTGGTCAGGGAAATAGAAAAGAACTACATTTCAGCAGTACATTGCACGGGAATCTGTTGTGCCTCTTTTGTAGATGATACTCTACTCTATTGTGTAATTCAGATTATGTATCCTTATAAGAAGCTACCAAATTAAAAAAAAAAAAAACTGTCATTATACTGGAGTTAAAACATAAAAAATGGAAAAAATAATGTATCTCTTTGAAGTTCTTTATCAAAGAAAATCTTTGCTGAACAATTAAGGATTTTCATTTAGTATCTAACTCAAAAACTGCAGAATCAGATGAACAATAGATATTCTTCCTGCATGTACAGTCAAAAGTGATACTGGTAGTGGGAGATTATATTCTTGTTTGTAGTCTTAGCAAACAGCCAGTCCTGACTTCAAGGTCATCACTTTTTACTCTGAGGATCCTGCTGTTGCGCTGTGTATACTTACCTTTTGTGAGAGTTGTGTAAGAGAAGACCAAAGCCTTTGGGAAAGAACTAGAATATCAGCACAACTTCTACAGAAGTTTCAGTGCTATCAGCCCCAGCTGGAAGCAGGTGCCTTCCTGAAGCCAGACTATGGTGGCATGGAAAAGAATATCGATGGAGGCATCTTTTATCCTGTGCACTTCTTATGAACTAATTTAAGCATTTTTTTGCTCAGTGAGTTTTTTTTGTTTTGTTTTGTTTCGTTTTTTGTTGTCTTATCTGAAAGGATTAATAGCTTACTGGTTGTTGCAAATTTTTCATGGGATATAAAAATGTGGGCAAAAGAAAATCTAAAAATTCACTTGTTCACAGCTAGGTAATGAAGTATAAAATGTGTCCATCCAGGCTCTCAGAAGACAGGTATTCCAATGAGGTTTTAAGGAAAGAAGGAATCATTTTATTTTTGCTCCACAAGATTCTTATCAGAAGAATATCAGAATACAGTTTCTGAGACAGTACATTACCTCTGGGCAATCAGAAAACAACCTCTCCAGTCACAAAATAAAGGTAGAAGACAAATATGTGACCACTGGGGCTTTTTGGAAAGGAAGAGTTATCCAGAAGCATGTATGGACTGAACACTAATCAGTAAACAAATTCTTGAAATGTATATTCCTAAACTAGTAACCTTAGAAGAAAGACAAACATGTGAAAGCCATTCTTTTCCTCCTCTCTCCAAAAGACCTTATCAGTACATAATCATCATGGGATCCTTGGCTAGTCAGCTGCCAAAAAATATATGTCATATATATATATATTTTTTCTTCACCTTCCTCTTTAAATTTTAAATTTTAAAATACATTTTTTTTCCCTTCTGTTCTGTTGCTCTTCTAAGGCCTGCAAAGTAACAAAAGGTAATAAATAATAACAGTAAGAAAATCTTTGAGCAACTCACACACACCAAGCAAACATTCCTTGCAGGTCACAGTAGCAGAGTAATGTGTTACACCTTTCCCAGTAATTAATACAATGTCTGACCTCTTGTAACTTTAGTTAACTACTGTGTACTTTAGCTGTGCTTGTATATTTGTAATATTTATTATAAATACTTTTAATTTCAAATTCCTGAACCTGTATATTTTTTCCTTAATTGCAGTTTACTAATAAGAAAGATCATGCTGGTTCACCTACCCCATCAACACCCCTAACCAACACCACCTGAGGAAGACTTTATGTGGCCAGTATGCAATGATATTCCTTAGTGCTCTCTCTGAGCCTTCAGCGGTTTGTGGTCGTAAGTCTTCCTGAATAGGAAGTGGTAACTTTCTGTTTAACCTTTGACATATAGGAAAAAAATAACAAAAAATCTGCTCTTTTCTTGGAAGTTCCTGAGCTAGATAGTGGAAACAAAAGGGAAATATTTATTGAAGGTCTATAACCTTGCAAATGTAGTAATATTTGTATTTACCCCAAGTTTATACTCTGGCATTTATTGAATTTTCTGGGGAATCTAATCTCATAGATTTGAGTCTACAATATACATGTCACTGGCTTAAGATATGAACATTACAAGAGAGTTAATAGGATTGTAGCAAAGACCAGGGAGCGAAGATGGAGTACAATGCTGAGTGGCAGCAAATACATGAGAGACAGTGGCTTCTGGTCCATAATTCCTGCTGAGTTCAAAGCTGAGTGGAAGCTGAGAAACTTACCCATATCACTACCACAAGAGACAGCTGCTGCATGAAGCAAAAAGACCTCAAGTTAACATGTGACAAGTTGAAGTGTTTGGTTTTTTTTGGCTTTAGGAGGTATATATACCTTTTATTTTCTCACAAAATACTTTTTATTTCTTGGTATTATAAGCCTGAGCAGCTACACTGAGCAAACAAAAACATAATACTGGTGGAACTTGGTCCTTTAAAACATATTCAAGAAATATTAAATTCTACCTAAAGATTTAATTCCTGCTCCTTAATCAAGAAAAATATTTTGAGCACTTTTCTTCCAGTCACATGTGAATCTTCCATCTGTTTGAAATAGTCATTAATATTTGAGAACTGAACCTTCTTTTCCTCCATGCCCTTGACATGTTCAGCAGCAGTAAAGACCACAAAGCAGTGGAAAGTGAGAGGATAACCCAGAAGCAGCTAAACTAAATGAAACTCAGATTGCTGCCAGTTCTTCTGTCTCAAATTCAATACAATGTCTGACATGCAAAATGAGGGTCAGCTGGCAGGTATAACAAATCTGCACCTGCTTGGAGCTAGTGGAAATTGTCCAAACTGCTTTATTTCCCTGTCTATCTTTCTTGATGATAGGAAAACTAAGAAGACCTAGATTACACAAGTCATTCAAGAAACTGAAGCTTTAGAATCTATTCAGTATGTACCATAAAGGAGGATGTAGTGTTTTACTGCAATTTTACTAAAATATTTTCTCATTTCATAGGGCAGAATGATATGCAGCACTGGACTGGTGCTTTTCTTCATCCTAAATGATATAATTCTGTGGTACATCATCAATTTCTAAGAATGCAAATAACAGGCAAAAAAATAATAAAAAAAAATAAAAAAACCTGTTCTTTCAGCTAGCACCTGGCAAAAAGCTTCCAAGTTGCTGTAGTAAAATATAACAAATACATTTTAACAGAAGTTTTGATTGCTACTGCAAATAGTATTTTGAGTAACATGGGTTTATGACAAAATTCTTTAGTACATGCAGGCCTGTAGTTACAGAGCCATTTTGTATGCAACCAGAAAAAAATCTGATCTTGAACACAGCCTGAACACTTTGTAATTTTAGCAGGTGTTCTACCAGTTGTTCTGCAAAAGCTCTGGAATTGTTTGTCACAAAACTTTCCCATCTCAATGAAAATTTGTTTCCTGTTTCCATTCATGAAGTTTGGATCTAAATTTACATGCAAATAAAACTCCAAATTTCTTGGATACATTAACATTTTAATAAAGAAATGTGTTGCTTTTTTTCAGAGATCTAATATAATTTAATTAGAAAATGGAGCCATAACTTTGATAGGAAACAGATTTTTTTTTTAATTTAAAAATTAAAGATGGAAGAAAAATCTGTATAGAGAATTCTCACTATCTGTGCAAAAATTCTTTCATATTTTCAAGACTTTTGATTCAAAATGCAGAACAATCTTCAATGCTGTCAAAGTACTCAAAATATACCTCACTGATTTTCTAAAAGTGACATTCTCAGTGATATTGCTATGGTCAGGCCAGTTAATATATTATTGTGTATTAGTTTAATCCTTACCCTGCAAGCCTTTGTCTAAACTATCGCAGCTGCTAAACAGTGTTGCACAGGAACAAATGATGGCTTTATATAAAATAGATGCTTTAATCAATTGAATCAATAAATATATGTGAAAATGTAGAGAAAATACTGCAGCTTAAATGGATCCCAGTGGGATGTGTCTGAATCAAATGGAAATGATGCTTTCATATCTTTGCACAATGATATAGTGACTGAAAACAAACAAACAAACAAAAAACAAATGGCATAGAAATCTGTTGTCTTCTTTGTTTTGGATTTCTGAGGTGAACTGTTGTCCAGTAGCCTGGGCACAAAAAACATTTCCTTCAACTACCTCTGTATGTGTCATTTTTCCCTCTAGATAAACATTTCCTCCCTCTTTCTCTCTTTTTTTTTTTTTCTTTTTTTTTCCTCCTAGGGTTCATGAGATTTAATATACGGTCATATGAAAATGACCATGGAATCACAGAAAAATAAGAGTGGAAGTGCTCAAATGGCCACCTAGTCTTGAAGGCAGCATCAGCTGCCATTTTGTGACAAGGAATACATGTTTATCTAAGTGGTTCTTAAAGAAAACTTCTATTAATGGATATATTGCAGTCTCCCTATGCAGTCTATTCATCAGAATAATGTATGCACAGCTCTGATTAGGGAAAGCAATGAAGACTGCTTTAGGGAATCTTCTAAGCAGATGTGCAAAAAAATTCTTATTCCTATCCAAGTCTCTTTACTGAAGTTGGCAGAGAGCATTTCAGTTGGAAATCTCAGTTTACCTGCATTCTAGCATATGAAACTTGGGACACTTATGGATAGCCTGTGGGTCAGGATCAACTATCTTCCAATGCACTCATGCTCTGATTTTTATGACAACGCTCTGCCTTGCATAATCACTTTCAGTAACATGGGAGGACAGCAACATTAAGAGCCATGAAGGAGAACTTTTGCAGTAGTGTCCTGACATGTTCAATGTTTAAAGAATGTCTGGATGAACCTCAGCCTGCTTCTTTACAGTTGTATTTTATTTGTTCTAATTATGTATGTATGTATGTATGTCTATATATCCACAAATATGAATATATTTTGCCTTTCTTGCACTTTCTTTTTTTGAACATTCCAATTCCTCACTTACAAAAAAATGTTCAGAATTCACCTTGAAGTTTCTGCCTATAGAACTGTCAGTCTTTGATTTGAGAACCAGTAGGCTCTCCTGTGCAGTAAAAGAGTCAGTAGAAGAGTTCAGCCTAATATGGGCAATATGGGTAATAATGGGCAAAAAGATGCACTGGTCTGCTTTCACAACCAATATGTTTAAAATCTTGAAATTAGGAAGAAGACTAAGACTAAAGAAAGATGAATGCAGGTATCCATACATTGAAAAAAAAATCATATAACCTACACCATTATAAAACCTATGTTTTAAAAAAAAGAATGTAGGAAGAGTAAATAAAAACTTTTCTGCTCCAAAAAAAATGAATTGCATTCTGTATATATGTGTGTGTGGGCAAAAGAGAGAGAAAGAAAAAGAATGAGAGAAAGAAAGTGTAGTAAAGTGCAGGAATAAATAGAAGTTACTCAGAGTGTTTAGAATCCTGGAAGAAAAAATGGTCAAATTACTTTAAGTGAGTAGCTAACTTTTCTAGTACTACTTTTATTTATTTATTTATTTATTTATTTATTTATTTATTTATTTATTTATTTATTTTGGTGAGTATTTCTGAGCATTGAAAAATAAAGCACTTCCAAGGAACTTAACACTTTCTTTGGAAAGTATAAAGTTCAACAGGCATTAACAATTACTAATGATATAAGGTGTTTGTGAATGCAACTGATACTGCACAAATGAAATTTATATGGTGAAACTCTGTCATAGAGGTTAAAATTCAGCTTTGATTTATACTTTGGAAATAACCTAGCTGCTATTAACTGTTCATATATATTAAAAAAGAGTAAGACTGGTAGCTAAATCCTAATTTCACTTTACCCGATAGATAATTATGTGATTTTCCTGTTCTCAGCTGCATATTTCTTTTTCAGTTTCACAATTTGTAAAATTGAAAGAAAAGTATTATATGATAAGTTATAAAAAAACTTAAGTATTTTGAAGACCAAGCAATTGATTCTTAATAGCAAAGAAGTAACTTTGATAATCACAAAATCACAGAATCACAGAATGGTTGAGGTTGGAAGGGACCTTCAGAGATCATCTAGTCCAGCTCCCCTGCTCAAGCAGGGTCACCTAGAGCATGTTACACAGGATTGCATGCAGGTGGGTTTTGAATATCTCCAAAGGAGGCGGCTCCACAACCTCTCTGGGCAGCCTGTTCCAGCTCTCTGTCACCAGAACCATAAAGAAGTTCTTCCTCATATGGCAATGAAACCTCCTGTGGTTCAATTTATATCCATTACCTGTTGTCCTGTTACTGTCCACCACTGAGAAGAGTTTGGCTCCATCTTCTTTACATTGTCACCTCAAGTAATTATAGAGGTTGATAATGATTTAAAAAATAAAAAAATAAAAAAGCCCCAGAAACGAGTGATTTCAAGATAAACCTGTGAAGAACTGGGCAAGTGTCTTTATTCATGGAACCCCTAAAATCCAATTTTAAATCAAGATGATTTCCAATCCAGCTTGTATGAGTCCTCAGTACAATATTAGGCTTCACATGCAATGTGAATGCTAAGCCTCTAGGATTTTGAGTGGTACTTTGTTTCTTAAATAGATATGAAAGACTTAGAAAACTCATCAAAATCTTAAGTTATTTTCCATTTTATATGGATTTGGTTTGATGCAATATTTAAAGAGTAAGTTTTACCTGATGTTTACTTCATACCATAAATTCTTTCTTGTCATAAATGTTCATCTGTTTTATTTTTTTTTCCAGCATTTTCTATTAATACTTGGCTTGATACTAACGAGGAAGGGTACCGCTCTAAAGATCAGAGACTACTATTCAGGATGAGACCAAAGATTTATAACATTTTCTTTTTTCTATTCTTTCTCACCACAGGCAAGGAAGCATTAGTTCTGTTTTCATGGGATGTTCTAATACCTTCAGTGGCCTTAAATATGAGTATGGATGAGCTACTACAATTTGCATTTTTTTATAGCCTTCTATATTGTGTTATGTATAATGTCACTTTTTATTTACCTGCATTCCATTTTGATCACAGCTATAAAATGGGGTTCTTAAATGTCAGTAATAATTCATACCACAAAGAATATGAGATGAAGGGCAAAGCTTGCACAAAAGTAAATTAACTTAATTTAAATTCTATCAGGGATATGTAGAGGAAATGTTCTGCTGTGGGTATGATAGTGAGTTATCTCATTTTTGCATTTACCCTTAAACTGCAGACTCAGATGGGATAAACTGTGTTCCATAATATATTGGGACATAAAAGGAGACATTCTTCAATAGAGTTTGACTACATTTATAGGAAAGGCAAATGCTTCAGTATCATTGTCTACAATGTCAGCAAGATAGTCCACTGCAGGTATACCAAGGCAGTCAACTTGGTAGCATGATTGAAGTGCCATAGGCTACACGTGGTCTCTACACAAATCATTCTGGCATTCAGCAGTGCCTGCAGCTTATGGGGACCGTGAGTTGGATCATTGGACTACATTAGAGGTCAAGAAGAAAGTGGTATTGGTTCCTGCTGTGCCACTGTCTGCAGCTACCAGGTTTGGGAATCACTGGTCATCAGAGTGCCTGTATGTCCCCTGGCATCTGTCTCCATGCTTGTCCCTGGTCTCCAGGGACTTCTTTCACCCATTTCTAGCATCTTTCCTCCAGGCAAGTTTTTCATCTTTTTCTTTCCAGAGCCCTTAATTCTGAGACTGCTTATTTTTGGGAACCTCTCTTTTCCACCCCATCTTCTTTCTGGACCCCCAATCCTACAGTTTTCCCAATCTAAACAATCTTATGTGCTGAAGCACAGCATGGGATTGTGATCAGTCTTGTAATTGCTAGTGCAGTCCCATGTCTTTCTGTTGGTGTAGTCTCCTCATTAGTTGGAAGATTCAAGATATGTCACTTTTGCATAGTGTAGGTGTTACCAAAATTTACAACTTGCCTATACCAGTTGCAACTAGAAAGTAGCAAGCAGTTCAAAACTTCAGTTTTGGACACCACCACCCCGCTGTCCCTCCCCACCCCACTCCACCCCTCCGGATAATGTGCCTCCTGCTAGTATTGCACAGTTTAAGTGGGTATTTTTGCCTGTGCATTTTTGCCATTTCCTTCTGCAAGCAATTGTGTTTCTAGAGAAAAGTTACAGTGAAGGCAGAGAATACAACAGAAAGGCTTTGACCCCTGTGGATAGGAGCGGTTAACCTTTCTCTTTTGTTCGGAACAACACCTTTCTGATGTAATAGAAGTGTTTTTGTCCCACTGGCTTCTTCTCAGAGATGCCCAGTCTTTGTCATTGTTTTTGTATTGTAAACAAGTCTCTTTACAGAATGTGTTCAGATATATAAAGTAGTTCAACTTTAATAGCAAAAAACTTGACGAAACCTCACTCCAGTGATACTATAATGCTAATCTCATGTTTCTTACACAAAACTAATAGTCTCAGTTTATTTTTTAGCTACAATTGCATAAAAGGACATTATAGTGAGATCTCATACAACTAAGATTTCACTGTTTCTGCTCTACTGTGAAAAAAATAAAATAAAAAATCTACTTGTTCTCTCTCAGGTATGATGATAATTAATATTTCAACACATTTGAAAAGTAAAGAAAGAACATTTTATAATGCCAAAGACTGAACTGTTTGTGCTCTAATTAATATTCTGTTTAACAGTTTACTTTCTGCTAGAATGTCTCTCTAAGCCAGAGATCTGACTTTAGCTCATATCCACAAGCTATATATCCATAACATATTCTATATCACAACAGTGTAAAGGCACTATAGCATAGTAATTGCCAGTTTTCCTGTGCAATTTTGTATTACAATAATGTCAAGCATCCAGATCTTACAAATATCTCAATATTTGTAATCCATCAGCAAAAGAGGAAAAAAATCAATAATGCAAATGTGATCGACTCTGTATACCCAATTCTAAATGTATGCAAGAATATAACTGTTTGCGTATTTATACTTTAGTCAAAAATATGATAAATCAATTACCAACAGAAGTGTAGTTTTAATACCTCCAATATTATTGCAGACTAATTTCCTAAGTATTTATGCTTTTCCCCAGGTCTATTTTATAGCTCATGCTGAGCTTCAGCCTCTTGCTTATGTACTGTTATTAACTTCATTTAGCTGGTTTAAAGATGGCTCAGTAATTCCTACACAGGTTTCAGTCACCTATTTTAGTTCAATGTACTTATTCTAGAGGCCTAATATAAAATTGCAGCCTTAGGCACTATGTTTTTATTATGCCAGTGGATCTTTTCCAAACTGATTAAAAATATGTCTGTAGATTGGAAACCAAAACAGATGCAAACATTTAATTATAGGATTATTGTAATAACATGTGCTTCCCTTAACACAAAGCACTGTGTTAACTTTATTGCGGAACATATATAGAATCATTATCAGTCACTGATAATTTAATTCTGTAAGACTCTGTTTTCACTATTGTAAAATTTTGTTTTTCACAGCTGAGCTATGATGCTTTCAATGTGCTGCTTCATTGATCGGTTGAGAAGGCAACATATTACTAATGTATACTAATATATACTATGTAATATATTAATAATATATATATTATATATATACATACATATATATATACTATATAATGCATACCCAATGTTAGTTGAACACAAAATCTCACAAAGAAGAAAAAAAAAAAAAGCAATGCATACTTATCTGAATCATGGATACTTTAATGTAATCTGAAACCAATCTGCACTCAGAAGATATCTACCTACTTGCTATGCTGGTTGATTTTCTAAAGTTAGCCAACTCTATGTCATCTACTAAAAAATGACACCTATGCAGTCGGCACATATTGTCTTGTTTATTTTACCCTTTTCTTTAACCAAGAATTTTACAGTACAATCAATATGTTGCATTTCAAACACTGTCCAGAAATACATTGCTTTAAGAAATCAGGGACAGCTTCAAACTTTTTAAGATTTCTCTCCAAAAATGTTATTGTGATGAAAAAATTAATTACTTGTTTGTTTGTTTTTTCCTCCAAAGACAAGCACTCATTTTGCCATCATTTCATTCTATTATCATGGATCAAAATGTACAGAAGGCTGTTTTTGCATGTGATCCATTTTTGATACAAAGTAAATTGTAAAAAGATTGCTCATATTTCTTTTCCATGATATCATAGTCTCTAAATTGACTTTTGTTGTTGTTGTTGTTGTTATTCCTTTCAGGGTCTTCAGTGATCAATGGAAGAACTAAAAGTTACAACATTTGCACAGAACAAAATCAGTAGATCGATAGTCATCAGTATGAATTTGTATGGTGACCCTTACTGTATGAATAACAAATATGTAATGCCAAATTATAGGTTTATGGTACCTTTGTAAATTTGTAAAATAAAAGGTTTTATCATATGTACAATGTGTTTCTAAAACATTTTTTTCTCCAGCTTTTCAACACTAAACCCCCAAATATGTAACTAGTCTATGTAATTAAAATTTCCCAAGCTAACCTCTGCACTCCTTGAATTAATGTCTTAATATAGGAACTTGGAAAGCCTCATCAACTTTTTCTACGTTATTTAATTGTTTCACAGTTTGTTGCTCAAATTATGTTTTCTGACAAGCTATGGCTCTTTAGCTGAACAACTTCTTATAGGGATCAGCTGCTTACTAACCCTGTGAAAGAAACAAAACAAATCATATTTACTTAAATTAGAAATATTCAGTAAGAGAAAGGAGGATGTAATTAAAATAACGATTATTTTTCCCCCAGCATAATTGCAATTAATGGCAATCCTTCCAAGTAACTTATTTTATGCTCTTTTTTTTTTTTCTTCCAAAAATAGTGTGTCTTATAGACCAAACAATTGTCTTTCATAAAAAAACAATCCAGCTAGAATTACAGTGATTATTAGAAAGACCAGGTTGGGAAATTAGTCCATAGAAGAAAATGTATACAGAATTCATTTAAACTGCAGCCCCCATGAGGTACAACTATGTGGATACAGAGGAGTATTGACCTAAAATCTGAAATATTTTGACTTTCATTTGAAATAATACCTGCATGATTTGCTGATGAAAAAAGATTTTTCTATGCCATTTTCCTCCGTCAATGACTGTAGAATGGTTGCCTCTAGCTTCAAGCTAAACGTTTAATGAAATAAATCTAAAACTTGTCTATCCAATTTTGAAATCAATGCACCAGCTGTCTTATGCATGCATAATGTCTCCTAGTGATTCTAAAAAAGGCAAGTATTTTGCACTCTATATGTCCTTTTCCCCACTAACAAATTAATATTCAATAGGGCAGACTAAACTTAGAGCTGGATTAGCATTTCTTAACTTTCACTTCAACAGCTTCAAGTCTGTAAATCAACTGCAATTTTTTTATATGGTAAAGCTTGACATGAAATCTTAGGCTAGCCATATTTTATTATTTTATTTTGTTTTGTTTTGTTTTATTTTGTTTTTATTATTTTTTTAATTAGAGGATAAAAGACTGCCGAATTTCAAGGTAATATATGTACAATTTTAAAAGCATATACCTAAAAGAATGAAGGATGAAATGGAGAATGATTCTGTAAGCAACTATAAATATAATCCAAGATTCTAAGTTATCCTGCTGTAGTTAAAGAAATGATCCATCCTGGTATGAATTATACATGTTCTGGGAGATGGAGGGAATCTATTCTATGCAGAAGTTTAAGTCCTCTTTCCTGACTAATCCAGACCTCAATTGTATCAGCAACACTGATTTCTGCGTTAACTAATACAAAAACATTGAATCAGTTTCTAATGGTGTCTTCCACCAAAAACTCACTCATGAATGCTTCTGCTTTCCTTTGGACTTCTTCCACCCAATGCCTTAGCTGTTTTCTACATGATGTGTGTCAGCAAATTTCTCCTACCTGAGTCTTTTCAAGTCACCTTTTACACCTTTCATTTCTATTCTAAAACAGTTTAAAACAGATCAATACCTAGAGAAGGTCATAAAAGTATTTCAATCTTTTCTCAATATTTTAAACCATCCCATACATCTCAAAATAAATTCTGATCAGTATAAGTGCTATTTATTCATGTGATGAGGATACCACCCTAAATGTGAAATAGCCATATTTTTTAAATTTAAAAAGTACTTATTTTATTGTATTATATGTTGCAAGTAAATTTTCCAAAAGATGTTAGAGCAACATTGTTAACTCAAGGCATTAAAATATGGTGAATCATGACCCACATGTATTTTCTTAAAATGTTTGAGACTGTAATAAATATGTAGTAAATATTCCTGGGTCATTGAATTTTGTATTCTTATTATTTTCGGGATCATACTTTTAGCTTTAATCTATGAGAGTCCTAGAAATTTGCATGATTCTGTGTTTCAAAGCAAAAAATAAAAATAGGAAAGACTCCTACATAGTAACATGATTATAGAATCAGGGACTTGAAGAAAATGTACATAAAATTTACTAAAAAACATAAGAATGGAAGAAGAAAAATAAAAAACATAGAACTGAATATATAAAATAAAAGAAAATTTATGAATAAGATGGATAAAATTCTAAGTGTAAATCTTATTTTGATCACTATTAAATTTTTCCTTATTATACATACAACTGCTTTTTATTAGTCATGTAAGTTTAATGCCTTCAGCTTTAATAAATAAATAAATTAAATTAAATTGAAGTCAGGACCTAAACATGTATTAACCAGATTATTGTACTCTATGAATGAAAATGCAGGTCCCAAGCCTATTACTATCATTAAAGTAAAACCTCTGTGTTAGATTAAAAATGAATGAAGATGAAAAATATTTTCTTACTGGACAACCAACAAGTTGTATGATGATTCAGATTTTTATCTGATGATGGCTTCCAGGATCATGACTACCTAAGTAGGGCAAACGGTTTGCTTTTGTGAACAACAGAAGGAGTAAAACTGTGCATGTATAGCACAATTAAAGCAATTGTTGGAGAAAAATGATTCTAAGGTGATGTAAAGTCAGTGGCAGTTCATAACTAACTAACTAAATAAATAAATAAAATGCATTTACATTGGCAAGACAAAATATCTCAGTAATTTTGTTTTTATTTGTCAATTCTTTCCCTGAATTTTTGCATAGTTATAGATAAAAAAATGTTCCCCAGATTTAAAGTGACCAACTGTGGGATGGCAACATAAATAGCATGAATAAATACAATAAACAGTGTTTTTTCTCTGTGCTCTTTATGAGTGCATTGGTCACTGGTAGCCATAGATGTATTTTATCGTTGTTGTTGTTGTTGTTTTAAATAGGTTTATTAATAATGGCACTAAAGAAACTTTTTTTTCTCTTTTAGTTTAGTTTGCTTAGACTGTTTATAGGATTTCATTTTATATTGTCTATTTAGCAGAGTTTATTTAACTTAGAAATATGGGAGAACGTGAATCTTTTCTTAACCTCTCTTCTTAAATGCATGTCTTCTTTCTATGACAGTTACTCAGCAGAACGTGTCAGGATCACCTGTGTTCTCACCATAAGATTCTTAATATAATAGATAGGAGAAATGAGCAGTAAGCCACAAGCAGTGTGCCCAAAGCTTTTGTCAGGTTATTTGTAAGCCACTGGTTTACCTTTTTTCTTCTTTGGGCTTCTAGTAAATGTTGTATTCTGGTATTCATGAAAATTAGCAGTGAAGTTGGCAGCAAGATCAGTTGAAGAATTTACCAAATGCATGAGAGCAGAGATTATGTCCAAATATTTCTCCATAGACTGTTCATTTGCTCTCTTTTCTTGTTTTGTCAGTGCCTGAGGATGAGCTTAATTGTGGATTTGTAATACAGAAAAAGGAAGGAAGGAAGGAAGGAAGGAAGGAAGGAAGGAAGGAAGGAAGGAAGGAAGGAAGGAAGGAAGGAAGGAAGGAAGGAAGGAAGGAAGGAAGGAAGGAAGGAAGGAAGGAAGGAAGGAAGGAAGGAAGAAGGAAGGAAGGAAGGAAGGAAGGAAGGAAGGAAGGAAGGAAGGAAGGAAGGAAGGAAGGAAGGAAGGAAGGAAGGAAGGAAGGAAGGAAAGATTGTTGAAGAAGTAATATATCAGATTTTGAAGTTATAGCATCTTGTCGTGGCATAGAAAACTGAAGTGTGAGTCCACTGTGCATAAAAAAAAAATAAAAATAAAAATAAAAAAGCTAGATTACAACCTATGTGAGGTAGGTGAGAAGAACTTAGTCCATACTGGGAAGGGTCTTTCTGAAGTTTACAGACCTATAAAGACCCACAAAGACTCTGAGATTTGTTGACATTGCCTAAGGTCTGAAGGTCGAACATCTGCTGGACTTATATAAAAAATTTTAATATTTTTCAAACAATTGCTTCTGTCCTAAGTTAGAAGTCCTGTCCTTAGCTAAGACATATGGACTAGAAAAGATCAAAGTTTGATTAGGAGTCAACAGTGAATGGAGGATCCAATCATTTGGATTTCTTTTAGCAAAATGTTTTATTTTTAATTTGAATTTGTCTGACTGCAAGTTCCAGTTATTGGTCATCATTAGGTGACCTTCATAGACAATCAGCACCTGCATTTAGAAGCAATTTTCACAGTGAGGGTGTATTTAACAACCTAAAAATTCCACGCAAAGAACATATGCAAGTGTCAAATAGCAGTTGAAAAGCCAGGTTAATTACTTTCAACTTAGTTTATGAACACTGAACATTATGGTTGCTGTTCATCCTGATTTTAACCTAATGTTGTTATGTTAGTAACTGTAATAACCAGTTTGAGATATAAAGCTGTATGCCCCATTTCTTACACTGAGAGAATCTGGGAGCATGGTGGAGGCTTTTGAAATACAGTCCTCTAGTAAATATTCAAGGTACACTAAGGTTTTTGATCAATCCATGTCCAAACTGTACAGAACGATAAAATAACAGATAAATAGCTTAGCAATTAAAAAAAAAAAGGGGTGGGGGGGGAAGGGGGGGCAGGGAGGGGAGAGGGATTATAGGCAGTAATTTTCTATGCTAAATTTAGAGGCTTATTCCAGAAGCAGAAGAAGATGAGTTTGCAAGAGATAGTAATTGAGTGGTTAGACTGAAAACACAGCATTAGAGCTTGGGTAGGAGTAGCCTAATAGAATGTCTGCTTAATGCCAGTTGAATACCAAAACAATAGATTTTTGTATTAATCCATCTGTTGTCTTTCTACTGTAGTTCATCACCATTTATTTTAACTTAGATATATTTCATGTCACTTTTCAGAGCTTTCATTGAAAATACCACAATATTTAAGATTCCATATTTCTTGAAAGAATTTGCATAATACTGGTGAAAATGGTAACTGCTATAGGCTTTTGTCCATGCCTGCTTTTCTACAGTGTTACACAGGGAATTTATGTTTTCTCTTGCTCTTGTTGCCATGAAGACTAAAATCCTACCTTTTATTCAGTAAAATCTAGGACCTTTTTTTCAATAAAAGCTAAGTATAGCAAGCACACAGTACAACTTAACGAATGGCAGGGATGCATCTTAGAGCATTCTTACCTCCTTTGCAAAATAAGGAACTTACTGTTTCAGGCTTAGCAGTAGTTTAGTCTTGGATCTTACAGTTCTATTAATGCAAGTTTATTATGAATAAGATCAAAATTAATAAAATACCTGTTTCATACAGTACTCTGGTAGCTGTTGCCCTGTTTTATTTCCCATTTTAATACTGATTTCGGGGGGGGCCGTGGGGGAAGGGGGAAGAATTTTTCTACAAAAATAACCTTTTCTGTTTACTTATACAATTTAAATATATATATATTTAAACTGTGGTTGACAAAGCTATTTTGAGCAGTACTAGTTAATGATCAGCTGTATTATGTGTAGGTTGTTATGATGTTATTTATATAAATGAGTGATTTTCATGCACTTTTGATGAAAAATTTAGGCTAGTTGAAAATGCAGAAGAAAAATATGTCAGGAAAGAGCAGTGCAAGAGAATCAGAAGAACAGGGGTGTATGACAACCTGCTGGAGGTGACACAAGAGGAAAGGTTATATATGTATATGAAAGTATGTGTGAGAGGCTATAGGATGACAGCTATAGAGTTCTAGGCAGAACAGGAAAATGATAGGAAATAGACACTGTCACACATCTAGTGTTAAATTTTCAACATGTCGTGGTGAAACATACATGATCTGCAAGAGGTGCTAAAAATTCCTCAGGATTTTTAGGCCAGTGTTATGATTTTAGAGGATTAGATTTATGATTTTTTTATCTATCTGTGTAACAAGACCACACAAGCCTTCTTTCACATGTTGTCTGGCCCAAGTTAGTTTATAGGAGTAACATTTGGGAATAGATCATTATTTTTATTTGGTTTCAGCAGCCAGTGGGAGAATGGAACATTAAATATAATTACAATACTAATAAAAATGATACAGTATTCAAGAGCACACTGCAATATCTGCTGAGGGGGCAGGGAAGCTGAATTATATCAGAATGGAGAAAAGAACTGAAAGAAGTTAGAGTTTAAAAATGAGAATGCTCCCTTCAAATTTTGTTTATTGTATTTCTACCAAGATTATTACTGCTGCTGCGGATCCTCCTCTGGAAGCACCTACTCTTAATATACTCCCAATTTTAGTGTTGATAACAACACTTGAGTTAGATGACTAGCAAATGGTGTGAGGACTTGCTATAAGTGGTCTTCTGGTCTTAGGACATCTATGGCCCGGGTCAGCACAACATCACATGATATTCTAGAATGAAATAGCTTCATTTTACAGGTTTGAAGTCACTCAAGTCACACTTTGAAGTTTTCTCTCAATGGAAAGAAGCTATGTGCTTAAATCATACACCAAATATCAAAGTGTATTTTAAACTTATAAAATGCTATAAACCAGTGATAGATTCATACATAAACCAGTATAAATCAATCTTTAAATTGTAGATTAAAGAACAATTCAAGAAGAAATTTTATTATATAGATATGTCAAATGAATTTTATATCCTCCATTAAATTTCTGATTTATAAAATACAGGCCTTTGAAATAATAATAAAAATATTAAAAGTTATTAATATTATAATCTAAATAGCTTTTAATGAACATGGTGGAGCTCCGGTAATGAGCTTCTGGCCTGAGAGTCCTAGTTCTGTGATCATTCTATCAGTTTCCTCTCTGAGTGAGATGCCTCAGCAATAAAATAGGAATAAGATACTGTGAAATAAAGATCAGAGAATAAGCCAGATTTAACAGCTTTTCATCCCATGTATTTGTAAGAAATCCATGACTGCGGCAGCTGAAATACTTGCTGTATTTTAGCAGAGATCTCTGGACATCTGTAAATCCTACACACAATAAAACCATACAAGAGCTAAATCCATGTATAGAAATAGGTAAATACTGTTAACAGTGGAAGAAAACTTATCAAAGTCTAGGAATACCCAGCAACTATAGACAGTAAATGAAGCATATCACACCCATATGATATAGTTGTTCTAAAGCTGTAATGCTGAAAGTCAGCCTCAAGGCTCTCAGCTTCTAAATCCTAAATCTGTTTCAGGACTGCTATAGCTATAAGAATACCAGTTACATCTTGCAGCTCTAGGAGTCAAACCCCAAATGCAGCTCTGAGGTACAAGGTGAAACAGACAAAAAACACTTACTAAACTATGCCAAAGTACTTGCAGTATTAATTAAACAGCACACTAAATAATTTTCAAAGTAATATTTTTTTTCATTTAGATCATATTGATATATCAACTTTTTTGATTATTCCTATTGTACCATCCATATTTCTGGTGACAAATTGCAAAACAGTAATTAGCAAATCATCTTAGTAACAGATATTCCGTTACCTCTCAAATTGAATGTATTTTTATCTTTTCAGAATCATATAATTAGACCATAAAACTAAAAATATGTAGAAAACACAACAATCACATTAGTATGCATTCATTCTTGGCCTTGGTTAATAACAAACATGGCTTTCACTGGAAGAGAACAGGTTTGCATCAGGAATTAGTTATAAATTAGTACTTATGCGTTTTCTATAAGCACATATGATTATAGCACATGAAAACACCAAAAGAACAGCACAGTGCTCTTTATCAAACACAGACTGATTTACGCTGAGGATTGGTACAGTTTCAGGACTTCAAACTGATCATTACAGCTTAATTGTTGAAGTGGAAAAGAAAAGGTTAGCCCACCACCCTTACCAACACTCTCTTGATACTATACCCAGAACTCAGAATGGAATTTTCTTTTTTTTTTTCAGCTCTCAAAGGGCTCTGCATCAGGCTAATTGGACAAAAGTTTGAAATATTTTTCAATTGAATAGTGGGATTTTACAAATATTCTCTATTACTTTAGATCACTGTTGATTAACATTTTGTTAAATGCTTTTTTAGAAATTCAAAGCTTTCGTTGACTCAAGCAATCATTTCAACTAAAATCTGTCAGTTTTGCTGTTTGTTAGTACGTGAGACAATGCAACCTGCCTAGCATTCTCTTAGTTTTTACTGCTAACAGTAAAAATGTATTTTGACAGTGAGGTAGACAAATATGACACGCAGGGAGAAATGCTAGGAGCATATATTACAAATACAAGTAGCATTTTGCCCTTTTTACATAATAGCTTTATTGACCATAGTGGCGAGACAAGATATGAGAATTATAAGGGGCCAGCTCATCTGGTGTAAGTCAACATCACAAATCAAAGCATAAGAGAACACTGCAAGTTTGTGCTGATATTTATCAGCAAGTTTGGTTGTTCTGGAATGCAGGGAAACAAGAAAAAAGGAAAACAGGGAGTTCAGACTAAAACCAGTCTAAATGACTTTAAATATTCCAGTCTTCTATACAGTAGAGCCAGATGAATTATATTGTGCTTCATATATCGGCAAAGAGATTGTTATTTCTTTATTTCCTGAGATAGGGCTGAAACATTTTGTCTTTTTAAGAGTAAGTGGAGTTCACAAAAACAGGCACCAGAAAATCTAAAGTAAATAAAACCCTTAACCCTGAAGTCCATTTTTACCCAGTCATATGTTCTTTAGGCATGTGTAGGCCATTAGTGGATGTGTGCTCTGAATATTTGAAATAAAAACCATATTCTAGTGGATAGTATTTTGCCTATTTTTATTTTCATATTTTTTTTTTCCTTTTCTTCCAAGTTTTGTATTCCTGAAATCATCACATATGAATAATTGAGAAGATGGTTTGAAAAGAAAAATAACTCTGCAATACTCAAATATTAAGGAGATTAAAAGAACTGGTTTCTGTTAATCAGTCAAAGTAACATACACATATATGCAAGCAGTCTTACTGATTTCAGATAAAGAACCATCTTGTAAAGAACAATGTAATAAATTGTGAAAGTCTGCGTAACAAAACACATTTATTTGCTCTGAAAATAGAATTAATATATCAATTCATATCCTGTTAGCCAAAAAGACTGGATTTTAAAGATTCTGACTCAGCTTTGGTCATTGATTATTTATATTGAGGAATTGATATATCCATTGATATATTGAATATTTTATTAGAAAAACATGAATAAAACAGATTAGGGAATGTCTTCCTCTTTTTTTTTTTTTTTTAAGATGAATAGAAAAGGAAATATTTTACTAGTAAGAGCGTATTTACAAAAACACAAAATAGTTGGAAATGAAGATAAATTTGCCATCTTTTAAGATGAGCTTGAAAATACTCTGATAAATATTAATAAACTATTTTCCAAGTAAGTTAGATTTTTGGCACTGAGATTTGGTTTGGGGAAAAAACAAACAAACATGTTTTGAGAGGCTTTCTGGAAATCAGTGCAGTGACCTCAATGGACTTTGAACCTACCTATGAATTTATTAGGTCATAAAAAATGATCCAATGTCATGAATTTTCACCTGCATAAATAGTAAGAATATTCCTTTCTTTATTAAAAGGTATAAGATATGCTAATCAAACTACCAAAAAGAAATATGAAAACATTCAATATTACCTGCCACAGGTAATTTTATTATATTTAATAAGTGGCATAATATAGAAAAGATGAGAATGTTTTTATTAAGGCATTACCTATTTTAGCACTTACTCTCTCAATAAGCTCCTTTACAGATTTTCACCCCTTGAAATTTCATACCATATTTCCTTAACTTTATTAAGAGGACTTATAGCTCTCACCAAAAGAAGCAAGGAAAAAAGTCCACAGCAGCAAGAGATAAACACAACAAATACCTGCTGTATTAATCACTCGCACTATGTTTACGTCTTCAAGGTGACTAGAAAGGTAAAGAATGAAAAGTACTCAGTAAAACACAGAAGGCTATAATAATGTTTGAGGTGTGCTGTTTTGGGAAAGAATCATAAAAACCATTCTTTCTCTGCTTTCCTTTTTTCCCCTTTGTATTCAATTACTGTGGATGTTTATTCATGAAAACCAGTAACATTTTGCAATCTTCTCAATGATCCTTTGCTTTAGAGAAACAGGAAAGCACTCTAATTTTCCTTTGAAAGAGATCAAAATGGAGACCGTTGTAACAAAGTTTGATCAATAATCATGAAAGCTGCTTTTGGTAATAACTAAGAGAGTTTCTTAAAGGTTTGATCCAAATTTTATTGAAGTCTGTGGGAAAATCTCCACTAACTCAGTGATGAGTTGCTATGATGATCAATGCTAATTTGATATCAGTGTTTCAAGGATTACAATTTGGGCAAAGGACATACTGAATAAATGATGAGTATTAACAGAAGTAAACTTCTAACTCTGTTCTAATCATCAAAAGACGGAAGGAGGATATGCCCACCAGCCACTGGTAGAGATAATACACTAGACTAGGGTCAGACTAAAATTCAAGTATTATTGGATACGCAAACACTGAAATTTAATTCCTGAAAAATAAAGTATCACTGTCTATGCCTACTAATCAGCTGTGTACAGTCCTAAGTAATATATTTAAATTGGTCTATATGGCCTTCAAGAACCAGAAAAATAAAGTTGAATTTATTTATAATAAAGAAATGAGTTATATTTCTTTCAGAGTATAACTCTCTATATTCTGAATACTGTAGTCCTACCTTGACTATTGTAGGTATGCAGAAGGACATGTATGAGAGCTATGAAATAACCCAGTTCTCCTTACTACTGAATTTATTCCTTTAAGTTCCCACTTGTCTTTCAGCTTATTGCCACTGTGGCCTTCATCATGCCAAAAAAAAATCTGTTGCTACCAAGCAAATGATGATATGAAAGAAAGTCTATCTAGACTGGAGGGGTTGCCTAGGGCAAGTCACACAACCTGTATTGAGAAAAAAAGAAAGGTTATCGTCATAGGTGACTCCCTTCTGAGGGGAACAGGGGACTCGATATGCAGTCTGGACCCAACCCACAGGGAATACTGCTGCCTCCTTGGGGCCTGAGTAAGAGACATTACTAGAAAAGTCAGTAGCCCGTTACAGCCCTCTGGTTATTATCTATTATTGGTTTTTCACATCAGCAGTGAGATGAAGTAGCCAAAGGACAATCAGGAGGGACTTTAAGGTTTTGGGACAACTAGTTAAAGAATCAGGAGCACAGGTAGTGTTTTCCTTTATCCTTTCAGTACCAGGGAAGAATATTAAAAGAAGCAGGCCTACCCAGCTGATCAACATACTTCTGTGAGGCTGGTGTCACCACAAGAATTTGGTGTTTCTCAATTATGGGCTGGCCTACACAATACCATGCCTGCTGGCACATGATATATTGCACCTTTCTCAGGGACAAAGAAGGATTTTTGTGCAGGAATTAGCAGGGCTGACTGACAGAGCTTCAAACTAGATTGGAAGGGGGAAAGGGATAAAACTAGGCCTGTTGGTGATAAACTATGGGATGGCATGACAAAATCTGAGGGACTGCATACTAGTGAGATCCTTCAGACTGCTCTACTAGGTGCTGGGTACAATGAAGCACATTTGAAATGTTTCCACACCAATACACACAGAACGAGGAGCAAACAAGAAGAGCTAGAAGGCTTGGCTCAGTCCCACAGCTAGAACATAATTGGCACAAGTGAAACCTGGTGGGATGAATCCTGTGATTGATGTGTTACAGTGGATGATTATAGGCTCTTCAGAAGGGATAGGCAGGGCAGGCAAGGTGGGTTGGTGGTGCTGTATGTAGTAAAGGGACTGGGCTGTACAAAGCTTGCAGTTGGTGATAACACAGTTGAGAGTCTCCGAATAAGGATTAAAGAACAAGCAAATAAAGCAGGTGTCATCTTGGGAGTCTACTATAGACCACTCAGCCAGGATGATAACACCTATGAAATATTCTTTAAGGAACTAAGAGAGACCTTTAGATCACCCACCCTTATCCTTATGGGTGACTTCAACTTGTCAGGCATGAACTGGGAATACCACACAGCTGATACAAATAGCTCCAGAAGACTCCTTAAAAAACCTTGATGATAATTTCTTGGCGCAGGTACTAAGGGAGCCAACCAGGAAAAGTGCCCTCCTAGATCTGTTGCTTGTGAAGAGAGAAGGCCTCATGGCTGAAGTGTCGAGTGGCGGCCATCTTGGCCACAGTGACCATGAAGTAGTTGAGTTAAAAATCTGTGGTGATAGGAGGAATACTGCAACCAAAACTTCAACCATGGATACGGGGAGAGAAGACTCCTGGTTGCTCAGGGAACTATTTAGTAAGGTCCCCTGGGAAACTGCTTTTGAAGTTACTGGGGTCAATCAGTGCTGGTCATTTTTTAAGTACCAGTATTTAAGAGCACAGGAACAGGCAATCCAAAATGCTGGAAGTCAAGCAGGTGAGGAAAAAGGTCAGCTTGGCTGAGGAGGGATCTTCTTCTAGAGCTTAGGTGGAAAAAGAAAGTATATGGCTACTGGAAACGAGGTTGGGTGAAATGGGAGGACTACAGAGATGTTGTTCAGTATTGTAAGGGGAAAATTCATGTGGGCAAGGCTCAATTAGAGTTGAAGCTGTCCAGTACTGTGGGGGACAATAAAAAGGGTGTTTTTTAGATACATTAGCAGCAAAAAGAGGACCAGAGAAAACATTTCACTGTTACTTGATGTGGATGGTCACCTCACAAACAAGGACATAGACAAAGCAGCGACTTTTAATGCCTTCTTCACCTCTGTTTTTAACACTAAAGATTGGCCCTAGGACCCTAGGTGCCCTGAGTTTAAGGACTGTGACTGCAGTAATGATACTTCCCGCCAACCCCAAACTTGCTTAGGACTTGCTGCTCCAGCTGGATGCATATAAGTCTATGAGGCCCAATAGGATTCATCCCATGGTACTCAGAGTTCTGCAGGGCTCTATTTTAGGGCCAGTTCTCTTTAATGTTTCCATAAATGACAGAACCTGAAGGTATACTAAGTTTGTGGATGACACTAACTTGGGAGGAGCGGTTGACTCCGTCAAGGGTAGAGAGGCCTCACAGAGAGATCTTGACAAAGTAGAGAGCTGGGCAATTACCAGTCTTGCTGATATCATCACAAGACCTCTCTCGATTATTTTTCAACAGTCTTGGGAATCTGGAGAAGTCCCAGTTGACGGGAAGCTGGCAAACATTGTTCCAATTTTCAAGAAGGGCAAGAAAGAAAAACCTGGTAATTACAGGCCTGTCAGTCTCACTTCAGTGCCTGGTAAAATTATGGAGAAAATTATTCTGGGAGTTATTGAAAAACACCTGAAGGACAATGCAGTTATTGGTCACAGACAACATGGGTTCACAAGGACAAGGCCCTGCTTAATGAACTTAATTTCCTTTTATGACAAGGTCACCCATATAGTTGACCAAGGGAAGCCAGTTGATGTAATCTTTTGGATTTCAGTTAAGCTTTCAATACCGTTTCTCACAGTAACTTTCTGGACAAAATATCTACCGTACAGCTAGGTAAATACATAATATGATGGGTGAACAGTTGTAGCTGATGGGTCTGGCTCAAACAGTTTTAGTAAATAGAGATACATGAGGCTGGCAGTCAGTCACTAGTGGGGTTCTGCAGGGCTCCATTTTAGGGCCAATTACCTTTAATGCTTTCATAAATGACTTGGACACCTGAAGGTATACTATAAGTAAGTTTGCAGATGACACTAACCTGGGAGGAGCAGTTGACTCCATCAAGGGTATAGAGGCCTTGCAGAAAGATCTTGACAAAATAGAGAGCTGGACGATTACCAACAATATGAAGTTCAACAAGAGCAAGCACAGGATTCTGCACCTGGGAAGGGGCAGCCTGGGATACAGAGCGGGGGATGAGCAGCTGTAGAACAGCCCCTCAGAGAGCGATCTGGGGGTTTTGGTCAACAGTAAGTTGAATATGAGTCAACAGTGTGCCCTGTCAGTCAAAAGGGCCAGCCATACTCTGGGTTGCATCAGGCACAGCAGTACCAGCTGGTTGAGGGAAGGGTTTGTCCTGCTTTGCTCTGCACTGGTGCAGACTCACCTCAAGTACTGTGAGCAGTTTTGGGCACCACATGAGAAGAGCATAGAACTATTAGAAAGTGTCCGAAGGAGGGCTATAAAGATGGTGAAGAGTCTAGAGGACTATATGTACAAGGAGCAGCTTAAGTCACTTGGTTTGTTCAGCCTAGAGAAGAGACTGAGGGGAGGCCTCATGGCGGCTTGCAGATTCCTCACAAGAGGAGCAGAGGGGGCCAGGCACTGAGTTCTGCTGTCAAACAGCAGAACAAAACATTTTTTTTTATTTTTATTTTTTAGTAGAAACCTACTTATTCTCTGAGAATTTATGAATAGCAGCATGTTTTTTTTTTTTTTCTACCTTTGTCATGCTACTTGCTACTCATCACTCAATGCACTTTCCATGGAACTTCTTTGTGTCACTTTTCTCTGAACATTTCAGTTTTTATACAATTTATGGGCAGGGTGACCAGAAATCATCAGTGTTCAAGGTGAAGCTGTACTGTTGGTTCATGTAATAGCACTACATTGTCTCCATTATTGTTTTCAGCTGTTTGGTTTTTTTTTTTCCATATCTAAATAATCCTTTTTTGTTTGTTGATTTCTAAGTTCACACAGTTTTCTCTTTCAATCTGTTCTACAGTTAAATTACAGTTGGTAGTTTGAAGTATACTTTCAAAGGTAGGCTTCCTAGTATTCATCAACAGGGAGAGAATTTGTTCTCAGGACTAGCCTTTTTTTTGTTTTGTTGCGTCATTCCCCATCCTGATGGATGGACCCCATGGTATGGAGCCATGTTGGAGAAGTTTTTGAAGAACTGCTGCCTGTGAGAAGCCCACAGAGGAACAGTTCGTGAAGGACAGTCTTGCGTGGGAGGGACCCCACAATGGAGCAGGGGAAGAGAGTAACAGTGAAGGAGCAGTGGAGGTGAAGTGTTACGGACTGACCACAGCCCCCATTCCCTTGTGGCACTCTGGGGGAGGAGGTGGAAGAGGGTGGATGGAGGGAAGGTGGGTTTTTTTGTTTGTTCTCACTCCTTAGCTTGTTAGTAATAGGTAATAAATTTAATTATTCTCCCTATGCTGAATTTGTTTTGCCCAGGAAGATAATTGTTGAGTGATCTCCCTGTTCTTATCTCAACCCTTGAGCCCTTTTCATCATATTTTCTCCCCCTTTCCCATTGAGGAGGGAGAGCAAGGGAGCGGTTGTGATGGAGCTCAGCTGCCCAGCTGAGTAAAACCACCACACTTTTAAAGCTTTTTCTCTTTTAAGGTCTCTCATGAACCTCTGTCTTCTTCACTTCTAAAACCCCTTCTTCTCATGAAGCCAGTAGTATCTACTCCTACTCAGATCCTTCTCTAAATTATTCCTTCATTTTTCAGGTTTCTGAATGATGCAACAGAGCACGGAGGACGTGTTACTATTTTGGTCTGTGCTAAAGGCATGGAAGTGAAGAAGATCTCAAGCCACAAGGTGGTATATACTGACTTTGATGGCTTATGTACCAGAACGTTCTCCTTTCATCTGGTGTATTCACTTCACTTATTCTACATAAGAGTTCCCTTATCTAAATAGTTTCATCCGTTCTGATCAAATCCTCCAAAGCCAGTCTTGTGTCTTTATCACTCAGCCTCTCCTCTCTGTTGATATTTTGAAGCTTTTGGATATCAATGTCTGATTCATATGTCTCCTCAAATTAAACTTACCTAAGAGAAAACAAACAAAACCCTTAATGAAATATTTTCTACATATCTCATTACTTTCCATGACCAATAACACTCTGTTTTCATTGGAGGTGGGCAAGCTTTCAACTCCACTTCTCTTTGAGCTCTCTCTTTCCAAGGCTGTTCATTAAATTTACTACCTCATCCTTTATGACATTCCTCGTATTCTTTGCTTTCATTCATAAACAAAACAAAACAAAACAAAACTAAACTAAACTAAACTAAACTAAACTAAACTAAACTAAACTAAACTAAAATAAAATAAAATAAAATAAAATAAAATAAAATAAAATAAATCTACTGCTAGAATTCCATTTATGACTGGATGAGTTTCTTTCTAAAATAACCTGGGCCACTTGCTTAACTTACTCTTCCTGAAAAGGGAGGTTGGACTAGATGGTCTAAGGAGGTCCCTTCCAACCTAAATGATTCTGTGATTTAATTGCATGATTTTTAGAATCCTTTTCCAATCACTTCCAGTGAATTCCTGTTTTTCATCTCCACTGCACTTCTTCTTTTACTTTCGTAAACAATTAATAATACATTAATGTAGAACCCTATGCAAAATAAAACTAAACACACACACAAACAGACAAAAAAACAAAACATCCTGCAATCCTACACAGCTGGGAATATGGTACTAATAGATTCTGATTGCACAATAGCTGATTTCATAATTTCTGCTTCCTCTCAAATATCCGTAATCATCTATTCATTTGCTTTTCTTCTTATTTCTAATATAGAATAGGGATCCACTTTTCATATTTGTGAAAATGTCATGGTTACCTGTACCTCTAAAGAACTAAAACATACTGAAAATATCACTTTCCCACTGCAGAGTGACAACAAACTTTCTTTTATACTTAGGGCTTTTGTATCAAACGAACATTGCTGGCCAATGCCCAAATACAAATCAACTCCTTCTAGATCAATTGCAGGCTAAGGTCATGATTCAGGGTTTGATTCTCCACTGTGATTCCACAGGACACAGTCCAGAAAGCACAGCTTTGTAAAGTAAGCTTACTCCTGCAAAATTCTAGACTTCCTTGAGGATTTAAATAACTTTATTAAAGCAAGTCCTGACCACTAAAATGAAGAAGATCCCATTTTTAGCTCTTTGCAGACTTCCAAAAAGAGTTATTATAAATCTGTGAATCACAGACAGTGATTCCAAACTTTTCATAGGAAAGTCTCAGTAAGAAAATTATCAGTGCCACATACTCAGTGTTTCAGCTTCACTTCTTATTCCTGGGGATTTTTGATGCTGTCTGTTCACCATTACCTCTAGCATAAGTAAAAGGTCAGAAGGGTTTATTATTCTGTCCTGTGATTTTCTTATACTGTACTTATGAAACCCAGCTCACAGATGGGAAACATTATTATAGAATCATAGAATCATTTAGATTGGAAAAGACCTCTAAGATCATCAAGTCCAACTGCTAAACTAGCACTCAACTACTTCCCTGGGCAGTCTGTTCCAATGCCTCACAACCCTTTAAATGAAGATTTTTTTTCCTAATATCTAACCAAAACCTCCCCTTGTGCAACTTGAGGCCATTTCCTCATGTCCTATTGCTTCTTGGCTGGCAGAAGAGACCAATTCCCACCTCGCTACAACCTCCTTTGAGGTAGTTGTAGAGAGTGATAAGGTCTCCCCTGACACTTCTTTTCTCTAGGCTAAATAACTCCAGTTCCCTCAGTCACTCCTCATAAAATGGGCTCTCTAGACCAGCTTGGTTGCCCTCCTTTGGAAATGCTTCAGCACCTTGACATCATTCTTGTAGTGAGGGGCCCAAACTGAACACAATATTCGAGGTGCAACCTCACCAGAGCTGAGTACAAAGGGACAATCATTTCTCTAGTCCTGCTGGCCACAGTATTTCTGATGCAAGCCTGGATGCTGTTGGCCTTCCTGGGGACCTGAGCACACTGTTGGCTCATATTCAGCTGGCTATTGATCAACACCCCCAGGTCCCTTTCTGCTGGGCAGCTTTCCAGACACTTCCAATAACCTGTAGTGTTGCATGGGATTGTTGTGCCCCAAGTGCAGGACCAGGCACTTAGCCTTGTTGAACCACATACAGCTGGCCTTGGCCCATCAATCCTGTCTGTACAGGTCCCTCTGTAAAGCCTAGCTATCCTCAAGCAGATCAACAGTCCTGCCTAACTTGGTGTCATCTGTGAATTTATTGAGGGTGCACTCAATCCCCTCATCCAGATGATTGATAGATATTAAAGAGAACTGGCCCCAATACTGAGCTCTCAGGGACACCATTTGTGACTGGCCTCCAGCTGGATTTAGCTTCATTTACTGCAATTCTTTGTGCCTAGCCACCCAGATGTTTTTGTTTGTTTGTTTGTTTGTTTTTTACCCAGAGAGGCATATGCCTTCCAAGGCACGAGCAGACAGTTTCTCCAGGAGAATACTATGGAAAACAGTGTCAAAAGCTTTACTAAAGTCTAGGTAGACAACATCCACAACCTTCACCTCATCTGCTAAGTATGTCACCTTCTCATAGAAGGAGACCAGGTCAGTCAAGCAGGACCTGCTTTTCATAAACACATGCTGACTGGTCCTGGTCACTTGGTTGTCCTGTATATGCTGTGTGATGGCACTCAAGATGACCTGCTCCATAACCTTCACTGGCACCAAGGTCAGACTGACAGGCCTATAGTTCTCCAAATCCCTCTCCTGGCACTTCTTGTAGATAGGTGTCATATTTGCTAACTGCCAATCAACTGGGATCTCCAATGATAGCCATGACTGCTGATAAATGAATGTACCAAAGTGTACATTCTCTTCAGCAGCATGAACATCAAGGCAAATTCACTTTCAAGGGTCAGTGAAGTATGCAAAGCTGATTCTTTCAAAGGTGGTCTAGCATTATGAGATACTGATTCAGGAAGGTAACACTTGCTCATTCAGAAAATATGGTATTTTTATGGTTGGTTCGAGACTATCTTAAAGATTTTCAAAGAGTCTACAGCTCATGAAAACTTATGGCATCTTCTGCTTCAAATACCAGTGGCACTTCTTTGACTTTGTTCCCTGTAATGTAAAAATATTACAGCTTAAAATGGAAACAAAATAATTCTGTGAAACACTCTAATGCACATACCATTCTTTTGTCTATTACAGAAGAGAAAGAACACACTATGGTGAATAAATTTAAAGCTTTAACATATGTCCCACTTAATCCAGTGAACTGTAAGCACTTCACAGAGACATCAAAAGTAGGAATTTGAGTTATCCTACAGTGTTGTCAATGATAAAAATAAAATAAAGTAATGATTTATGCTCTGATGAGAAAATTGACACTGGAGCTGCCTTGTTTTAGATAAATCTCACAACAGACCAAACTTCTATGAAACAACTGAGTGTTTAAAGCTGAGTTCCACTGAAGAGAATTCAGGTAGTACAGCAGTGAAGGCTTTCTAAGAAACCACTTAACAGATCAAATTAGAAAAGTTTGTACCTCCAAATGAAGTGGGCTTAAAAGAACTACTGTGCCCATGGGACATTCTGGAATGCAGATTGGATATAGATACTTCAGCATCCCAAGGGACAGTGCTTAAACCAGGAACTTTGCCCGTTCTCTGGGACTTTCTTCATGGGGCAAATATATAATGGGACAAATAGGTCATGCTGTCTCAGAGAAGGCAAGTTATTCTCTTTCACTGCAGCAACAAAAAGGGCAGGACTAACATATTCTATAACTATAACATATCACAGCAACACTGTGATCAGGAGAAAATCATTAACATGGGTTCTGGATGGATGTGTTTCATTCTAGAGCATTTTAAATTACCAAATTTAAATCCTAATATCTTCATTTTTAGGGACCAAAGTACCCTTTTCTCTTCAAAGGGCTTCACTGATTTGGATTGTGTTTCATTTCAGCCACTCTTCTGGATGCAGTCTTCCACTTTCCTCTTTAAGGCTCAAATATTCTTTTTTTCCAGTCTCATATTTAATAGCGAATATATAGGGTGAATTCAGGTTTGTAGACAAAAGAAGCCTTTCAAGCAAATGGATGAAAACCTAAGGGGGTTGTTTGCCTGAGCTAGCTGTTGGAGTGAACAGTGTGCTTCTTCTCATGTAAACAAGCTAATTAAGGTTTAGTTATGTTAAAACTCAAAAATATCAACTGTAAAATGGCTGCTTGCATTTACTGTACGTGAAATGAAATAGGAGGCTACATAGAAACATTTGCTTCAGCTGTTATAACAGTGAAGAGAATATCAGCCATCTGAAACAGAAAAAGTGCCTGTGGCATAAGAACAGTAGGACTCTGTTCATATGTGTTTTGCTTCGCAGTATGTCAAATTATTGTCATGACACAGAGTAACGTTAACCAAGAATGTCTGTGTGCAGTGCCTTAGCCTTCTGCTATAGAGTTTTGAATCACCTGCAAATTGGTGTATCAATTTCTTTTAGAGAAGTAACAGAAGACATACCCTGCAGCCATGAACACATAAATATAATGTTACTGTCATCAAAAAAAAAAAAGTAAAAACAAAGTGGTTGTTGTGCATTGTCTTCACAGAGACACTGCAGAAACTTTAAAAGTGCTTAAGAAGGAATAATTATAAATATGTGTATATGACATTTGCTATAAGGACATGACTTTATAATACATAATTGATTAACCAGTGTAAAGCCCGCTACTATAAATATCCTACTGCAAGACAATAACTATATATTGGGAAATCTTGATAATGTCTATTGCAGCTTCTATAATGGATGACAAAAATGTAGTTTATGTGCAAACTACTTGCTGTATAGACTAATTTATCAGGCTTTAAAAAGGACTTGCTTATCTCTATTCATAGAGATGATAACTGTATGAAAATCCTCTGTGCCCAGTTCATCTACAATAAATAAGGGACTGAAACTATCTAGGGGTAGTCAAAGGTTTTGGTAAACATTCTGTAACTGAATTAACTTTGTAGTGAGAGGTTCTGGCCAGAAAACCCTGGAGGTTGAAGTCTTTTCATTTATCTACTATATATAGATTTAATACAGATAGCAGGAGTCTAAACATCTCCCCATGTAATTACTCATGTGCCTCAAACTCATCATGAAAGTAAAATAGGATCTGCATACTTTTAAACTTGAAGCTCTTTTGTTAATAGAGGACACTGTTAGTGTCATTTGTGTTAGTGTTTTGTAGCAGGCCTGGAACAGGACCAGTTTTTTGTTTTCACATGGGCTGTGAGACAGCATTGAAATAGTAATGACTTTCACTCTGCATTGTCTTTGAATTTGAACATCTGCTCTGAAGAGGAAAGAATCTACCCTTTTCCACATTTAAGCTACACAGATGCTCTGCCAATTTTTAGATCACATGTACTTTGGATAAATTGGAAATGTAGAAGTTTAGCTACTTTGTTATTTTGATGTGGTTTTGATATACTTATAATTCTAATCATAACACAACTGTGATGGTAGTGACCTGTATTGAACTTTCACTTACTGGCAACATGAGCAGCATTTTATTTGATTTTATTGTGAACAATCCTCAGTCATTTCAATGAAATAAAATTGCTTCCAACAATAATTTTAAAAGAAAGATTGCCTTAAGAGAGATTTTTTTAAACAAAACTTCAGAGCAAATCACCACTGATGGGCTCCTTGCTAATTTATTTAACTCCGATAACATTTGAATTGATAAAGTTATCGAATATTTTGTATTGTATTAAAGCATAAGATTTGGAACAGACCCCTCTCACCTCCAGTTCTAAAAAGAAACCTTTGAAATACAAAACAAAGGAAAAAAAAGCAACCATATTTTTTCTTTTCTGTAGATGTAGCTCTGTTTTGAAGTGGTAATGCTAGAATTTCATTAATTTTAATGCATATATAAAATGAAAAGCACAGCTAAAAAAAGGTGAGGTATCAGCTATTTCAGATCTAGGTTTTATCATAGACTAATTCCTTGTGTATGTTTTATTCACTTCACAGAATCACCATATAATTTACCATAAGTGAAAGACTTTGTCTGAGACATAAACATACACCTGAAATAACTGGGATATGTCAGGTCAGATGTACATAACACTGGCAGAATTTACATTGCATGATTATTCTCAGCAATGACCACACACTGTCCTTTAATGTGCATGAAAAAAAAAAAATCCCAATAAATTCTGTGAGAGTTAGTAAACCACCTTTGCGAGGAATAAATTCCTCAAGTTTATCTGGATTTTTTTTTTCCTGATGACTATTAATTATCTAGAAAGGAAGAAAAGACTTCTTAAAGAAACTTTCTTCATCTAAGAAGGTTTAAATCAATGGAAATGAATCCTAAAGGTATGTTAACACTGAGGTTGCCTACAATTCTTTAATATATCTTCAAGATAACTCCTTACATAGTATCTATTCTTGGAATTTATGAATGCAAAATGATTTTTTAAAATAAATGTGATGTATCAGAAATACAAGGTGGTACAGAAAAACATGAATTTCATGAATGAATTCCATCATATGAAACTTTAGGGCAGGTATAAATACAGATATAACACATCTGTGTGGTTATGACTTTTGATTTGATAATAATGGACCTAATTTAAAATGTTTAATAGCTTCCAGAGTGCAGTTTTATTCCTAAAAGTAAAATAATGAAACATTAAAATCTGAAATAGTTAAGAAACTGTGTAATAAACTGATATTTATTTAATGGCAATAAGTAAGTGTCTTTATCTAGGGCTGAGAATCGTACTGACTGAATTTCATCCAAGACAGAGAATCAATACACCATTAAAATCTGTTCCAAGAACTTATGTGGTATCAAAGAAGTACATTGATATTTTGCTGGTCTTCTGAATAAAAAAGAATGCAGCTCCTCAAGGTCCGTGTCTACACACATTTCAGTATATGCTTACATTTATGCATGGGAGTTGCCTTTGTGTAATTCATGGCATAATTATCCCCGTAAGTAATTTATGTTCAGCACCTTTGCAGATGGTAGCCCATGTGATATGGACTGTGATACATGTGATACACAGTATCATCCTACTGTCATAAGTCACTGTAAGCCAATGTGGACAGCATCAGAAAAATAAGAATTGCTGAATCTTCAGGTTAACCTGATAGACGCCCACCAGTTTCTACGGGTCAGTTGTCCCATCTGCAAAAAACAAAAGTGTTGTTCATGTCCTTTGAAATTTGTGGACAGAGAAGTGTGATAGAACATGCCATTAATTTAATAGTAGTCCATTTTCATTTTTATTCAGGTCAAAGCATGACTTGTTAGGAATTATGCCTTTTTTGCACATTAATATGTAACACAGGTTTTCAAATAATTTAATTAATCTTATTTTTGAATTAATTTGATCTCTTTTTAACACAATACAGCATGAAGATTACATGTAACTGCAGAAGATTAACTAATTAGAAATAAAACATAACAAATGTTATTGAAAGACACAGATCAAGTGAAATACACATTCCCAGAAAGACATTGGTGTTTTGTTTGTTTTGTTTTTCTGATGTGTACAATAAAAAAAAAAAAAGCAATACTTAAAAATGTGCTTTCAATGGCAATGACAGAGCCGGGAGAAGCATTACAATTTGAATGTTTCTGTTCAAGAAATACAATAAGTTAGACTAAAATAAAAGAGTATACTGTTGAGTCAGGTGTTGAACACCATGAATGATACTTTGTGTAAGTGGAACGGAAAATCCACTTTCAGGCCTGTTTACCCAGGTAGTCAAGGATTCTGTCAGCAGAGAAGAAGGATGAAAGCTCAGAGCGCTGCTGACCTCCAGCTCTAAAATTAGAGCAGTAATGAGGTTGCCATAAACTGAGCCTTGGATTTGGCCACATGCCAACAAACAGCAAAGTGCAAATGCAGTCCACAACTTAAAGTTTTTGAAACTGGTAAGTCAGTGTTTTAATGGATGGCCACTTTAATTGTAAAGGATTAATTTTTCACTACAGCAATGCATAAAGGCTTCTTCTGGAAAATTATGTATAAAGAGTACTTTTAATGGATGAATACCAACAGTGTTTATGTTGTTGCTGTGGTGGTGGTGTGTTTTTTTTTAATTTGTTTTTTGTTGGTTTTGTTGTTTTTTAATTAATTAGTCCATAAAGGTCTTCCTTACCACAGGAACGAAGATGAAGATTAAAGATTAGGAATTATGGTGTAGGTTTCACATGTTCTTACTTTTATTTTCCTTACTTTTCCTATACTTACCTTTATTTTCCTTACTCAACAACTACTCTTTTGAAACTTCAGTCTATTATTTCTGATTGAGATATTGTCCTGCAGCTATACTAGGTAGTTTAGATCTAGCCAAAAATAAAATTATCTGTATACATATACTTTTGATGAAAATATTCATAGATGACAAGATGATCTACATAAGCCTTTTTGCTGTTGTTGTTATTGAATTATAAAAAGACAACCCTGTTGTCTTTCTACTCTACTAGCTATATTCACGATAATTTTTTAAAAGTTTTAAAGCTCCCACAAGAAACCAATGCAGGGAAAGATGTCGCTGTATATATTTAACTTTTGCATTCATCAACAGACATAGCAACATCTGTAGGGAGGGAGGCAAAACTTCGAGTGACTCCAAAGCCTGAATTATTCCTTTGATAGAATCACATGCTTGGGCAAGAAGACTATGTCCTGTGTTTCTGCTGAACAAGCCACAGACACATGAAGAATTTCACTTGCTATGATCTGGTAACTTTGCACAAGTTAAAATTCATGATAGATATCTGTAACCTTTTTGCTGGTATTCTCTAAATTATCTCTTTCTGGAGAAATGTATTTCTGTTACTTGACTGCACAGAGAAAATAGCAGGAATCCTTAAGGTCTCACTAAAAGAAATCCAGACTTAACCCTAGTGGACATGACCTCATTTACCTCTTTATGAGGTATATTGCTATATACGACCAAACTTGAATGCAAATAAACTAAGTTGTTGAACGATAAGTGAATTGGTCTTGATCTGTGCAAATATGTATGTTATTTAATGACAACTATCTGAAGTTTAGGCACCTTTTAGCCTAGGGGTACTTATGAACTCTGCTTATAACAAATTCTGCTCAGCCTATGTGGCTGGGGAGGTCATAAAGCTCATTCCATAGCTAGGGCAAAGGGTCTATCCCTTGCTACATATTTAATGTATATCTCACAAGTTTCCTGCCCTGCTGTTTACCTGTACCTGAAGATAAGTATAGGTAAGTCCCTTTCCACTCCCTCAGGAAAACGACAGCTGCCATTGCCGGCAAAATTCATACAACCTTCTCTCTTTCCTGGAAATAAGAAAATAATCACAGAATGTGATTCACAAAATTGAATTACAGTAAAAGCAACGTGCAGGGGAAGAGCTGTGGGGACTGCTTCTCTCTCCCTGCTTGACCCCCAAAGGAGGTATTCAGGAGCAAACTGTAAGCCAGATTAATTACCCTGGAGCATATGAACATTGGTTTAGTGTTCTGGATAAAGAGCCTGTTAACAGTTGCTCAGGTTGCATACTCCATTTTGTATTCTGTAACTACTTTCCAAGTCAAGTAGTATTGTTTCTAATCATCTTTTCATAGCAATACCCTGCTTTGGAAGGAAATAAAAGTCTTCTTATAAAGAACTGTTTTTGTTTGTTTGCTTGCTTGTTTGATTGATTGATTATTCGTTTTACACATCTGTGAAAAAACAATGTCCATATGAATACAAGCTTGTCTGTGAAAGGATCACAGGCAACGCTGAACCTCACAACTGGTGGCAAGCTTTACCTATCTTCTCCCATTTCTGAAATCTCAACACTTCTACTTCCACACTGCATGCTTTTATGATATCCCATTGATAAATCAATCTATCAAGAGTAGAATAGCACTTTTTCTACTCTCAGTTGTACATCCAGAATTGTTCCTGATACAGTTCCTTTAATCTTGAAAATGAGAAGACAGATTTCCTCTGCATTTTTTTCTTGTCTTGCTCCTTTTCCAAGTGATAGGCTTCCTATCCTAGCCAGCTGAAACATCCCTCCTGTTTTGCTTTATTTTGTATTGCAACAAAAAAAATAAATGTCACAAAGGGTTAAAAATGCTTAGCATTAAGAAAGTGAAAAAAAAGGCCAATCCCTATTCATAGCTGAAGGTTACTTGTTCTATTGGGCTATAAGGCGATTCACTTTCTTAACTTATTTTGAAGAAAGTCAGCTAAAGAAACATAACATTCAAGCAGAAGCAATCTTTTATGGTTTTGGATGTATTTGGCATTATATGTGAAAAGACTGCATGTTTTAATACTATTCAAGCAGGTATTATGAATTGAATCTTTTTTTTTTTGTAGTATCACACTAAATCTAAATGATTAAAAATAAACTTGATTTACAGAATTCACAGAGCTAGACACAGACTACTTTCACAGTTTTGTTAAGATTACCAGATTACAGGATGTATTCTGATTTATTACAGAATCATAGAATCATCTAGGTTGGAAGAGACCTCCAAGATCACCAAGTCCAACCTCTGACCTAACACTAACAAGTTCTCCACTTGTTAAACCATATCACTAAGCTCTAAATCTAAACGTCTTTTAAAGATCTCCAGGGATGGTGACTCAACCACTTCCCATTCCAATGTCTAACAACCTTTTCAGTAAAGAAGTTCTTCCTAATATCCAACCTAAACCTCCCCTGGCGCAGCTTTAGCCCATTTCCCCTCATCCTGTCACCAGGCACGTGGGAGAATAGACCAATCCCTACCTCGCTACAGCCTCCATTAAGGTACCTATAGAGAGCGATAAGGTCGTCCCTGAGCCTCCTCTTCTTGATAAAATACTTCTACTAGAAGACTACTTCCTCAGTTGACTTCAAACTTGTTAATCTCTTAGAGTCATGAAATAGGAGAACAGCTGTTTAAGAAATGTTGGCACTTGAAGTAGCTCCTCTAAGCTTTGCTCTGAGTCAAATTCTTACTCCATCATACTTGTGTTGCTGATTTCACAGTCATCAAACGGGTGAAGTGTAAGGCTGAAAAAGAATGATTCCTAAGACATTTTTAACTTTGAATTCACTGTTCCTCTGTTTATTTATGAACAAAGTAAGAGTAGGAACACATCCCTATCCTCTGAAGGCTTGCTTGCATTGCACATTTTAACAGGATACAGAAATCCCTGGTTCCAACCAATACTACAGGGACACACAAGGGAGCTCTAATGTGGTGATAAAAACTCAGATGTGAAAGCAATAGCTCAGTGCTGGAGTGATGTTGCATTTGCAGAAATATGTCAGGCCATTCAGAAATGCTGAGTGCACATAATCATGCTGATGCAATTAAATTACTCTAATTTTGGAGCAGACTTTGTTAAGACTTAATGCTAACATCTCTGCACTGTTCTATTTCTTTGCATACTCTAGCACAGGCATCCCCAGGAGAGTGAGAATTAAAGGTCTAGTACCTGGAAATGTCATAGAATTCCTTTACGACACCAGAGTATCCCAGGAAGCTGCGAGTCAAGTCTCTTCTTTGCCATCGAAGCCAGAAAGAAAATATATATATATATATATATATAACATTCTACATACAAAAATAAAAAACTCAATAATATGATTTGGGGGTCAAAACATGGTATAGTAAAAAAAAAAAAAGTCAAACCAACAAGCATATGTTACAGAATTCATCATAAATATATTCAAAAGAATAACCAACACTGGCATTCCAAATCATTTAAAAATCTCTAAAACTGTAATTATATAATATATATATTTTAGATTATATTTTATATATTTTAAATGATATATAATATATATATTTTTAAATACAGAGGCTGAGACTCTTAGCTCAGCTGAAATCCCAAACCAGCAGAAAGAGCCTTGGAAAAAAATATTTTTAAAATAATAATAATAATAAACACCCTCTATTTAGTGGAAGAGAAGAAAGGTCACAGAGAAAAGGATGTTTTATGTTGTCAGTTATACATGCTCGAAGTAAGGATGAGGTGGCCAACAGGGAGCATGCACACTCTTGGACTGGCAGCAAGGAGCGTAACGGTAATGGCTTGTAGCAGTGATTCATTGCTAGGCTGAAAGCACTGCTTTTCTGTTGTTAAAATGATGGATATTTTTTACTAAACTCATTCAGAACTAGCTTAAACATGATTGCATGATGTTCAAGAATGTATCTGTTGTGATATAGACATACCTACTGTTGTGGTAAACATTAAATATTCACTGTTGCTGACATTTATGACAAATGTGTCAAAGCAAAAATTTGCACGTGGGTGACAGGTGATTAGCTATTTTGTTTTGATTGATGGCAGATATATTTGTAGTTTTAATTGCTTTGTTTTTAATGAACAAAGTATTGGCATTGTTTTTGCCCTGTTTGCAAATTTTAAAGCAGAAAAATAAGAAACTTCTCCTTTGATTTTCTTATCTTGAAATTTTAGAATTCATAGACGTTATGAAAAAGTCATTGTTTTAATATTTTAAGTAACAATTGCAATTAATATAAAGCTCATTACATATATTTATGAAATTCCATAAGCAATCTTTTTTTCAGAGAAAATTTTTAGCCTATTTTAGAGGCGTATTTTCAATTAAAATGTCAAAAATTATATGGAGTTTTAAAGATTTCAGATCCACTGATCCTTCAAGCAGATGTCTCTAGTGACAGGTGAAAGAAGAGATTAGAACTGTTTAGAGGATGCTGAAAATGGCCTATAGAAGGTGCAGGGACATACTAATGACAATGTTCCTGGTTAATGTCATTTTAAATATCTTTACAACAATTCTCTCTACTACTTTCATGTCTTCCATTTTAGAAAAATAATTAAATTCCTTAAGTGTTGGAGTTGCCAACTAAAATGTAAAATGAGTTCCTCAACTGTGAGCAACAGAAGAAAATTGACAATACAGTAAATTACTTTTTTTTTTTTTTGAATTGTGAGATGGTTCATAGTGTACCCAAACATGGACTTTGGTATGTTTCATTGAGGCTGCTAGTAGTCTGCAATAGATTCTATTCTTGCAAAATATCCTAAAATGTCATATGTAGGGTAAGCCCATCTGTCTGTTTTACAGAATCTCCTGATTTGTGCTAGCAAAGTCCTAAATCACACTCTTTTTAATTTTTATTTTTTTAGACAAATTAATAGACATATTGGAATTTAAAAATAAGTAAGCCAAAACATGTATTGAAAATCCAAAACAGATTTGATTATTTTACTATCACCTTTAATCACAAATAGAATTATTCTTTACTGACAAATACAGTAAAACTAAGCTTTTAGCTGAGCATTTAGTGGAACATCTACCCAGTAAGCTTTGCTTATGTTGCAGACAGCTACCCTGAGGAGTGATTTGAATTTAAATGTGATTCCCTTATTAGTTTCTGCTAACTGCAAATATCCCAGGCTCTTAATTAAGTGGCTGAGTAATGTATGAATGCTCACTTCTGCTTGTCATGCAGAACAAAGTGATGTATTTAGATTCCATGCACAATATGAAATTTAATGACACAGGCAACAGTAATTTAGAAAACCTTTTTTTTTCTTTTTTTCTTTTTTTATTATCCTTGTTTTGCCTAGCCAATTTTTTTTTTATTTTTTTTTTTTTTGGCTGCTGCAATGTTATAGAAGTTTGCCCAAACACTGGCTCTTAGCTAATGAATTTTTAGATGAAAAGGTAGTGTATTACTATACTAAACGCATAGTTACCAAATGCATAATACACTGTTTACAGTGTTTACACTCACCCCCACCCATTTTTCAGAAATAATATGCAAAAAACAAAACAGACTTTGATGAAATGTTCTTACTTGGTTTGGCACAGAATCTAGTGTTAGATTCAGAGAGATTCTGAATGCACTAAATAGTGCACTGTAAGAGGTTTTGCAAAGAAGAAAGAAAAAAGAAACAAATCAAGCTTTTCTTCTGGTACTGATGGTTCCTGAAAGCTTCAATGACTTTCTGTAATCCTGCTGATATCTTTATAGATTTTATAGTTTATATTCAGTCATCAAACCTCTCTGCTTCTGCTCTGCTAGTCAGTAGTTTGCATGTATATTTTTCCCCAGGGGTATGACACTAATTTTTCCCCATCCTGAAATTTTTCTGTTTGCCCTGATATTTTCTCATGCTCACAGAATCCTCAGTAGACTCATAATCTGAATGTATGTGTGTGATTTTGTAAAAATCAAAGTAGCACATATGGACAGCTGTTTGAGTTGTCAGATTTTTGTGTTATTGTCATGTACAACTAAATGAATTAATGCCCTACTGCTTTTGCCACTTCAGTTCAAGTTCTAAAACTTGGCTATCCCTTTAATTAGAGCTCTAACCATCTCTCATGTCTTGGAATTCTCATTTCAATTGCCTGAGTATTTTCCTCAGAAAACCTTCAGATTTATTCTTGGCAAATTGGTACTCCTGAATGATGTCAGATTTTAAGCTGCCTATATCCCCAGTCAGTCTCTAGTAACTAAATGTTTGCTAAAGTAATCTTATCTAAATTGTGTCATTCTACCTTAAGTGTAGATAGATTTATATGTTTATATGTTATGTTAATTTCTTTTTCCTTTTAAGGACTAATACTTGATGCTATTATTCTTATTACACTATATACCCATTCCAAGTAGGCTCTGCACAGTATGTGTTATATGTTATATTTAGTTTTCTGTCTGCCCTAGGCAGTAATATGTACTTGGACAGTAGTATCCAATCTCCTCTTACAGCTGTAAAGCTCATATTCCTATTTTGCAGACAGGTCCAATATACAGAAATATGGATTGCCAATATGATTTATCTCATCTGTCTTTAGCTTTTCTATAAATTCGACATGCATTCTAAACTAGTCACATGAGCAGTTCTTGAGCCAAAGGAAAAAAAGAAGATTCGTCGCACACATTTTAGGATGGCAGGAACTGCTCTCTGAAAGTGCCTACCTCTCTCCACTGGCCACAGAGGCAGCTTGATTAATTAATTGAGAGTGATTTTTATATGAAACTCTTTTGGCATCACTTGTTTATCATTGTTACTACCAAGTATTTGAAGAAGGCAAAAGATAGATGAAATGCATCTTACCTTCCTGATGAATTGAGGTCAAACAGGAGACACGTATCTCAGGTAGAAATTATATGTAGAACACTGTCACTGGACTGTATCCTGTCAGTAAGAAAAAAAACGGCTGCTTCAGAGACTTTGCACTATGACTCTGATGTTCTTAATTCTTGTCCACATAAACAGCCTTTGTACTTTGGCCCTTGGCCACATATAAGATCCTTCAGGTCAACAGAACTGCATAGAAGAACAATTTTCTTCCACCATATGTTCTAAACAATAGAGTACACACACCTAAATAGATCATAAAATAGTTAAACGAAGAGTGGAAGAACAGAGGTTCATTTTGTATCATACAAAAACAGCCAGGAAAGGTAATTAAAACTGTTAACTAAATGATGTTAGTTATCTTTCTAAAATAGTTTAATTAGAAGTGAAGTGTTTGGGGGTTTGGGCTGTTTTATTTTGGCAGTTGGATTTCTTCATATTACTCAGCTTGCTCTAAACCTTGACATAATTCTGAACAGTGTTGAAAATCATGATTTGATACTTTCTAGAAAAGCAATGACTAAATGTACAACTCACATATTTTGTTTGTCTTGGTTTCCAACATATATTGCACATAATTATAAAAAAAAATAAAAATAAAAATAAAAATAAAAGCAAGAATGTGAAAATACATTGCTACAAATTTCCGTCTAGTGAAAATTTGTTACGTAATTCTTCTCATATCTATTTACATAAAGAATCTTAGTTCATGTGTATCTCATTTGTCATTTTAAGCTACACCCATATTACAGAACTTGCAGGATAGTTTTCTACACATATTCCCACAGACAACTGTTTAATAAGAGAATCAAACAAAAGTGTTCGAGCTCTTCTTTACTTCCTTACTGCAAGGAATTAAGGCAAGAAACACCAATGACTTCTAAAGCTAAGACAAAATTAAATCTGCGTATGAAAATGCAAAGGCTTACTGCATCAGAACACATGAACCGCTGTTTCATTGCACAGTTCCTACAGAACTCAATCCCTTTGCACATTTATATTCTTTCTGGAATTAAATTGTCCTACCAGTTGTGGACTTCTGTAATTGAGTGTGAAATTCCTAACACAGCAGAAGAATTACAAAGAGCAAGGCCTCAGAGGCTGCCAGACAGCACATCTTCTAGTTTTTAAGTCTTATGAGTCTTTTTTCCTAGGTTTATACAAATACAACTAACTTACATTTTGGAACCTTGATCTACTAGAATCAGCCAGGGTGGACCAAAAATGTTGAAAAGAACCTGGTTTCACCCCAAAGGAACACACAATTCTGGCCCAATTTCTGCGGATTTTTTTCCATCTATTTCTGACAATCTTAGCAGCATCCTAAAGTACTTGTCAGCTTAATTACAGCCTCACCACAGACAGGACATTTTCTTACTCTCATATTAACCTCTACAATATCTATTCCTGGCAGGGTTTTGTTATTGTTGTTGTTGTTTTCGAGTTAGCACTCCTTTAGTCACAGTATATTCTAATGTGGTACGATAAACAGTTGCATAGAGCTAACTCAACCCAAATGAGCTATTTTGTGTATTAAAGCAATAAAGGTATGTCAGCCATGTGCCCCAGAGGAGCTAATTTGTTCTGTTGGGAAGCACTGGCACCAGGTGAAGCAGTGTGCTGTTAAGACTGTCCTTTATTTGGTAGCTAATTTAGCATTTAATGCTAACTGGGATACCTCTGCATTGGACCACACTGTGCCTCTAGGTAAATCTCTTTAGACTAACTGGGAAGTCCTGATGGGAGAGAAAATCACTAAAGAATATCAGCTCTTTATCTATGCAGTCAACTCTTATGTACTATAAGTTATCAGAAGTTTCATGCTCCTAAAATTATTTTGAGTTGTTACGCCTTTGAATTCAGGTAGTCCAACTCAGTTGTATTGTTGTCCATAAATTCATATCTCCTCCATCCTGTATACTACTGGTGATTTCAACTGCTTTCTTACTTTTCTACTGCAAAACTAAAGTTCTTCTTAGCAAACTAGACCTAAGTGTGGTATAACTCTGGTATGAGTTACATCTGCATGGCAATGTATTTGATCTATAACCTGATGTATATTTATTTGGACACCATGTAGCTATTCTTTTAACTGTGTATAGTCTTGACACCCAGACTCCTAATGGCTATTAGTATATATTTCATAACAATATAATAAATATAGTGATATTTATATATTTCATAAATTAATGTATGCTCTATAATTGTATATTTATGTAATTTCTAAAAGAAACACACAGGCACACACACATTAGATGCTTGATTAGCAGCTCTGTCTAGGCTGAAATAGGTAGAAGTGACACCAGCACGTATATCCAACTCACAAACTTGGTTTGAATAGCCATCTAAGTAAATCTGCAGCTAGGGATATCATTATCTGAGCTAGGACTGTTAACTAAGTATGTCAACATGTCCTACAGTCCCAAATGGAATTGCAGTGTAAACATAGGTTGTGTTGGTACAGGCAAACCTGCTTAATAGAACCTGTCAGAAAAAGCAATTTCTTCTACAACTCACTTCTAGAGCAATTTTGATTTTGAAACACTGAAATAATTCTTTGCAATATTGCCTAATAGTTTTGTTTTAATAGAAAAGGATATTAAATGTACATGAAAATTTCCCGAGGTCTCTTCCAGTCCTCTGTTATTTGATTCTGTGAAATGTTTCAAAAGGTTAGATTTGGATTTATTTGTCTGGATTGTTCCCCATGAAAAGGAATGTCCAGAGGGATGCATTTCTGTAAGACATCCTGAATGTGATGATTGCCACTCTTATGTCAGAATGAGTATTTGTTTCATAACTCATTACTGAGCTCATACTCTATTAACCTAACAACAGAATATGTAGGTGAATATATATTCACATAGATTTTAAGATAACATATGATGTATCTTCAATATGCTTAAAAACAGTATGATCTGGATAACAGATATCATTAAAAGAAAATAACACAGAAAGCTGTGCTCTTTTTATACCTTGAGCACTTCTTTAGCTGTACTTTATCTCTGCTGGGCAACGAGATGAAGCTTTCTTCCTTCAGGTGAAAAGCAAAGCAAGCCCTCTAAGCACAACATGAATTCTTAGCTTTCAATTGTTTTGTAAGAAAAGTGATCAGAGTCCCAATACTATCTTGTATCCTGCTCTGAGTCTTAGGATTTCCTAATCGTGATATTGAGACAGAATAATGAACTATTAATAAGAATGAAAAAATGTTGCGTTTTCTCCTCTTATGAATTATTTCATAGAGATCTCGAGAAATGTGCAAAACATATATTAAAAATGTTTATGTATGTTTTGTGTGTGTGTGTTAATGTGTGGTAACCAACATATTAACCAAAGGCCAATCAAACACAAAAGCACAGGTTGTTATTTTTGAGTAGCAAAATTATCACAGAGGGTGCAAACCTACATGTAGTCAATCAGAGAAAATGTATCTGGAAAATTTAAGACGTACAAAATACAGATGTACATTTTCAGATGGAAAAAAATGTTCCATTATTTTGGGAATCTTATAAATATTTTTCTCAGAAAACACAACCCAAGCCTGCTGAAGTAAATAAATGACTGATAGTGACTGCAATTAACTTTGTCTTGCATTTCACATGAAAGAATAAAAACCTCCATATTCTACCATGGCTTTGTAAAACCAAGTCTTAACTGTTTTGAGTGTCTGGATAGCTATGTACACGACATAAAACTAACTGTATGTGTGTTAGAGCACACTCAGAGGGATATCTTCTAATGTGTTGAACTTGTGACAAGAGCAATGAAAGGAACATCATGGTATATTTACTTTAGAAATAAACTTGCTTTGTGACAGTAAGTATATTTCCTGCTGCTAAACTTAGAAGAGGCAGAAGACATTGCAGAGATTAATAAGGAAGGATTCTGAACAACTATTCTAAAGGAAGAGCTTAAGAATACATGTGTAGGTATTTACTCATACAGTAAAGCTATTCTAATCCACCAGAGTGATACAGGAAGACTGTAGAATCATGGTTAAAACTGCAGTGCAGTTTTGCTCCAGGATCTGAAAAGATAAAAGGTTTTCCTGATTTAATCTCTCCAGTCCTTGATTTACTCCTGGTTGATTGTGCTGAAATTCTTTTTACTTCAAAGTAAGAATTATTGTGCCAAGATTCTTTTTATTTCAATATAAGAATTAATCATAATCAATAATGCTACTACAAATGGAAATCCAATGATATAAGAACAACAAAAAGACCTGGAGAACTACAGGCTAGTCAGTCTCACCTCTGTGCCTGGCAAGATCATGAAGCAGATCTTGTTGGTAACTATGTTAAGGCATGTGGAAAATAAGGAGGTAATTGGTGACAGCCGACATGTCTTCACTAAGGGCAGATCATGCCTGACAAATATGGTGACCTTCTATGATGGGCTTACAACCCTGGTGGATAGGGGAAGAGCAACTGACATCATCTACCTGGACTTGTCAAAGCATTTGACACTGTCCCGCATGACATCTTTGTCTCTAAATTGGAGAGGCACGGATTTGACAAATCCAGACCAAATCCACTTGGTGGATATGCAACTGGCTGGATGGTCGCACTCAAAGTGTTGCAGTCAATAGCTCAATGTCCAAGTAGAGACTAGTGACAAATGGTGTTCCTCAGGAGTCAGTATTGGGACTGGTATTGTTTTAACTCCTTTGTCAGCAACATGGACAGTGGGATTGAATACAGTCTCAGCAAGTTTGCCAATGACACCAAGCTGTGTGGTGCAGTTGACATGCTGGAGGGAAGGGATGTCATCCAGAGGGACCTGGACAGGCTTGAGAGGTGGGCCTGTGAGTACCTCATTCAAAGTTCAACAAGGCCAAGTGCAAGGTCCTGCAGCTGGGTCAGGGCAATCCCAAGCACAAATACAGGCTGGGCTGAGAATGGATCGAGAGAAGCCTCGAGGAGAAGGACTTGGGGGTGTTGGTTGATGAGAAGCTCAACATGAGCAGCAATGTGCTTTTGCAGCCCAGAGAACCAACTGTATCGTGGGCTGCATCAAAAGAAGCATGGCCAGCAGGTCAAGGGAGGTGATTCTCCCCGTCTATTCTGCTCTCATGAGAGGCTTTTTACCATGCAGGAATACCCATTTTGTATTTCCACCGTCCAAGGAGTGCTGTATGCACATACATCTGCATGTATACACACACAGTTCTATGAAAAGGATTCTCACAGGGCTACGATAAAAACAAAAATGCTTAATTTAATGAATAGTTCATAAAACCTGCAAGCTTAATCCTGATAAAAGCAATGTCCAACATTATCTTTAGTAAGTTTGGTTGCAATTTCTTTTAGCTTTTGTCTGATAAATGAGAAATATATATATTTCATTCCCATTTCAAAAATAAGATTTATTTATTAAAAGGTTGCACTTCAGTGATCAGATCATAGGCACAAATTTTCTCATAATATATGAGGCCTTCCAATGATCTCAGCTCTTTCTTTCATTTGTAAATCACAAGTATATCTGTACAATACTATTTTAAAGATTGTACTGAAGAGGAGAAAAAGAAAATAATACTGTGGAAGGCTGCATTTAGCTGTAAAAAAACATTTGAATCATTCAGTAAAGCATGTGGTTACTTTGAATAAATGTGTCAATCATTTTTTTCTAAAAAGACAGGAATTTTGTGAACTGTATTAAGTATTTTAATTGTAAAACAATTAGCTATTATGCTTAAAACTGGATTTTATTTAACGTGTTGGTGCAACAACAACAAAAAAAACTCAAATCCCTGTAGATGATGTTGAAAAAATACATTTTTCATCCTCATCAAGAGGATAATAATAAACCAATATGGGGTTAGTTACAGGAAATTATTTTCCTTTCTCAGTTTTGCAGTGGACAAATCAATCTATTACTAAATAATATAGGGACTTTAACCTCACCTGATATCAAATACATAGTTTATTGAAGAATTTTGTTTGTGTCTTAAATATCTATAAGGACTTAGGTTTCTCAACTGGATTTTGGTTCTCTACTGCCTTTTCAGAATACAATTATAATACATATGTTGTTATCACGAAAGACTGGAATTTCACCTACCTTTCTGGTGACAAGAATGTAGTCCAGGAATTATTTGATTGAGTTTGTCAGTGATTGGTAGAACATTTAATATGCAGATAAGATAACCTATGAGATACATGAGAAAATGTCAACACAGTTTTTAGGAGATATCCACACTGATGCAGAGGTATGCTTCATGATGAATAACCACTCACTCCAGGGGCTATTCTGCTAATTTATTTGGGCAACTCATTAACACCTGCTGTCAGTGAAGCTGAGTCTGGAGTAATGTCCAATCCTTTCTGAGTGCCCTGATTTATTATTGTTAAACTTATTTCAGATGTGAATTTTCAAGTTTGACTTGAAATGTGGTGCTGGAGCTAAAGAAGTCCTGTTAGGACTGGTGCTAGTATTGGGGTTAACTGCTGCCTCCTCAGCTCTCAGATGTTATTACCTAGCCTTTAACCCCATTTTAGGAAGCTGAATACGAGTTGAACTCCCAAATACTTTCAGGAAACATAAAATAAGGATCTTAAATTTTGTTTTAGTTAAGAGAATTTAGGTTATATTTAAAATCATTTTTAAAACAATTAACTATCATTGTTCAGATGACGTTTTCTGTGTATTCACTCACACCAGAAAAGCAGCAATTTAATGGAACTATCTTATTTTCATGTTTCATTTTACACATATGGTAAAGTTTATTGGAGTAGAACAAAACAAACAGGGTTCCTGCTCAGTTACAAAAGAGATAAAAGGAGCTGAGCTGTAATATTTAGCATTAGCTAAAACAGTAAATATCCATACATTCTGAAGTGAATAACGGTATCTTGACTTAAAAATGCCAGTTTTCATCAAGCTACAAATTTATTTTATTTTTTTTTAAGAGATCCATCTACTCTTAGAAATATGTCTTCAATTTATACTTGCAGCATCAGGATGCTCTGATATACACACAGATTCTTATGTATAGAGAATGATTAGAAAACATTAAATTTATTAGAGATCTATGAATATATATATATTAATATATTCTGTAAAAAGAAATAACAGGAAACTGCTGTGAAGAAAGAAATGTCAACAAACCTATAACAACGAAGGTTAGTCCTGTACAGTACATACACACAAATTACTGTGACAATATTAATAACCAAAGATAATATTTTCAAAATGTTATACACTGAAGTCACTGGTTACAAGGAACATTGAGAAACATCTTGTACAGGTAAAACTAAAATATTGATTCTAGATAGACTATTTCAAAGAGTCATTTCTCAAAGAGCTTGGTTATTGTACTTTAAATGATAGCTTATATGGTTATAATTTATATATATATATGCACACACACATTCTGATACATATATGTGTAAAAACATTTTTGTATATATATGCATTTATATATACACATTTTTATATATGTATATGTAAAGCATTTTCCAGCTGTACACAAAATCTAAATATCTTCTCAGAATGAAGGCAATAGCTACCAGGCTTCTAATGAAACTAAATTCAGATTAATTAAAATTATATATACACATTCAGAGCCTTTAGGAAGGTTGTTTGGTGCTCTTCATTTCTTGTTCAAATGCTAGACAGGATGAATTCCAAGGTCTCAAGGTACTGAGATGAAAATATATTTGCCAACAAGGAAGTTTTTGGAAAGGGAAATATCAAACAAGAAAATAGAGGTTCCACTTCAAATTACCAACTGAAGAAAGTGACATTGTCTGTGGAGTATATTTAAACTAGACTCTGAAGTAAAGTTGACAAGAGAATATATTTTGAATTCAGAATTCTACTTAGGATGTCACTAAGACACATGTAAGACATGTAGCATTGACATGTAGCTGTCAATGCAACCTGGGCCAAAAATTATACAACAGTTGGGAGTAGGTAGATTGATATCAAAGAGCTACACACTAGGAAAAATACTGGAGCGTCAAGCAAATGAATTAAGTAGCAGACAAACAATCTGAAAACATATAAATATATGTGTATATATATATACATATAATGTTGATAAAGTATACCAAATATGAGAAGCTTAACAAAAAATAGGTGAAGCAGAATGTCTAACTCATATATGTACAGACTGAATATTACTGGGTGAAAATCAGCCCCAAAGGTAACAGTACAACATCTCACATTATGGGAAAAAGTATTTATTCATCACATACTCTGTTGGGCAAGGAATGATTTGTTTGCTCTGGTCCTCACTCCAGTTCACCATAGAGATCGTTGAAGGAATAACAATATCATCTTCTTCAGAAGTATTCATTAGGTATTAAGAATTATGGAGTCAAAAGAGCAAGTGATAGAAAAGATGAAGAAACTGAGCAGGAATAAACAGAATAAGGTATATGATAAAGTTTAGAAGGAAGTTGCAAAGGATATGATTAAATGGTTTACAAAACTTCTGAACTCTTCCATTTAAGTGACTGATACCGAAAGCGTGCTCTTGGAAAATGGTTTCAGAAACTTTATAGCTAATAAATAGCAGAAAGTACAGAGCTGGATTACAACCCTTCATGCAACTTTCGTAGTGAAAACCTGTTTTTTTCATTTCTAGTAGAAAATTTCCTTTTACTCTTATTCTTACTGGGCCAAATTAATAATATATAAACATGTTACTCTCTCAAGTGCCCCATCCTCCCCAGCCCTGTGTTTCCTTAGAAAGCAGAGGATGCACGAGAGCATTGAAAACAACTATTCTGAAATCTGGAGGCAGAATGAAACTGGATTGAATTACTTGACATATATGGTGAATCTCCTTCAGTTGTCATTGCTAGGAAAAAACCTCTTTGAGTGCTGTGTTTCCCACCTGTAGCAAGGTGCCTCAAGCCAAGAACAAAATATAACAGCTTAAAAGTACTTTAATGAATTTATTTCCGAGTGTGATCATTTGGAAAATATTGTTTCCACTATTGGTGAAAAGGAAAAAAAAAAAAAAGGCTTTCATATTAACGTTTTTAAGTTTTTGTTGTTGTTTTTAGGAAATTGTTCATAAAATATTAACTTCCAGAATGACTTTTTTCCAGGAATGCATTAACTCATAAGCACGGTTTTGGAGCATGTGCTACAACACATATTCTCAGGGGACTTTTGAAGCAGAATAGAAAACTATTTTCTTGTAAATTGCAACAGAAACTACAGAAAAGAGTAAAAAGAAAAAAAAAAAGTTTTATTATTGGGTGCCTAAATAAGTGAGATATCCAGTAGATAATATAGGATATAATAAGAGTAAAATTTTTATAAAATAATATAATAGTTATTAGCCAAATATATTAACCTGGCTTATGTGACTAATGAAGACTTTGTTGAATAATATGATGAATAAGGGATTATGATCAAATGTGAGAGAAAAGTTTCAATGTAAGATTGAAATGAAACACTAACTATTCATTTGTGCGAACATGCTGGACAGCATGAGTTACAATAACACGCTTCCTGGTTGTTTTTATATTGTCATATACTTTTTTTTTTTTCCCTATTTAGCATCATTAGATCTAGGACTTGATTTTCCTAAATAATTAAACTTCTAAAAGGTACGCACAGAATTTAGCACAAGGCATTGCTTATTCCTAGGCCTAATCACAAAGATTTCTTGTGATTAATAGTTAAAGGTCAAAATATGTGAAAAGATGTGAAATCCCATGGACAGGTTAAGTTCTGTTGTAACTTCTTCAGATTTAATGTTCAAATTGAACTTGTCTGTCTATAATGTTTCTGTACCAAGTTAATAGGGTTTGTATAGAAATGAAAAATAGCAAATAAAAATAAGGTTAAACAATACTTTCCAGCTTAAAGGCTTTAAAAAAGAATAACATTATTAGTGTTATTTTTATTCTTTTTATTAGGATGGATATTTGCATTTGTTTCTGTTCATTCATTTCCCAGCAGGTGTCTCTATACTGCAGCTTTACTGAAAAAGAACGAGGAAGCAAGCTAATTGCATGAAAATGTAAAAAAAACAAACAAACAAAAAAAAAAGGTGGGTGAATTAAACCTTATTATGATGGAATAAAATAAAATAAAATAAAATAAAATAAAATAAAATAAAATAAAATAAAATAAAATAAAATAAAATAAAATAAAATAAAAAAGACTGTAGAGAGACAGAGCCTTGTTTAAAGTAGTTTCAGGTACAATCATAGACACATATACAGAACCAAAATAGGCTTATAAACTACTGATGTTAACAAGAAGAGATATTTAAATAGTTGCACTGAAAAAGCAGAAGTACAAAGACTAAAGACTGAGTTTTTTGTATGTTCTGGAAAAATGAGTAATGCCTCCTACTTTCACATATATAAATTTATAACCTGTCTTACAACTGCTGGGATTTATCTTCATCAGCAGCTAGAGTGAAAAAGTGAAAGTCTCTCAAAGAAAATGTTGCAGCCTTTGCTGGGAACATAAATGTGGAGGTTAATGAAGACTGCAGGAGTCTAGAAGGATTGAAGGTAGAAAAGCTCAAATAAGAAAATAAAATTATAGTAATGGTTAAGAATTCCAGTTTGTCTTGGCTTTAGGCAGACCAAATTAAATTGATTTCATTTGCAACCAGATGAAAAAATAAATAACAAAATAAATAATTAAAAAAAACACTTAATTGGCAACATATAATCTTTTTAGCCAAATAAAATTTGTGCTTTGATGGATCCCACCTGTATTTCTGCACTGCTATCTAAGTGGAATGAAAAATCCCAATTTAACATATAAAAAGGCTAAAATTCTCTTTTACATTTGATTTTAATTGCAGATTTCACAGGGACCAGGACACTTTAGATGACTAACTGATGATGCTGAGAAACCTCTGAAATTCCATATACATCCCACAACTTAGCATTAAACCTCTGCAAAGCTGTATTTTAAAGTGTTATTGTTCACAAGGATTCAAGGTGAGTATAAGCTAATACTCCCCAGTTTGTCCATTAATCTATAGTTCACCGAGTGTTTGATAAGAGCTCAATGATCCATAAAAAGGAACAACATGAAGAGTCTTATTGATTGTCTCATAAAAAGGGTAAAGAAGTGACAGATGACAGACACAGTTAGACCTTTGCAGCAGCAGTTACAGTATTCATGGTACACTAGTTATAACAATTTGCAATTTTAGCACAGGAACAGGAAGTGATACAACACACGATGTGTCATTTTCATCAGTTTTATTTCTTATACACACCAATATTAATTATAGTTTATAAAAGGCAATGGGATTAAATAGGATTATATGATCACAGGTGAGATCTGACTCTGATCTAGAATCTGCATAAAGAACATTGTTTCCTGTATAGCCTCACGTACAAGGCATCGCATGGCATTTACATTCTTGGCTTTTGTATTTTTTATTTATCACAGAATCGCCTAGTTTGGAAGACACCTCCAAGATCACCTAGTCCAACCTCTGACCTAACACTAACAAGTCCTCCACTAAACCGTATCACTAAGTTCAACATCTAAACATCTCTTAAAGACCTCCAGGGATGGTGACTCAACCACCTCTCTGGGCAGCCCATTCCAACGCCTAACAATCCTTTCAGTAAAGAAGTTCTTCCTAACATCCAACTTAAACCTCCCCTGGCGCAACTTTAGCCCATTTCCCCTCATCCTGTCACCAGGCACATGGGAGAATAGACCAACCCCCACCTCGCTACAGCCTCCTTTAACGTACTTATAGAGAGCGATAAGGTCGCCCCGAGCCTCCTCTTTTCCAGGCTGAACAATCCCAGCTCCCTCAGCCACTCCTCATAAGACTTGTTCTTCAGATCCCTCACCAGCTTCGTCACCCTTCTCTGGGCTCTCTTGAGCACCTCCATGTCCTTCCTGTAGCGAGGGGCCCAAAACTGAACACAGTACTCGAGGTGCGGCCTCACCAGAGCCGAGTACAGGGGGACAATCACCTCCTTAGACCTGCTGGCCACACTGCTTCTTACACAAGCCAGGATGCTCTTGGCCTTCTTGGCCACCTGAGCACACTGCTGGCTCATATTCAGCTGACTATCAACCAGTACTCCCAGGTCCTTCTCTGCCAGGCAGCTTTCCAACCACTCATCTCCCAGCCTGTAGCTCTGCTTGGGGTTGTTGCGCCCCAGGTGCAGGACCCGGCACTTGGCCTTGTTGAACTTCATACAGTTGACCTCAGCCCATTGCTCCAGCCTATCCAGATCCTCCTGCAGAGCCTTCCTACCCTCGAGCAGATCAACACATGCACCTAACTTGGTGTCATCTGCAAACTTACTGAGGGTGCACTCAATCCCCTCATCCAGATCATCGATAAAGATATTAAAGAGGACCGACCCCAGTACTGAGCCCTGGGGGACGCCACTAGTGACCGGCCTCCAACTGGATTTGACTCCATTCACCACAACTCTTTGGGCTCGGCTATCCAGCCAGTTTTTAACCCAACAAAGTGTATGCCAGTCCAAGCCATGAGCAGCCAGTTTCTTGAGGAGAATGTTGTGGGAAACGGTGTCAGAAGTCTTACTGAAGTCAAGATAGACCACATCCACAACCTTTCCCTCATCCACTAAGCATATCACTTTGTCATAGAAGGAGATCAGGTTCGTCAAGCAGGACTTGCCTTTCATAAACCCATGCTGACTGGGCCTGATCGCCTGGTTGCCCTCTAAGTGCTGCGTGATGACACTCAAGATAATCTGCTCCATGAGCTTCCCTGGCACTGAGGTCAAACTAACAGGCCTATAATTCCCTGGGTCTATCCTCCAGCCCTTCTTGTAGATGGGCGTCACATTTGCTAGCCGCCAGTCAACTGGGACCTCCCCTGATAGCCAGGACTGTCAATAAATGATGGAAAGCAGCTTGGCCAGCTCCTCCACCAGTTCTCTCAGTACCCTTGGGTGGATCCCATCTGGCCCCATCGACTTGCGTACATCCAAGTGCTGTAGCAGGTCGCCAACCATTTCCTCGTGGATAGTGAGGGCCACATCCTGCTCCCCATCCCCTTCCACCAGCTCGGGGTACTGGGTATCCAGGGAAAAACTGGATTTGCCACTAAAGACTGAGGCAAAGAAGGCATTAAGCACCTCAGCCTTTTCCTCATCTTTTGTAACTAATTTTCCCCCCACATCCAGTAAAGGACGGAGATTCTCCTTAGTCCTCCTTTTTGTGTTGATGTATTTGTAAAAACATTTTTTGTTACTTTAACGGCAGTAGCCAGATTGAGCTCCAGATGAGCTTTGGCCTTTCTCATTTTGTCCCTGCACAGCCCCGCAACATCCTTATAGTCCTCCTGAGTGGCCCGCCCTCTTTTCCAAAGATTATAAACACTCTTTTTTCTCCTAAGCTCGAGTCACAACTCTCTGTTCAGCCAGGCCGGTCTTCGTCTGCGCCAGCTCATCTTTGGGCACGTGGGGACAGACTGCTCCTGAACCATTAGGATTTCCTTCTTGAAGAGTGCCCAGCCTTTCTGGACTCCTCTGCCCTTCAGAACCACCTCCCAAGGGACTCTGCCAACCAGTGTCCTGAACAGCTCAAAGTCAGCCCTCTGGAAGTCCAATACAGCGGTTTTACTGGTCCCCTTCCTGACTTCGCCAAGAATAGAGAACTCTACCATTTCGTGGTCACTGTGCCCAAGACAGCTCCCGACCACCACATCTCCCACCAGTCCATCACTGTTTGTGAACAGAAGGTCTAGCGCAGCACCTCCCCTGGTAAGCTCTCTAACCAGCTGCGTCAGGAAGCTATCTTCCATGCTCTCCAGAAACCTCTTAGACTCCTTTCTCTGGGCTGTGTTGTGCTTCCAGGATATGTCTGGGAAGTTGAAGTCCCCCACGAGATCAAGCGCTGATGATTTTGCAACTTCTGCCAGCTGCCTGTAGAACTCCTCATCCGTCTCCTCATCCTGGTTTGGCGGTCTGTAACAGACCCCCCACCAGGATGCTTGCCTTGTTGGCCTTCCCACTGATCCTAACCCATAAGGACTCAACCTTATAATTCCCAACCTCAAGTTCCTCAACATCAAAACACTCTCTAATATAGAGAGCCACACCACCACCCCTTCTGTGCTGCCTGTCCCCTCTGAAGAGCATATAGCCAGACATTGCAGCACGCCAGTCATGAGAGTGGTCCCACCACGTTTCCGTGATGGCAACCAAGTCATAGTCTGCCTGCTGCACGATGGCTTCCAGCTCCTCTTGTTTGTTACCCATGCTGCGTGCATCAGTGTAGACGCACTTCAGTTGGGCCATTGCCTTCTCCCCCGGCCTAGCCATCGTTCCCCCTGGCACAGCTCCGACAAGCCTTATTTCAGCCCCATCCCCCTTCTTACCTAGTTTAAAGCCCTCTCAATGAGCCCTGCCAGCTCCTGGGCTAGGATCCGTTTTCCCCTTAGAGATAGGGACCCGTCTGCGGCCATCAGGCTGGGTGCCAAGTAAAGCGCCCCATGGTCAAAAAAAAACAATTTCTGTGTTGGCACCAGCCTCTGAGCCACGTGTTAATCAGGTGGGCTTTCCGTGTCCTCTCTGTATCCCTCCCTGCCACTGTAGGGATAGACGAAAACACCACCTGTACTCCCGCTCCATCCACTAACCGTCCCAGTCCCTTAAAGTCCCGTTTGATAGCCTTCAGGCTTCTCTCTTCAATATTATCACTGCCAGCCTGGACTATCAAAAGAGGATAGTAGTCAGAGGGGCGAACCAGGTTGGGAAGCTTTCTGGCAACGTCCCTGAACCTGGCCCCAGGGAGGCAGCAGACTTCCCTACGGGTAGGGTCAGGCCGACAAATAGGGCCCTCTGTTCCCCTGAGAACGGAGTCGCCTACAACGATTACCCTTCTATCTTTCTTGGTGGAGGCAGTCTTGAGGTGTGGAGTCGACCTCCTTGCCCTATGCATCCTCCTGGGTAGACTTTCTACCTCATCCTCACCCACCAGTCTCTCAAGCTCCAGGGCCTCAAATCTGTTGTGTAAGGGCACCTGGGAAGGTGGGGCCGGTGGGGGGGGGGGGGGGGGACATCACCTGTGAGGTCGAGCAGGGACCTGTCTCCATCCCTCCTCAACTCCTAGGTCCCCTCACTCTGCCCGACAGCGATAGGGCAGGGGGTCCACCCCCATTTGGGGTGTCTTACCCCAGTACCTCTCCTTCAGGCCCTGCAGGGAGTTGCTCCACCAGTCTATCTCCCACTCAAACTCCCTGATAGCCCTCAACCTCTCCACCTCCTCCTTGAGTTCTGCCACCAGGTGGACCAGGTCATCCACCTGCTCACACCTCACACACGGTCTCTCTGCCTCCCTCAGATGGCAGCAACAGGCTCAGACACTCCCTGCATCCAGAGACCTGAACTGCCGCATTTTTGAGCAGGCAGTCAGTCTGGGTGGTTATAGACTTTCTAGACAGAGCACACCGTTGCAGCCTAGCTAGCGGTCGACAGCCGTTAGACGAGTTGTCCGTATGGGCGGGGGGGAACGCTCTGCCCTCTCTGCCCTCCCTGCTAGCCCTGCGGCGCGAACTGCCGCGCTGCTCCCTTCTGACGCGCTACACCCTGTTTGCCCGCCCTGGTCACTGCGCTCCCTAGGGGCTGCTTTTGAACGGCCGGGGAGGGGGCGCTGCCGGCTCCGCCTGCGCCTCGTCAGCCTCCCTCGCGAGGGCTGCCGGGTCCCGGCGGCTCCCTCAGCTGCGTGGAGCGGCCTCGATGCCGAAAAATAGCGCTGGCTGTCTCGATCCCCCGCTCCGCTGCAGAACGCGTCTGCCCCGGAGCCGATCGCCTCGGGAAGAGGCGGACTCTAACTGTTCAATATTATTTGTAAGGATTCTCTCAAATCCCAATGCCTACTCAAATGTGAAGTTATTCAATACTCGTTGGCCATAAATCATGGTGTCATTATTGTGGTTTTGCTGCCACATTAATTCTTAAACTTTAAACATAAGAGCGCAGAGTAGAACATGGGAAGTTAATGAGTCATAGAAGACCTTTACCTCATAGTGCTGTCAAAATCCAAAAGTTTAAAAGTCAAGTTGGGGAAACAACATTCTGCAATAAAAACAAAACTAGTGCTGAGAAGCTGTTTAAGTGCTGCAGCCTAAAGCCCTTACACAGACTTCGGACACTTAACTCTTTTTTTTTTTTCTCAGTATTTCTGTTACGAACATTTACCATGCCTTCAAAACCTCTGCTAGATTGTACCGTTCCCTGCTTCTTCCTTACCTCTTTTGCATTTTTTTTCCACAGGGTCCTGCCCCACTATGGCATACTGCCTTGTTGACTGTTGCCTGTTCAAATTTACAGAACATGAAGAACATACACAGAAAATAGCTAGACCTGCCAAGAAGAGTTTACAGATGTTTAATGTGTTGATTTCTGCAGTGGAAAGTCCTTACTTCCCTCAGAAGTCCCTCTAAGGGAAAAAACAAAGGGAAGCAAAACAATACTGAGCTTGTTTTCAGTTGAGTAAGGGAAAAGAACTCACTGAATCTTCTTCCTTGAAAAGCAGCAGGGTTTTGGTGTAAGAAAAGATGAGAAGAAATAAGTAGAAGGAAGTAAAAATCCCTGATCTTCCTTCAGTTCCATCTCTGTATAACACTGCTTGCAGGACTGAACATCAGCATTGGAAGAAAGCAAAGCAAACAGTTCTTTCAGCTAACAGGGGCTTAGAGTGCGTAATGGTGAAGCTGGTTAATGGTGCTTAATGGTGCTTAATGGTGAAGCTGGCTATCTGTGCCTTAAGATCAAAGTTGAAAAATATTAAAATGATTTTTTAATCATTTAAACAAAACACCTGATTTAAGGTGTTGCTGTAAAGTTCATTTTTGTTTGTTTGTTTTGTTTTGTTTTTCCTAAACAGATAGATAGATCTGCTGGACTATAAACATATATTCATTTGCCAGTTACTTTTATCATGTACGATTAAAATTTCAGTCTTCCACAGTTGTCTATGCTGGCCATATTCTATTGTTCTTGGTTAATTTAATTCCAAAAAAATATTTTCAGTCTTTAATAAGGGTTGCTGGTTTAAGGCTGAATTGCTTTATTTTATGAAATAAATGGGTGGATAAAATGGATATATAAATATATATATTTCCTTTCTAGGACACCTAGTACTTAGTGTTCAGTTGATAAACCTAGTTAGTACTAGCCAAAGTAAAATGGCTATTTCAAGATCAGTCAAATAAAAGCTGGGATAAACAATGTTGTGGATTCAGTTGCAGAGTGGACTTTATGATATTGAGTGTATACTTGCCAAAAGATGACTTATTTTGTTGATCTGACTTATAACAGTTATATTTTTGCTGTGTACTGAATAAAAGGTATGGGGGTCCTATCTTCAGTTACAGCAATACCATCACAATCCAGCACTCAGGAGTATACATGACAAGTTCATGCTTATGTTAAATATGTGTTGACGTGCTTTTCTGAATCGGAGCCATAATTGCAGCAATTTATTTAGATCATACTATGGTTTCTTAAAGGAAAGTAAATCCCAGAAGGAATGATATTTAGAAAAGCCAACATTTATTTCTTAGACTTTTTTTTTTTCTCTGTGATTGTGTTTACTTCTGCCTTTTATATTTTTTTAACAGATTTGTCATAAGGAAGTGTATACAAGAGTACAAAACATAAATGATACTAGCTTGTAAATTGTATTAAAACAGCAGTGGTTTTGCTGTCATTGCTGCATATCCTTCTTTAAATATCCCATGCCACTAAGTCAAGTTATCACGGTCTTTGGAAGTGTGACGTGGAAGTTAGCCAATGAGCAGTTTAAATTAACACTTTCCAGCACTATCATTCTGAACCTAGTCAAGTTTTCAAATATATCATCTACCAGAGTACACAAGGCCAACCAGAGGTACCGAGCATCATGATTCTGCAGATGGAGAAGAGAGGGGATGTTGGATGGAATAACTGGCTGGCAGTCCTGGCAGTCATGCAGGATGTTCCCTCAGGAACAATTTCTCATGAGTGTTCGTTCCCTTCTGCCTTCATTACCATGTGAGTGATTGAGCTTCTGGAAGTCTGTTTGCCAAAACACATCATCTTGTTCTGTTCTGCCAGTGAATGAGCAGGTGGCAGTGATGACACAGTGCCAAGTTAGTGCATGCTAAGGAGCCTGCTAGGGTCAGCATGACCTTTTTTTCCTTTTTTTTTTTTAACGTTGTGCGTGTCATTATAGAAGCTGAGGTGCTTTACAGAATAGCTTATCCGTCTCAATGACGAGCCCCAGATGACACTAATCCTACACCAGATATCATGTGCAATGCACTTGAGTTGGCTAGAAAACCAAGGGAAAATAAAAAAGATCAATGATGAACAATTATTTTGTCATCGCATTATTTTTTTGATCATAATGTTTGGTAACTTTGTGAAGAAGGCCATTTTTCTTGTTGTGGCTTTAAAAAAATAAAAGGAAGATATGGACTCTGAAAATAGTGTAGAAAGTGAAATTGTAGGCCACTTAACCTGCATTGTCAGAGTTTGTACTTGATATGAGACTTCCCATAGTTTATACTTAGGAATAGAGCTATGCTACATGACAATCAGTGGACTCTACATTACTTATGTACTTTGTAGATGAACTGCCTCACATATTTATCACAAAGAACCCATTCAACCTAATGAAAGGGCAAGACAATGTTGCACATGCCCAGAAAAAAATTTACACGTTAGATAGATGACAGACAGGTATAGCCACAGAGATAAGTAGCAAAATATTTATTGAGATTTAATTTCTTTAGGTGCGTCGGAAACTCAGTTTAAATTAGGCATCTATTTTAATGGTCTATTAAAAAATGTCAATTATTGAATGGCTTAAGTGCACTTAATTAATTTTTAATTTTGAAATCTCTTGGTCAATCTTATTCTACAGGGAGTTTGGTAAAACTGAAGTACTGTGAAGCTGCTAAATGAAATATTACAGTATCTTTTTTCTTTTCCTTTTTTCTATTTCATTTTTTATAACTATTTTGATTTTACATGGGAAGTGAGTCTCAGGCTTGGTCCCTGAATGTAGCAGCAACAAACTAGTGAAGAGAAAGCTGAAAGTGAAAGTGAAAGTGAAAGTGAAAGTGAAAGTGAAAGTGAATGTGAATGTGAATGTGAATGTGAATGTGAATGTGAATGTGCATGAGATGGGAAATATGAAGAAAGGGTCAGACTGGAGGGGAGTTTATCTTAAGTACCACACCTTTGAAAAACAACACTTTAAAGTGTTTTCTCTAAACCTTTCAAAGGGATAGAAACTGAAAAAGAGCTAACTAGGGGATAAGTACTAGGAGGATAAGCCAGCTGGAAGACAAAGCTCTCCCTCTTTGTAGCAACATGTGAGCCCTTTAAAATCTAGCTGATTAGATAGCATGCACAACAATTGCACAGTTAAACATACAGTATACACTATTCTCCAAGTGCCACTATTGTGCAGGTAATGTGAATTGATGGCTGTAGTGTGCTATATGTATGTAGAATTATTAACAAAACTTTTTTTAAAAAATTTTTTATTAATAAAAAGCCATCGGAGTGCTTTTTAAATTGCATGAATGGGGACCAGTTTATCAACTACTGAAATGCAGCCATTGTTACTGTGAAAACCAGGAACACTTTCATAATGCACAGCTGAGAAAGAACTGATGTAGCGAATTGGATTTGTAGGACAATTGAGTCAAACGGAATGCAATTTTTATGGAACTAGGATAAAAACTCATGAAAACCAAAAGGTCTGATCAGCAATAACTGAAATCAATAAGCATCATCAGGATTCTTTGTAAAGCATAATTGTTAGAACTAGAAATAAAGGAATAATAACATAAAAAAGGAAGAACTGCAAGATTTCCAAGTGTAAGAGCTGAAGTATGAAACTTGTTTCTGAGACAATTTATTTACCCATCTTCCAAATGACTTACTTGCATTTTCTGGCCTGAAGTGGAGGGGAAAGAAAAAAAAAAAAAAAAAAAAAGACCTGAAGTCACATTTTCACCTTTCTGAGAAGTAAATGACACAATCTTGAATAATATGCATTAACAATATATTATTTGTGTTGATAAATGACAAAAACATAGATTTTACATGAATTTGTCTTATGTTTCTCTTCTCTTAGCCCTCTAATTTCATCTACAGTGACTTTGTCATGCAAACTGTCTTTTAGAACCTACCATCTTCTTTCTCCTCTTCAAGTTTATCTAGATAATCTGTGCCACCTGTTATTGGAGTCTACATATGTAATGAACAGATCATATTTTTTATCTGAAAAAAATAATTTTCTTTTTTTTTTCAAAGATCTTTATGCTTTAACACACATGAACTTTATCTGCTGCCCATGTGCGAAACATGGCTCATTGTCTGGAAAATATATATTGCTTGGGCATTAAAGATTAATTTATTTGAAATTTTCTTAAATATCTGATTTATAAGATAAGCTTGATGTTTGCAACAAGTAAAGTATCAAGTCTGTGCAAATGAAGAATGAAAACTTTCTGTCAAGTATCAAGATGGTAATTTTCTACTTGTATATTTGTGTTTTTTCAAACAGTGCTTTGACAGCTTTGTGGAGGTGGAAGAGCTTGAGCAAACTGTGAAAGATAATCTGATGTATTTACTGTGAACAAGTAACAATACTAACAATCAGGAAAGGATAAGAGGAAAGCTCGGCATGGGGCTTGGTAGGAGAGTAAGTTTTCTGATCTTTCAAAAATAGGACAGATTATGAAAGAAGAAAGAGTTGAAGATTATGGTATAGGAAAAGAAAGTTTATAGTAAAATATGAGCTCTTCAATTTTCTATGCCTGAACTGGAACATTTTTTCGAGACTCATTTTTTTTCTCACTTGTGCTATCTGTATTTTGCAAACAGCAAAGTGAACAGTTCGCCTCTGAAATCTGATAGACTCTAACTTACAGTGTCTTGTAGTTACTTAGACAAGTGTTTTAGACTACAATTTTTGTAGAATGACATCAGGAAAACATAATCTGTAGCTATAGTTTCACCAGTCTCCAAATTCAATGGAAAAAAAAAAAAAAAGAAAAAAAAAAGTCTGCATCCTTTGACAGGCTCTGCAACTTTTTTAGCTAAAGTTTGAGCAACACAAAGAAAGGAAAGTAGGGAGATGTAGGTGACATCTTTTGACATGATTAGGAATAACAGATGTTTGTGATTTGAGTGCATCACAGTTCTTGCTTTAGTACCATTATGATACTAAATTAGTGATGGAAAGGCAAGTCCCAGTAGTAAACCACAACAAAGTTATTGCTAACATTAGGTAATTGGTTGTATATTCATGTTTAATTAATAATCTTGAGATAGCAAATCAAATATTTTCATGAGCTTCAACAATCACTAAAAAACAGTATCCAAAGATGTGTCAATAAAAAACATTGTCATTCATGTCACAGAGTCTTTTAAAAGCTTTGAAAAGTCTTTATAAAGAGGAGAAGCTTTTTCCCAAGAAATTATTCTGTTTTTAGAACAACTTGAATTTCTTTAGATTGGCCTTTTTTCTGCATTTGGATTTTTTTCTTGCTTTTTAGCAATATTCAGTTTATGCTCTTTTTGTCTCTACCTAATCTTAGGTAGAAAGTTTCACATAGTTATTTCAGTCTATTTATTTCAGAATGAGAAACACTGGCTAATACAGGAAAAAGCTAAAATGTTCCAAAATCTGGGGATCTATAGACAATCATTTTCAGACCTTTTACTTACTATTTCTTTAATATATATTTATAGCATAAAATAAGATCAATGGAGGACAACAATGTGAAAAACTTTCCCCATAGCAAGTGAATAAATCCATACTTGTTACTGCATCTTCAGTTGCATTGAACTGTATTACATTCACAATTACTGATACTGATATCTTCTACTCTACTCTCAAAAAGGTTTTTTCCCTTGTTTCCTGGTGCCTGTACTCATTTCTCCACACCACTTGGTTTCTACTTAATGCTGTTACAGGGGCGTCAAAGCAAAATTTCTGCTGTATTTGGAGACAATCAGCTGATGGAAGTTATATCTGAGATTCTAGTTTTGTTGAGAACATCTTTCCTTGAGTAAAAAGAAAAAAAAGAAGTATGGACTTTATAGATTCTTCAAAACCAACTTTATATATTTACTCCAACAAGTACAAGGTTCTCTTAGGTGTTATGACAGCTACAGTCCACCAGCAGGGAGTCTGTGGGAACCATCATATCCCTCTATGTTTTCTTTTCAGATACCTTAAACTATGTGAGGTTTATCTCAGTTATTGTTTCCAAGGGGCCTTTTTTTTATACAAAACACTTTGAAACTCTCCGTCATGTATCAACATATTTGATTTGAAATGTTTCAGTGTTGGCAAGAATCTTTCCTGAGTACCTTTGATTCCATCTATTCTTAAGCTAAGTGAATAGTCTATACTTTTCCTTGCCTTGATAATATCTCATTTATGCTGTTTCCACGGACCTTTACAAGATTGTTGAAATTGATGAGCTGTTCTACCATATTAAGCATTTTTTCTCTTTTACCATTTCAAGGCTTTGTCATAATTTTACAAACAAAATAGTGTTTGCCTTTTTTGCTCAGTTGTGTCCATAATATCAACAATATTTGGGTTTCTATCTACTTACTTATTCTTTAGATCTTAGCAGTGATAAGAGAAAAAGCAAGGAAGTACATTTCATAGTATTCGTGTTAAACTATATTCTTGTCCTGAGGACATTAACAACTGTTGAGTTTTGATGCAACATAAAATGATTCTACAATGTCAGTTTGCTCTATCAATCATTTTAGTCTATCAAACCAAAGATCTAGCAAATATCTGGGGTCTATCAATCACCTTTGAAATTGACTGAGCATTAATGTGAAGTAGTTTTCAACCAACATGTTCAGTATAAATGTTCTGTGTGAAATCTCTTGATCTTGACTGCAGGTTGTTCTTCAAAATTTATATACATTGTTTATCAGAGCAGTATGATTTCTTTTTAGCTTTTGAAACCAGTGACTGATTTCAGGGTTATTCCCCATTTCAGTCTACAACCACATATCTTCTTTCACACAGTGTTTTCACACTGCAAGGCACAACTGCTTTCCAGTGTTTTATTTGCTTTCTTATTCTTTGCCTCTCCTCATTTTTTATTGTTCTTAACATTCTTTTCTAGTGTTCTCCTTTGACTAGCTCTGTTTTCCTTGGCTTTAAGTATTGAAGCTTGAATTTCATTGTGCAACCCATTTCTCTTCCATTCTAGTCTTTGTCTCTGTGTCTCATATCTACTCAGTTCATCTTGGGATTTCTTTCTCGGAGTCATTTCCAGTTTGGCAAAGTTAAAATTGTGGCTGTCCTTGATATGACTATTCAGTGTGCTTTTACATTTGTTTGAATATAATCTATTTGATTTTCTGAATTCACCATCTGCTAAGTTGTGTTTGCTAGGTAACATGAAGTTGGATAAAACCAGGCTGTTCACTAAACATAAATCATTGAAATTTTCATCATTTTGATGATGATTTCCTTTCGATGCTTTCCCAACGCTCTATCCATTTCTTGGTTATGGCATCCTAAACTGACATTTACAATATATAAATCATGTTTTGATTTTCTTCTAACCAAGCAATAAGGGTAAATGTGGAAGATACCTTAGTTCATTATGGTTATGTTTCTGTGAAAGGGAATAGCATGTCTCCATTGATATCCTTCACTACTGTTGTTGAGTTTGGATATTGTAGTAGTTGATCAAAACTGATGTGACTGGATGAATGGCACTGTGAATGCTACGCTTGAAGATCTTTTTGTCACTGAAATATGTACAGGCAAAATCTCCATTTTAGAGATTTTTTGGAGATAGAGATACTTGGAACATATGCTGTCTGCACCACCCATTCACTCTCACTGATGTAATGGATTCTCACTACTCAAAAATGTAGTATGTTTATCATTGTGCTTTCTTAGTGATAACATCAGCATTTTGAGGAACTTGCTTTTTAGGGGTGATTCTATTAGAATAGTAATTTATTCCTATGCCTGTGACTAGCAAAATTTTTACAAGTGAGGCCTTTATTTCACATTTACACACATTTACATTTATCCAAACTTAGGAAAACATCTATACAAAGTAATCCCATCAACCATGAACAAAGCAATTACGCTGTAATATCCTTGCACACTGTTGTAATATGAGCTCACTCAAGACAATAAAATCTTATACTACTTGCATATATCTTATTTCTGTCTCAGAAAAAAAAAAAAAAAAAGCACTTCAAAGTCCACTGATGTTTCTTTAATAATATACTTTCTTTAATAATACACTTTCCCACAAGTGTATTTGCTTTCAACTTAAGCTGAATGTCAGTAAGATGGTAGTCAAGAAATCTCACATTGAATTCACAGAATCACAGAATCGCCTAGGTTGGAAGAGACCTCCAAGATCACCTAGTCCAACCTCTGACCTAACACTAACAAGTCCTCCACTAAACCATATCACTAAGTTCAACATCTAAACATCTCTTAAAGACCTCCAGGGATGGTGACTCAACCACTTCCCTGGGCAGCCTATTCCAATACCTAACAACCCTTTCAGTAAAGAAGTTCTTCCTAACATCCAACCTAAACGTCCCCTGGCGCAACTTTAGCCCATTGCCCCTCATCCTGTCACCTGGCACATGGGAGAATAGACCAACCCCCACCTCTCTACAGCCTCCTTTAAGGTACCTGTAGAGTGCGATAAGGTCGCCCCAAGCCTCCTCTTTTCCAGGCTGAACAATCCCAGTTCCCTCAGCCACTCCTCGTAAGACTTGTTCTCCAGGCCTTCTAAGGACTTTGTTTTGAGATTGCAATTAATTCCCTCAAGAAAACAAAGTTAATGCAGTGGCCTTGTCTTCACTGGTCATACTCTCTTGTGACATAGTCTCTTTAGTTGACAAACACTGTCCCTGGAATGCCAGCAAAACTCCCACCTCGCAAGCACTACAATAAAGCCTTGCAAGTTTCTGGAAAGTAGTTTCTGAATCTGAGCAGAAGTCAAAGTCATAATCCATTGTGACCATGAAGAAACTGAAAATTACTTCAAGCTATGACAGTTTGTAGCTCAAGTCAACCAAGCATGAGAGAGAGAAGTGGATTTTTGCACCCTCTGCCACAGGATGCTCATTTTGTGCTCCCTTGGTTTTAAGATGTCTTAAACTAGGTCATAAAATATTCAGCACATAATATCACACCCTTTTCATTGAATTCATTAAGACAAGTTGCTAACAAACAGAAGCAAAAAGCCAATTAAGAGAATATCACAAAACAAAACAGAGGGAAGAATTAAGATGGCTGGAAACTGTAGCGCAGCACCAACAGCCACAAGAAGTCAAAAATTCTTGAAAGTGAAGGGGTCAATGAACAAATATTTTTAATAAAATTTTATTAGCAATTCTATTAGTTGCACTTATTAGCTTCGCTGTGCTGCAGAAACACAGAAGGGTAATATGAATGCCTTATTTGTAATACAGCAAACCAAAACACCTCCAGGGTGTAGGTACTCCAAAGAATTTTATTTTGCTACCCATTGCTATGTTTATTAAATGTCAGCACATTGTTGCCTTATCAGCTGGAATAGTGTAAAAGACTTTACCATTAATATAATTCAATCATCCTCAGTGTTACTGACCAGACTCCATGTAATCCTTATTTCAGCTGAAGGAGGCTAATTCTGCACATCTAAAAGCTAGTAACTTCAGCAGGAATAGGATGACATTTTAAGAAAATAACCTTCTCCACAGGACATTGAATCTTTACAGTGCTAAACATCACAACATTGCCTTTAAGAGACATAATATCAAGCATTACGTGCAATTAATGGATTAATTAGTATAATGCATGTTTAAGCATGTATATTCTTCAAAAGATACTTCCTTCTGAATTTAGCTGCGATGGTTTCATATGAAAACTCTTCACTTTCCTCAAAAGACTACTGAAGCAGTAGCCTCTTTTTTAATTCTAAAAAAACTTCTAAATAAAATTCTAAGTTTACCTCCACAACAAATTCCACCTATTTTATGACAGTTCTAGCTACTGCAGCCTCTAAAGGGGACTTGATAGAATAAGGTGTTGGTTGCCAGACATCTGAATGTGAGCCAGCAATGTGCACAGGTGCCCATCCTTGCCTGCATCAGAAGGAATTAGGGAAGCACTAGGGAAGTGATTGTCCCCTTGTACACAGCACTGGCAAGACCACACCTCAGCTATTGTGTTCAGTTTGGGCCCCTCACTACAAGAAGGATATTGAATTGCTTGAGTATGTGCAGATGAGAGCAATAAAGCTGGTGAAGGGACTAGAAAACAAGAGATACGAGGAGTGGCTGAGGGAATTGGGGTTGAGAAGAGGAGTCTGAGGGGAGACCTAATTGCTCTCTGCTGCTACATGAAAGGAGGTTGCAGTGAGGAGGGTGTCAGTCTCATTTCTCAGGTGACAAATGACAGTGGTGGGGGGAAACAGCCTCAAGTTGCACCAGGAGATGTTTAGATTGGATGTTAGAATTTCTTCACAGAAAGGGTAGTTAGGCATTGGCACAGGCTGCCCAGGGAAGTGGTGGAGTCACCATCCCTGGATTTTATTTAAGAGACACATGGACATGGTGCTTAGGCACTTGGTAGTTCAGGTTGGTGGTTGGACTTGATGACCTTGAAGGTCTTTTCCAACCTAGATGATTTGATTTTGTGAATTATAGTCATACTAAGGAAAGGATTGTACTTCCTTCTGGGAACATTACTTGGTCTACAATCTCACAAGAAGTGAGAATTTAAAGATATTCTTTTATCAAGAACATTTTCAAGTTCTGTTTTTCTGTTTTTTTTCTGTTTTCTTTTCTTTTTTTTTTTTTTTTCTGTTTTTCAGGCTATTACTTAAACAATAAGAAGAACAGAACACACATATACATAATAGAGCAAAACAATGTTATGAGGAACTTTGTATTATTATCATCTTGCTGTCTTGCTAGCATCCTTGCCAGACTTTTTCTATTTCTTTAGCCTTTTGAAGGTGTTAGTCATGTGCTACCATGTTCACGCTTCTATGCAGAGATTTTTTTCCATTTACAGGAAAAATAAATCCTTCCTGAACTATAACAAATAGAAAATTAAAATATATATATATATGTATATTTTTTAAAGAATTGCTCAGCTGGCTGAATAAGTAAAAAATGTGAGACAATGTTAAATATTTTGTGAAACTGAACAAATTTGACATAATTATTTCAAATACATATGCATACTATATGATCAGCTTTGTGAGCTGGATATATACTGAATTATTACATTGAAAAAATAAAACAGATCAAAGAAACTTCAGGTAGACAGGCTCTTAAATTATTTAATTATAAAAATGTGTCTGAGGAAGCAAGTAAGTATGTATTTCTCATATAACTCAGTGGAATTTAGTTACTTAGGCTCTGAAAAATGTAGTAGGGTTTTTTGGTTTTTTTTTCTTATTGGTTCACCCACAAGAAGTTGTACACTCATAGGGCCAATACAACAAAATAATAATTACACTTAGGGCTTGTTTTTAACATTTGTGATAACTATTTTTACTTACACTAATCACATGGCTGTTTTCTAGAACAGACAAAAGTGCAATTAGAACTGGTGATCCTACTGAGATCTAAGTCTTTTGAGAAGTGACTTATGACAAAGCATTGGGTAAGCATGATATGAGAATTTTAGAACATTTTGAATCTTTTTCAGGTTACAAGTCTTAGTACAGAAGATTGAGGGAAAAAAAATAGACTTCTGTAGGAATTCCTAAGAGGTTAAGGACTTTATAAGGTTTTTCCTCCAGTCACCCAAAAAAATGTATACATGATTGAGCCAAGCTGTAAAGGGTACCACCAGAGCCTTATCTGACTCATTAAATTGCATCTGGGCTAAAGTTCCAGTGGGGGACTTTGGGAATACTGTCTGTCTCCTGTGTTAATAATTAAGGTTCTACACCACATGCAGTATAGCAAACTTCCCATGTGCATATAAAATTTGCTGTCCAAATTATCTGAGTGTGCAATCGTATTTTTTTTTTTTTCCATGGGCATTAGTGCAGGTAAGATTTGACTTCTGGAATGTTCTAAGATAACTGGCACAAGAAAAAGGGGATAGCTTTTCAAAGGAAATTCAATGTTAAGTGAATTCCAATTATTTTGTATCTAAATGAAACTGTATTTGCCTACCTCTGCTATCAAATGAACTTTGTTCAAAAACTCAAGTGGTCAAAACTGTGTATTTAATTTAATAACACTATTTAATCAATTAGCTATAAAGCAAAGACCACAAGTCTTACAGATGGGAAAAAAGATTTTCTACCAAATAATTATTTGACATTCAGAACTGAATGAGTGTGATGTATCTCCAGAAAACAAGGCACCATGTAAGCATAAACATGGTATATATATGTAAGAATATACAAGGCTTTGGGGAATACAAGTGAAAGATAGCATTTGAAAAATAAAGGCCTGATTCAAAACCCATTAAAGTCAAAGTAGGCTTCTGACTAAGGCCTAAAAAAGTAAAAAGCAATGTCTTATTAAAAATACATATTTTATATACTTTAATATATTTTATTATCAAATTATTTTCTATTTTTAATGATAAGCTATTAATTCTAATGCTCACGTACACTACTATTAATTTAAATAATAACCTAAAATAGTGTCACAGTCAAGAAATTACTGAGAGAACTAATGCAGTACTCTGCATTAAATCTTCCTGTAGCTGAAATTCAGATCTCTGCACTTAGCAGACTGGGATTCTTATCTTTCCCAGTGTTCTACCAGCTGTGTGGCAGAGAAATAATAGATTATAGATGGCATTATTTGGATATAGAATTTATCTGGGGAAACAAAAAAAAGGCTCTACTTATATTCAGAAACAATTTTAATAGAATGTGCAGCTGCTTTTTTTTTTTTAAAATATATAAGCAATATAAGAGGAAGAATCTATCTTTTTTTTTTTTTTTTTTCATGTACAGTGGCAAGTCCTAATTCCTACATTTTTGAGACTCGGTGAACTGTTCAAATTTTACAATTTTGAGATAGAGCATAGAACGGACAAATTTCACAGAATAGATCTGCTTACTCTGTGAAACTACGATTTTTATTATTTTTTTAGCTGCAACAGAGCTCTTAAAAGTAAAAAAAAAAAAAAAAAAAAAAAAGTTCATAGAAAAGTTCCCAGAAAAAGCTGTGAAACCATCTCAGCAGAAATGTCATCTAAATGCAAGAAAAATGTCTCTCTGAGAATTCTCCTATATTTATCATTAGGGACTAAAACTTCCATTAACTTAGTGGTTTGTAAAATGTGTACATTTATTCCAGTTGTGGCAAGTTGACCTTCTAAACATAACATGTTTATTTACCTCTAACTGAATGAACAAAATATGATTAGTTGAGCACAGATATGAAAAATACACTGTGAGGGAATATGTAGAAAATGAATTCAATTATATGAAGGGCTTATTTAAACTTTTCTAAAGTGATCATGGATAAAATTTATATTTTCATATAAAGATTTTCATATTCAAATCAAAATGACAGATTTTAAAACTAATTCCAGAGGGACAGTTTGGTATCTTGACTGTTTTGGTATCTACAACTAAATTCAATTAAGATTTTGACACGTTTTCTACTTGAGAAATAAGCACGCTGATACAGTATTTTAAACACAGTATTTTATGTGAAAGTGCCGTGGACTAGACTGACCTTTTGTGAATATCTAATATGATTTGCCAAAGTCAGGAACCAAAATAAATGTATTTAAATAAAGTATTTAAGTTTATTACAGTATTTATTTGAGTTGGTTGGAAATGAAGTGCCAGTTCATACCTCCTTCTAATATCTTCACTTGTCTGCTGCTGTCCAACTACAATGCACTGCATTGATTAGTATATAACTTCATTTGGACATTCATGTAAGAGGAGTTTTATGATCACACACACTGGGAGTAACAATGTAGAATTTCCATGGAGAACGTAAAATCTTTCTGATGAATTATGATTTTTTTTTTGCAGAATTTACACTGTTCCACAATTGCTACAAATACTCATCATTAGAATTCATAATTTAATTCCATGCCCATCCATCCCAGACTTTCTTTTGTAAGGGTCTCTTTAACTTATAAATTTATTTAACATGATATGTTCTATAATAAAAGTTTTCTCCTTGGTCTTAAGGAAGGAAGGAAAAAAGGAGAGAAAGAAAGAGAGAAAGAGAGAGAGAAAAAGGAAGGAAGGAAGAGAAAGAGAGAAAGAGAAAGAAAGAGAAAGAGAAAGAAAGAGAAAGGAAGGAAGAAAAAAACTTAAAAAACTTTAAGGCATATAAAAAATTCCATGATCCTACTATTTTTTTCCCTGAAAGTTTCGGTTTACTGTACTTCATACCATGCAGCTGAAGTTCTGCGCCAGCCAAAGTTGATGCTCAGCTAAACTTTACAAAGAAAACAGTGTGAACACCCAGACAGCAAAAGCTGCACATTTCTGATAGGTGGCTGTTGTCCAGACCCAGCAGTGGTCCATGCAGATTCAATACAGCAAAACCTCAAATTATTGCTGGGTTAGAAATACATGTATTTTCTGAAAATGTGGCAAGCATACTCAAAACAGATAATATTTATTGCAGCATTATATATACATAGCTGTCAACACAGGTGCATCTAACTTGCCACAGGGACAACAGGCTGAACATCAATCTACTTGAACTAAACATAATCAGTATATTGTCTGTCTGCTGCTTATGTCTGTTCAATAGGTGAGAGCAAGACATCAGGTATTATCGAACAGCGGCAACATGATTAGCTTCAAGGTCAAATTTTCTGAAAGGGCAAAATGAAAAAGGAGCTGAAATATCATTCTGAAGCCATTGATGTCTTAAGAGCATAAGTCACTTAAAAATTGTAGTCTCAAATTATGTGAGAAGTTTATTTTTAGTCAGACTAAGGTAGAATTATAGACACAAAAGTGACTTCGAAAGGTCACTTATCTCAGTCTTCTGCCTTGAAGTCAACTGTGCTTATGACATTTCTGATGTCTTTGGCCTATTATATTCTGCAGTCAGTGACAGAAATTTCATAATACCTGGTATGTTATAATAACTTATGGTAATTTTCTCCTTAATGTTTCTCCCTCTTAAACAATGTATCATGTCTATTATCTCAATTTTATCGGGCTTGCAAACTATCCCTAAGCATGTCATGTATTTTACACTTTCATAATGCACAAATACTCTAAGAAACTGTTTATGTAAATATGCATTTAAATCATATTTAAATTTATATTTAAATCAAAAAAATCTTTAAGTTGACTGTGTGCTTCCATTTAAGAGTTTTTTTTTTCCTGTGTCCCTTTCATGAATAATCTTAATAAGTAAGAGCCTTACTGTGTCGTAAGTTTTGAAACTACAGTAAAATATATGAAAATGCACTATGAACATATATCAGTGGATATATCAGACTGTTCCCATTTTCTACACAGATCTGAAAAAAATGGAGTACAAATAATATGTTCTATAGAAAAAAATATTTTCTACACTATCTAAGTTTCAGTCTTAGATAATTTTAGGCATTCAAACATATAGATATAGGCCAGATTTTGTAACAGCAACTATTGGTAGGGTAGAGGTTGGATAATTCATTTGAAAATCCCAAGAAGCAGAAATATGTACATTAAGTTGCCAATAATCCTTGAAAAGTCTGGCTGGCATCTACTGTTAAGAGCAGAACATAAATGACAACAGCATTTGAAAACTCCTAATGCATTCTTTGTTATTTAGATTTCTCATTTTGAGAAATGAGGCTGGCTCTGAAAATCAGAGCCAGTCACAACCTAACTGAAAACACAAGCCATAGTTCAAACTTTCGAGACCTTTCAGACATTAATGCTGGTAGAATAGTCTCTGTCTTAAAACTATTATGCCCTAACATAACCTTTGTACAGTAACAAAGTGAGGAATCAGTGATTACCACTGATTTGTTGCCATAAAGGTTAAAAAGTAATACTGAGAGAGAAAATAAAATGAGGGAAAAAAAAAAGAAAAAAAAAAAGGAAACTTTGGAATCATATATGAAGAAACTAGAATTTTATTTATACTTTCCGATAAAAGCATTTAATACTAATATTAATTATTATTATTATTATTATATTTTATATAAAAATATGTTGGCTTTTTTTAGTAAGACCTTGGAGTTTTTTTATATTGAAATAAAATTTCAGTCAGCTGCTATTAGTACAAAAATTAATCTCAGAAAACACTTTCTCCCTCACCCCTTGAATTTATTTCCATTCGAAATAAACTTGCCTAGAAGTCAGGCAGACAGAGCTATTTCTTTTTAATCATTTATCTTATATTTATCATTTATCACAATTAAAAACCAGTTAGTATAATAGAAAAGATAACATTAGCCTTTCTTTAATCTTTGGGAAATTACTTGATTCAAATAGAAAAGAACTATAAAATTATTTAATTTACTGGCATATCCAGTTACTTCTTCTTCAATATGCTAAACAAATTGCAGTCATGCTGGATCAGGTTTCCTATAAGCCTTCTCTTCTCTATACTGAACAACCCGAGTTTTCTGTTTGCCTTCATAAGAGAGGTGCTCCAGCCCTATGATCATCTTTGTGGCCCTCCTCTGGACTCGTTTCATGTCCTTATGTTGGGTGCCCCAGAGCTGAATGCAGTGCTCCAGGTCAGGTCCCCCAAGAGTGGAGTAGAGGGAGGGAATCACCTCCCTTGACCTTCTGACCATGCTTCTTTTGATGCAGCTCAGGATACAGCTGGAATTCTGGGCTGCAAAAGCACATTGCTGCTCATGTTGAGCTTCTCATCAACCAACACCCCCAAGTCCTTCTCCTCGAGGCTTCTCTCAATTCATTCTCAGCCCAGCCTGTATTTGTGCTTGGGATTGCCCTGACCCAGCTGCAGGACCTTGCACTTGGCCTTGTTGAACTTTGAATGAGGTTCTCACAGGCCCACCTCTCAAGCCTGTCCAGGTCCCTCTGGATGGCATCTGTTCCATCCAGTGTGTCGACTGAGGGTGACAGAGCTCTGGAACAGGCTTTCCAGAGGGGTTGTGGAGTCTCCTTCTCTGGAGATATTCAAAACCCACCTGGATGCCATCCTGTGCAATGTGCTCTAGCTGATCCTGCTTGGCAGAGGGGGTGGACTAGATGACCTCTGAAGGTCCCTTCCAACCTCGGCCGTTCTGTGATTCTGTGACCGCATCACACAGCTTGGTGTTGTCTGCAAGGACAACATACCAACATACATATATATATATATATATATATATCCTATATATCCATATATATAGGATACATATATATAGGATCCACAACAGTTTGAAAATAAGCATATAAACCCCATCTTAGCAAAAAGTTACGGAAGGCCGTGATAATACATTCTAATGTGTTCTCCTTTGTGTGTATTTGCTTTAAAATGACCTGTATTTTTCTGTATGAATGAACACAGTGTACTACAACAGATGCAGTTATGGTAATTTAACTCCCCACTGTTATGTGTAAATTAAGTCTATAAATAATCTAATAATCAGTTAACTTGTGTTAAGAAAGTGTTTTATAATGCTTTCTATATGCATTTCACAGAGGAATCACAGTATATCTAAAAATAAAAAGATAGTGAAAATACTAATGAACTTTATCTGGGGATGTGCTAAATGCATTAATAAAGCAAAAATTACATCATATTTTCTGACTATCATTAAAGTGTTTACTGATAAGTATTTGACTTGAGTGATTTCAGAGCAAGGAGCCAATTGTCTAATTTCATTTCATGTATAACATAGGTCACAGAACACAACTCAGTAAAACTTTGTACTTTCTGTTTGAGTAACAAAACATGCATTAGAAAAAAAAAATCTATTTCTGATTTAGGGTTTCTATTGATAAAAGTTATTGGTTTATCTTTCTATAATTAAACACCTTTATCAAAATCAGCAGTTAATTCATGACCATGGAAGTATTAGAATGAGTCCAGAGGAGGGCCATAAAAATGATCAAGGGTCTGGAGCACCTCTCCCATGAAGACAGGCTGAGAGAGTTGGGATTGTTCAGCCTGGAGAAGAGCAGGCTCCATGGAGACCTTATAGCCGCCTTCCAGTACCTAAAGGGGACCTACGGGAAAGCTGGGGTGGGAATCTTTGTCAGGGAGTGTAGTGATAGACAAGGGGGAATGGCTTAAAACTAAAAGAGGTTTAGATTAGATATAAGGAGGAAATTCTTTACTATGAGGGTGGTGAGGCACTGGAGCAGGTTGCCCAGAGAAGCTGTGGATGCCCCATCTCTGGAAGTGTTCAAGGCCAGGCTGGATGGGGCTTTGGGCAGACTGGTCTGGTGGGAGGTGTCCTTGCCCATGGGGTTTGGAACTGGGTGGTCTTTAAGGTCCCTTCCAACCCAAACCATTCCATGATTCTACGATTCTATGATAAATACCTGCGTAAGTTATGAAAAGTTCCTGTCAAGGGCAATATCGATTGAGACACTGTTTTGATTTGAAAACCAATCAATGTCCTTATCCTTGCAATTGAATCTATACATCTACGAATTCTCTTATGCAGCAGATTGCTTTGCAGCTGTAAAATTAAGGATAAAATTACAAAGATTGTACCCTTGACAGAGTTCTTAAAACTTACATATGTATATGTTCTTGAACAGATATGTTCTTGCCTTGCCCTTCTAGGCAGGCAGCCTATTTATACTCTGTAATACTTAACTTACTTTTTGACATATTTTTACCTGTGTTGCACAGTCCAAATAATCTCCTGCAACAGTTTGAACAACGTTGCTGAAAGAAAACACCCATTATGCCCTTGTTTAAAACATTATATTCAAGAATACAAAGATGAATCCCAACAATCTTTTAGCTACATTTTAAGGTGGCAAAACATTTCAGAAAGATTCCCAAAAGATCCATCTATTGGAATCTTGTCACAGAACTTGGCATATTTTCACAATGTGGCAGCTGAAAAGATTTTGCTTTAGTCTGTAGCTTTTTTTTTTTTTTTTTCAAGCTTTCTAAAGGAGGTAAGAATGCCAAGTTAACATACTTATGCCTTATTAATGAGTTTTAACAAACTGTAAATTGTGAGTGAGTGGGGGGGGGGGGGGGAACTACTGAATGGAAAAGACTAAAGAGAAACAGCTGTGTGTTAAAAATACTTGCTTTTTTTATTTTTTATTTTTTATTGTGACCGTATATCTACAGTAAGGTCATATGGAGTTCACTCCTGTAAAGTTACATTTGATAACAATTGGTCTTTGCAAAAGCAAATTAATGCTTTCATGCAGAGTTAGGTTAAACTGGCTATTTAATAATGAGGTTAATTTGAACCATAACATAAATCCCAGCATAGCTGTAAATAATGAAATACAATATGGAGTATCTGAGAATTAAGTGTTATAGGTCTGGAGCTGATTTCTGTTTATGACAAGTTATAGAGTTAGTCTCCTAAATTATCATTTTGGATTAGTTCTGCTGTTATTTATGGCACAAAACCATGAATTGTATACGATAAGCAGGATGATTTAACATAGGGATGTTTCTGTTATTATTTTTTGAAGTATTATTAATTTAATTTATATCAGACAGAACCCAACCCATTAAATTAGTTTCCGTCAAACACATGCAATGTTTTTGTGACAGGCATCTGAGTAACAACAACAACGACAACAACAAAAAACAGAGCAATCTTTTGTCTACCAGCTGAGTTTCTTATCTAGGTATGAAGCAAGGATCCATAAACTTTCATTGCTTCCCTGGTCTTAAGAAAGCGTGGAAAGCTTCTATTCTTTCTGAGCAGAGAGAAAATAACCTACAGATTTCATCTGTTTCTTGTTTCTGGTAAACAGAACTAACATGCATACATTTCGAACATACAGAATTTCACAGTGTATATTGCTTGGCATTTGATTAGGGTCAGCTGGGGGGGGGTAGAGGGGAGGTTGTTATTTTCCTAAAGCTGAAATAAAATTAGAGTAGAAGTGGTAAAAGACCAAACATTTATTTGAAGCTCAGTTTTTCTAACTGCACATGATGAGGGCACAGCTGTAGAAGACGAGACTTAAGCAATCATGAAAGTGAATGTTCTCTTACAGTAGGCTAGACTGACTCACTCAGAAACCTACCAGGTGCCAGATGCTAGAGCAATCACCATATTTACCAAGACACTGAGAAGTGCAAAGCACTGAGTTCTAAGCAGCTTTTTGGATGGGAATCCAACCCATGGTTGGAATAAAAGACTGTTAAACCAAGCTGAAGCAGAATTGCATAGATTTGAGAAAATTAACATAAAATACGAAGGAAAGGGAATAATATAAAGTTACCTCCTCTGACTTAGGAACTCAAATACTATTTGTAAAAATGATATAATCTTTGATTATGCACTAATGTTATACCAGCACAACAACATTTCTCTTGTAATTTTCCCCACCCTAGTTAATTGCTAAAAATATTCTTAAAGTAGGAAAGTATATATAAAAGTCATCACCACAAGAAAAATCATGAATACCATCAGTTCTGACAACATAATTCAATCTGCATGAAAAAATAATATAGATCTGAATCAAAACATTCAAAGCTCTGTAAACTAAGTGTATGGAGGGCTTGGCAGGCAGAGAGACACACAAGCTCACTCTTCACAGACTATCTTAGGAACAGAAACTCTGCCTGAATCTGCTAGAGACGTATGTGCTATTTGACTGCAGACTCTGCTAAACAGATTAATTTTCCTTGGAGGAACAAGTACAATTCTTTTCCTACTTTCTTTATTTCTAGACTCTGAGAGCAATGAATCCTGAGTTCCTGAGCCACAGAAGGTACATATAGAAATATTCCTTACTAAGCTATGAAAGCCTTGTGAAGGGAAATGCACTATTTCTTACTAGATATCTTCAGCTGGCAGACTTTTAAAATCATTTAGGTTAAGATTACTTGGAAGTACATACAACTCCCAGATATTAAATTGAGATATTCTAATCTCATGTGAAGATGTGGATTCCAGCATAGGAATCTACTTTTAGAGATTGGTCAGTAGTATGTTTTTCATGAAGCCCTTAATTCAAAAATGGACATAAATACATAAATGAATTCATGCTGCTATACTGAGTCTATAAATGTGGTGACCAGTCTCCTAAGGTTACAAACTCCCTTTGGTAAAGTAGGGTGAACTAAATAAATGCCATAGCTCTCCAGATCCCCATAGTTCCTGACAGACAAAACATTCTGAAGTTAATTCTTTGTGTTTGGTTTATAAAATTTTCTGGAGTTGTGACAAAGAAGTACCTTGTGCATGTGCCAACTCAGTGCAGAGTTCAGACTTATACACAATTGAAAGAAATGGAATAAAACCAACTCTGTTCTATTAAAGGTAATAATAAACTGTTTATTAACAAGGCACAATGAATAAAGCAAACACATTTTCTGTTAATCATAACCTAGCTCTGTGGTTTGCAATAATTCAATTACAATAATTGCAATTCAATAATTCACAGTCAGCAAGCTGAGAAATGGCTTTATCTACCTTATAAACCTGTTCTGGTAGAGTGCCTTGTGATGAACTAAAAAGACTTAATGGGGAATTTAGCTGCAGGTCTGTTTCTTTCTGGTCCTTTATGAAGGCTTCTTAGAACAGGACCAGAACTGTCAGAATCCCTCATTTTCAGAGGGTTTCAGAGTTTCTGGGAATCCCAGTGACTACAGAATGTGCTGTGAATGACATTTGACTGTATTAGGTAATACAGAGGTTGAATCTGGACATCTGTGAAAAATATGAAAGCAGTTAACTACTTGAATAATAGAATTATTTTCTATATTTATAAATATTTATATGTTTATTTATATATATTTATATATTCATTCATTCATTTTCTTTCAGGATAAGAACAGAGATGCTTCACCTTCATTCATGCAAGAAATGTTCCTTCAACTATTTCATTAGATGATGCTTAACTACAGTCCTTAGTTGCAACATCTTAGAATTCACGTATCTCAGACAGTTGTGGAAGAATTATTCAGTAACACCAACAAACTTGCCTTGTTAATCTACTGCCTCCAATTTTACAGGTATGCTACCATTGGAGTTGCCATGCCAAGAGGGAACTGTCATACAGTGAAAGACTTGGTCTTTTAAGCTGAATGGGCAACTTGCACATTGCATGCACGCTCATTTTAAGGACATAAATCTGATGGGCACAAAGAGCCCTGAACTGAAATATTCTCTGCTGTACTAGCAATTAAACACCACTGAGGATACTAACTAGTAAAGCTTGTAACATTTAAAGAACTACTACAATGTCTAGTTTTGTACTGGAAATCGTTCGCTATTGCAGACAATCAAAAATAGTTCCTTGTTAGTAAAGAGTGGCCATGAATTGCATTTCACTGAACTATCTTTATTTGAGTAGCTTGTATAAACTCCAAGATATTCTTATTTCTTTTGTATCTGTCAACTTGAGACAGTAAATGTGAATACTGAAGTACTCACACGAAGGAAGTCAGGAGACAAATCTAAGGCTATCCAAATTTCTTATAAATAAGTTTTGTTACAAAGCTTTGCTTTAGTGTCATTCCAAAATATTCATAAATTTAGTCATAAAAATGTAGGGTTTGCTAATATTGAATCTGTGTTTTTCATTAACAGCAACATTTGCATTTATATTTGATGTTTTAATATATACATATCTTGACTTCAGTAATTACAGGCCCTTTTATCCATCTGTGTGAAGAACATTTGGTAGACATCACTGTCAGGATCTATAAAACATCAGCAGTTTGTGATGACAGCAGATAGCACAGGAACTGACCATCAAAGTTTGCATATCAATGCTAATGACTAGATTCAGAAGATGATGACTGAGAGATGGCACTAATATGGTTTTATTCACTCTCACATGTAGGACTAACAATGTGTCATATGATTTGCTTTAGTGTTATGTACATCATCAATGTACTGCAAACCTCAGGAAATTATGGTTTTCAACTCCCTTAGATACTGAGTGATGTCTTTAGATAATTTTCTGTGAAAGAAAAAATATTTTAATAATCATTATTATACCATTATCAGTATTGTTATTGTTGTTAGGAACCAGCTAACGTTATGAACACATTGACCATTCAAAAAAGTACCTGTTACTGTTTGATAATCTTTATTTTCAACTATTGAGTAAATTGGGCATTTTTGTAACTGAGAAAATCTCTTATTCTAATTTAATAGATCATTCTTTATACTAACTATTAGAAACTAATTCTATCTATTCTAACTATTCTATCTTTTCTACACAGCAGACACTAAATTTGCATTTGTTAGTCATCATCAATTCTATGGCAACATTCAGCAACAATAGCAATAACCCTAGTTTTTCTCACCGGTCTGCCCCATTGTAAAAAAATTATACCATTCTTTAACTTTTTTGACAGGTTATATAAAAATTCTCATCACTCGGTTATCCTCAGCATCCTATCAAAAACCCATTCCTTAAATATCTAATTTTCCTGTTTCCACTGGAAAGTAAAGTTGTATCCAGACATTTAAACCCATGTTCTGAGCCCAAACCAACAAATTGTAACATACAGTATTAACTGTAAATTTAATATCTCGTGGTCTTCCTCCTTTCCAAAATGCTGAAGTTTACACCAACATGCATAAAAATGACATTTTTAAGAAAACTTAACTGCAGAGTACAAGAGACAAACTTCAGATATATCACATTGCATGCAAATTCTATGTTTCAAAGTTGTTTTCTCTGATATTAGAAACAATAAATATACAATATTTTTGTTGCTGCACACAAATCTTGAAAAATAAGTTTTTATTGCCGTAAATTGTAGTTACTGGCAACAAGACAGCTGACTAGGGTCCTGAGGATGGGCTGCATTTGGTTTTTATTACACTAAAGATTTATACTCACTGTTGATATAGTATGAGATAAAGCTAAAGATATGTATTTAAGTTTTCAGGGAAGATTTTACCCAGTGGAGCTATATACAGAAATTACTACATTGCTATTCTATATATTTCAGTTTACACTATGTCAAACATAGAACTGTTGGTGGTACAAATTAAAATGTGAGTAAGATGCTATTTTTTTTTTCCTTTAAAAATCCATATTTTGTTAGCTGTGTTTTAAAGACCTTTGATGCTTGGTTTTATCAAGTGGATAATTTCTTTACTGTAGTGTAGCATGATGACCTTATACATTAACTAAGTGCTTTGTCACAATTCCAATCTTTTTCTTGGAAGGAACAGCTTGAAATATCATATGTAATGCTAAATATATTAATAAAAATTCTTGGGAGATTATAACTTTTCCTTCTGGCAGCAGAAAGCAATATTATCAGCTAGACTGGCATATCTTTATAACATGAAAACTTGTTAACTGCATGGTCATGATGATGCAAAGTTCACTTATTCAAATTCCTATTTCCTCAAACAGGGTCATGCTGTCTAAGAAGAAGGGTTACAGTTGAGTGAATTGTGCATAACTGTTGCACAAAGGCTGTTCCTCTTCACATCTTATCCATCTGAACATTTCACATCTTATCCATAGTCTGTCTGTGTCTCTTACCTGTTATTTCCCCATCAGAGGAACTGTCAGGCCTGTTGGCTCAGCAGTATATGGCTCCCTACAGCATATAAATCTGTATGAACTACAGTGACATGTCACTGCTCACAGATCTGCTGAAGCAGATGGCACTGGGGAACCTGGATAGCTCTCTGTAGATCAAGGAATCATCCAGAATCTTTAAAGATTCTGTTGATTATTTAACTACTGACTTATCTGCAGATACTCCAAAAGCCTCCTGAGATACTCCAAAGACATTTTTAGTATTTGCAATAATTTGAACCAAAAGCAGTGCATCAGAAATTGGCATTTTGCTATAACTTAGCTCAATTTTATTTATTTATTTATTTATTTAATTCTGCATGATTACAGTACCCCAAATACATCTAATTTTACTTGTTTTTAAAATTTCATTTAAGTTTTATGTACCAACACTGAATTAATTTAATTTCATATTCATAGTGGTGTTTTTTCATATAAACTTTTATGCAGAGTGCATTTTATTTATGAATGCCAGTATATACAAGTTATTTTGGAAAGAAATGGAGTGTTTAAGTAATGTGCATTCAACTGTACAAATCACAATAAATAGGATTTTTTTTTTCTGCACTATCCTTAGTCTGAGAACAGTTATATGAAACAAGCTGCAAGTTTATTAAAAATAGATGTTTAATCACATTTTTAAGCAACCCTCATCTTAAAAAAATAAAGAGTGAATTTAAAAAAATGTAGGCTGTAATTAATCTGTCTACATGTATTACGAAATAGTAAATTAGAGAAGACAGCTAAGTAAACTTTTGTTAATTTTCTCCAGCATAAAGTAAAACCAATTTGGTAATATATATATAATATATATAACTCTAAAGTTCTTAGATTGTTCTGATTTTAATTCTTCACAGTTTCTAGAACATTCGAGTAGATATCTGTCTAGTTTAAACTCCCTAATGATTTTTATATTTAAATACATTTTTCATCCATATTTTTCTAGTGAGATAAAAATTTAACTACAGCTGAATCTATAAAAGCATTAAGTTCTAATCCATTGGCAAAATGTTCCCTGCTTATGATTCTATGCAGAATTCTATAAATATTCCAAACTCTCTTCCATATATTCCTACTGGGACACTGCCTGCTGGGGTTAAACCACAACAGCCCCTTTTGGTGTCCAATGTGGGGCCCATAGGGTTGAGATGATGACAGATTTGATTGGAGTGTGGAATGTGCTAGACCAAACTTAGAGATATCATAGCTGTTCAGCTGCTAATTGGCAGGCTCCTGCGCTTGCCAAGGGGCTTGCTTTCATTACCGTATGTTAGAGGCCGGTGCTTGTTAGTGGCTACTTTTTGCTTCTGCCATTTGCTCTACTCCTTATCATCTTGCTTTGTTGTGCCTGAGAACATTTTGGTAACAGCTACTGCCATGTGCCTGGACTGGCAGATGGCCAGGGCATTGCTGCTGTCCCTGTGCTGCTGTACTGGACAGGGTGGAACTCCAGACTGAACTTTAGTCAGAGGGACTGACACCTGTGGATGACTCCATGTGGGAGCACGTACACCCCAAAGCATCTCTGTCCACAGTTAAATCCACTTCAGAGCAAGACCACCTTGAAGCATGTAGTGACAGAGAGGTCTGTGCTGCATCAGGTACACCTTGCAGTGTCTGTGTCCATGGAGAAGGCCATGCCAGAATATCTCAAAGTGTTTGTGGCCATGGATAAGACCATGATACAGCAGATGTCTGAAGAGATCTTTGGAGGGACGGTGGACAATAGAAAAGGCCACACATGAGCAGGTACACCTCAAAGCATCTGTGTCTGTGGATAAGTTCACAACACAGTAAGTAGACCTCTGAAGGGACTGTGTCTCATGGATAAGGCAATGCCAGAGCTGGTACACCTCTAAGGGACTGTGGCCAATGGACAAGTCCAGGCGGAAGCAGAAGCGAGGGGAGGAGTTCATTGTAATGTTAAACTCCATGGCCTGGTCCAAAAGGACAAGCAGTGGAGATTGTAATGGATATGCCTGTAAACTGTTGTAACCCCTGATTTGAACTGCATGTTATAGGAAGTCCTATAGCAGGAACAACTTGAACCAATGGAGGACAAGCCTTACGAGACACAGTACAAATACAGCAGTGGCCCAACTTGAGCTGGCTTTGGCATCCCGTAATGTCACATAGCACACCGCCTCTCCTCTTCTGAGATCATGACATAATGGTAGAGAGTAAGGGGTGGATATTGTCCTGGTTTTGGCTGACATAGTTAATTTTCCTCCTAGCATCTGGAATGGTGCTGTGTGTTGGATTTAAGATGAGAATAATGCTGATAGCACACTGATGCTTTAGTTGTTGCAGAGCAGTGCTTACTCAGCCACAGACTTTTCTGCTTCTCACACCACCCTGCCAGAGAGGAGGCTTGGGGTGAACAAGGAGATGAGAGGGGGACACAGCCAGGACAGTTGACCCAGAGTGGCCACAGGGACATTCCATACCATATGGCATCATGCTCAGCAATAAATCTGGGGGAAAAGGAGAAAGGAGAAGGGGGGGGGGGGGGGGGGGTGCACATTTGGTGTGATAGTTTGTCTTCCCAAGAAACCATTACACATGATGAGCCCCATTTTCCTGGAAATGGCTGAACAGCTGCCTGCTGATGGGAAGTAGCAAATTAATTCATTGTTTTGCTTTGCTTTCACAGGTTGCTTTTGCTTTACCTGGTAAACTGTCTTTATCTCAACCCATGAGTTCTTGCACTTTCACGTTTCCAGTTCTCTTCCCCATCCCACCTGGGGACAATGAGCAAGTGGCTGTGTGGTACTTAGCTGCCCGATGGGGTTAAACCACAACAACACAATATGACTTTGTGTGGCCCAGCTGCCTTCTTTCTGTTGTCTATTTATATCTCAGTCATATATATATATATATATAAAGATAAGAACACTGAATTGCCCGATAGAGCTTTCATGCCAATTCATTCAGTTAAAGCCACTGGATGTTGCTGAGGCACAGTAGCAGGTGCAGTTTTTAGGGCTAGGCACTGTCTCTTTCAAGAGGAAGAAATAAGCTGCATTAATCAAATGCTGATCATCTTCGGGTTTACTTCAAGAACTGTTTCTTTGAAAAGTCTTTGATTCTTTGAATGGGGTCAGAGTGACATTTCAGTAATGGTTTTCCTTTCTTCCACTTGGCAGAACAACTAGACTATCTTGTAATCAGGCTAGGAAAAAGACATGAAGAATCAAAGCAGCTACTGACTTTCTGATGGCAAAAGGGTTTACCTGAAAGCTGCTCACATATTTCATGAATGCCTTCTGTAAATATCCATAAAAGAGGTGGTAAGTACGAGCTTCAATTGAGGATCTATTTGTTATGTAGGTTTGGGACTCAAGAATAATTCTCTGAAGGACCCATGGGAATAACTTTGTAGTGTCTAACTTTTAGACATTTTTCTTCTTTATGTAATCTTTGTCCTCAAATTTGCTACACTGTCATCTTACACAATGTGCAAGGAGACCCATATGCATAGAACTGCAATTACATAACTGACTTACACTTTTACTAAGCTAAGTAGCTTTAACTCACATGGATGGATTTCTGAAAATGTTAACAATTTTAATGTCATTCCTGAAATTATTGTTACTGTTATTATTGTTATTGTTATTTTAGTTTGCCATTCCAAAAAGGCTATTGACAGTTCGGCATAATTTTTCTCCTTTTACTTTTAGAAGCCATGGAATTTCACAATGAAAGAATAAAAGCTGCACAAACTGAACTATTTTATATCATGTATTACTCAACACATAAGACTAGGAGCTTTTAGTCCAAGGTGAGGACTGTTAGACTTACTATTCTCATCTAGTATACTTAATTAGATCAAGCCAATGGGTTACATGCTACACAAGCAGGGCATTTTGCTGTGTCTGGAAGAACTTTAACTATCTGCAATCCTAATATTGAATGCTCACTGATTTAGAAGGCTAGTTATTTACTGACTGCTGTAGCTTGAAGTGAACTGTAGTGAAGAGGTATAGGCAGCTTTAAGTATCAGATCATTTTATAGATCTGCACCATTTTCCTTCCTCTTTTCTCCTATTGTTCTATGCTATATGATTCTCAGTTTGAGCTAAACGTAGCACTCAATTTCAGTTTGACTGAAATATCTGTCTTAACTTTTTTGCTCTGGACAGATTTACACAAATTGAGAATCTAGACTTGATTTATAAAATGGACATAATGGATCTGGGTTGGCCATATGACAGTAATGGGTCTTGCCTAACACTTCTGTGTAATTCTCGATGGAAATAAGGTTTTCTTTTCCTTCAAGGTAGAAAGGTAACAAGAAGACTAAATTGCACTGATTTAATTATTTATTTATATTTACTATCTGCTATAAAATATATTTTTCAACCCAGTTCAGCTGCTTGTCTTTATTTAATGCATACTTTCTAAGAATGGGAACTTTCTATAGATGGAATCTAAGGATGCCACTATAGAAAAAAAAAAAAAAAGGTATGGTGAGATACAGAAATGTTGAATAAACAGTAAAGTATTGAAAATCTCATCAGGAAAGATGGTCATATGAAATTTTCACTCCTGTTTTTAAGACACAGGAGTCTCTAAGAAATTGAAATTTGGCATTTATTCTAGTTCGCACACCAAAAAATCATGAGAGCTAGTTCTGAATGCTGCTATAACGCAGAGAGGCTATCTGAGGTTCTCCTTGACCCTACCACATACTGAGTGGTAATATCTAAATATCTGGTGTGGTTTTTTTTGCTTTGGTATAGATTTATCCTGCCCACCAGAATTCTATTCAGACTCCATGCTATCTGGGTAATTCATCAACATAAGACCCCAAACCCATAGATTTATGCATGGGTATTGTCATTTTGCTATTTCTAAATTAAATTGAAAACAAATGGGGCGCTGCTATTTAGAGAACATGACATCTTGAATACAGTGATTTTTTTTCCTTTCCTTTTTCTCTCACTTTTGCTGAGCTTTTGTTTTACTAACACCGTGGCTAATACAGATATATTTACAGTTATTAATTAATTCAAGATACTCCCAGCATTTTAAGTTTTCAGATGGTTTGTCTTTTTTTCTCCAATTACATTTGTAGATGAAAGGAGAAAAGAAGAATGTCATGATTGTTGGTAAATAAAAAGTCCCACCTGAGTGCTTTTTAATAGCTTATCATCAACATGTAATCAAACTGAATAATTGCTGCATAAGAGAGTGCGTAGTTGCCCCTAGGCAGTACTTGTGGAGCAATGTCACTGCGACAAAAAGTGCTGGACATATAATGCATCATCAGCATTTGTGCTATAGGCACGTCATGTAGGTGGAGAGGAATCACTGGGGTGTGGTAAATGTGTGTCAATGACATCTGAGTGGTATTAGATGGATAGGGGGCAAGTAGAAAGACAAAGGAGCCAAAAGACAAAGAAGCCAAAAAATTGAAGAAAACAGCTTTTACCACTAAATGGAAATTACCTTCAATGCTGCAGTGCACCACTGACTTTGACAGCTGAAGCAGCAGCAGAGAGAGAACTTGACTAAGATATTGGTTGTAGTGTTTTCTTTGCAAGTGGCGGCTCAGTCTGATTTTCCACTGGCAATATTAATCAATGTTCTTTCAAAATGATTAGACTGAACTGAATATTTTCTTAGGGCATAAGAAAGTATTTGAAAGCTTAGATTTGTGTATGTGTGAATGTGTGTTTCTACATGTCTACAGTGGTAGAATAGTGGACTGTAAGATTGAAAATAATTGTGTAACTTTGCTCATTGGAATAAAGGCTATGCTATTCAAAACATGGAAAAGGTTCTGTAAGGAAGATGTATGTTACCTTTATTTATCATAACTTCCCCCAATAGATACCATATATTAAAAGCAGAAGCTTATATAGTAGGTTTAATTTTGTCTTTGATACAAACCTTTGAATTTGTCTTTATAATATGTCTTTCTGCTGCATTTGCTCTTTAAACAGCCAGTCAGGGTATAATGATGTTTGGTGCCAGCTGCTTGTATCAGGGCATGTTTGACAGAACTGGAAGTGGCAGCCCTTTTTTGGTTTAAACTGCTGTTTCTGAACTGCTTTGAACCACTCAGCATTATGACAAGTAACCTAAGGTGAGAGTTTGTTTCGTTACTTTTATAGAAGAAAAGGCTGAGTACAGATGTTCACTCAGAACTTGGATGCTTGTGACAGCAAATGTGAGCTAGATCTCTTCCATACCATTATAGTTATTGCATGGTAGGAAAACTTCTGAAAAAGCATTCCAATCCAGCTCTGCTTGTGGAAGAAGTCCTCAACAGGCTCAAATACATACATTTTTTATAAAACAAGTAGATTAACATACCTGTCTGAGAGGCCAACATTATCCTGCTCAAACACTAGAGCAGCATGGGTGGACTGGGAGAGATTCGTGTCCAATGTGCTTGCCCCTGTCTGAAAGTGCTCATTCATGAGCACATTAAGATCTGCATACCGGAGTTAAAAGTTCACATATAAGCCTTCTCTGCTGTGGAACGGTTTTGGTAGGGAGTTGTCTATCTTGCCTAAGTGATTTTTTTATACATCTGTCAGCTAACTTAGATTCAGATGTGAACTCCAGCAGCTGCGGCATCAGGTGAATATCTGATTCTCTCTGCAGACCTGTTGGCTTGTTAGCTAATGAATGGGTTGTACTCAACCATGATTCACGTTTTTTCACCTACAATAGTAAAAAATGGGTATTTCCCTGTTTAATAAATTATAGAATCATAGATAAATCTAGTATGTTTCTACTGCTTCCGTTTGCAAAGAGTTAGAGTACATTTTAACAGGGTTAAGACTGCACGTATAAAAGAATAAAAGTGGAAAGACATAGCTTCTGCTAGTAGATGAGGACTGCAGTATGTTTGACATGTAGCCTGGCTGACAGTGAAATGATCAGCTTGACACACGCAGAGCTGTTGTAAAAGAGGTGGTGCACTATTGCCATCTGAAAGCTTTGAGAGGCCTTTCCTTTTACTGAGAGGCTTTCCTGTTTTTCAAAATGTTACCTTCTCACTGAGAATGCATGTTGGGCATAAACTGACATACTTCAGCTGACTGAAGCTCCTGTAACCAGAGGCAATACAGTCAAAATAGTGTAGTTTATATTTCACGCTTAAATATTTTTTTGTTATTACACGAACCTTACAGCAACAGTCAAAGACTCTATTTCTCAGATGAGGTCAGTCTAGATTAGTAATCTCCACTAAAATTATATCTGGAAATAAAGATGAAAAAATTCATTTTCCCATGAACAGCTATAATTAAAACTTATATACATATGTATATCTATATATATACAGAAATCCATACAGAAATCCAGAAGCTTACTTTTGACACTTGAGATGGATAACAGAGTATTATACCATTATTTTGTTTGTTTTGTTTTGGTAGAGCAAGGTAAAGGAAACCTAGATGATGACAAGCAAGTAGGAGAAGTCAGAAAATAAACTTATGTATTTTAGAGGGAAAAAAAAACAGAAGTATTTTAAAGAAAAAAAAAAAGTCATAGGAAAAATAGATTGGCAGACTAGGGTGTTTTTTTTGTTGTTGTTGTTTTTTCAATTTCATAGACTTTAAGGCCAGAAGGGACCGTCAGTTCTACTACTCTCATTCATCTTTCTTTCTTTTGCAACGAGGAATTAAAGTATTCAGATCTTCAAGCACCTGTACTATTGTGTCCCAGAATGGTGCAACCACAAAACTGGAAATGCCATGAATGTCTAAAGAGCTTTCACTGACAAAAAATGGTTTCTGTGGGGAAAAAGTATTCTAGTAGGTAACTATGTTCAAACATGCAAATATTTATTTCAGACTTTTTTATATATTAGGCTTTCATAATAATTTCTTCTAAATTCAATCTAGGAACAATTAGAACCCTGTTCATAGGTGTCACAGCTAGCCAAATATCCATAAAGGGAATAGCTTTTATCTGTTACAATACTTGTTGAAGACATCTGTGTATACAATGAAAAATATCCATTTTATTCCTAGTGTATAAATGCCTAAGAGCATTGTATGACTAGAGATCAATTTCTATTATCAAATAGAAACACAAGAAGCAACAATATTAATTCTTTTGCTGTTGTTTTTCTTTCTTTTTTTTTTTCCTTGCCATTAGAATGGCCCAGAAATTACTTTAGAAGACTCAGTTTGGAGACAGATGAGAGATTCTAGAGCTTTAATATTGAGATATCCAAAATCACACATCAACTAATAGCTGAGTCTGGAGCTGATGTCATGTCTGAATATGGTTTTGGGGGCTGACTAGCATTTAAATACCATATATCCTCCCATGGCCCATATCTGCCTTTCTACCCTGAGACTGGATTTCCCCCGAGTAGAATGTGACCTAAAATTTTCATAACTCAGTAAATTATATACAATCCTTCAGAAAAGTTAATGAAGTATTTTGCAATGCATTGCTTTAACTTTTCCACATATATAGATATATATATATATTGTCAAGTAATACAGAAGTTTTGACAGCACCTAGATTTGCATCATTAAAGTCACAGAAAATGATTTTTTTGGGCTTTGGAGGACATAAGCTCAGACCTGCTGTTGACAAACAAATGAAGTTTCCAACCTCCAGTGCTAATCTAAGTGATGATTAAAGAGAGTCAATCTACATCTATAGTTATTATGCTGTCACAATAGAAAATTAAATTAGGTCAGTTTAGAGAAAGGAAATATATGTTATACTGCATATGCACACAGCAGTTGAGGCAAACAGTTCTATAAGTAAGAGAATATGGAAAATGAGTAAACAATGAAGTAAGTAGTAATTTACACAGAAAAAGTGATTCAACCTTTTCTTCAGTACTTGAAGAAGAAACTACTTTTATATCTTGAAAAAGTTACATTTTTTTCCCAGTTGACATTGTGACTCCTGACATTAGCCAGAAGTGGAAAACCCACATAAGCAATTGTTCTGTTTGAGATACTTATGAGCCAGACAGACCAGCAAATACCGATGAATAATTAAATAAACAAACAAACAGACAAATAAATAAATAAAAAGACTTCCATTTAGTTTTAAATGAATATATATTCAATTTAAATGTCCAAATTTGTGAAACTATAGCACATGAAAATCTAAATGACAATTCACTAAACAACTCATGAGATTTTCAGCTCAGCTCCCAAACCCTCTTTTTCATGAATTGAGACTTGTTTACATTTGGGGAAAAAATGACAAGAATGCTTCATCTTTTTGCTGTGAATGTCGAGACCTGCTGCTGCACATATAGAGACCCTGCTGATCACTTTTCTTCATAGAATATAGAAGACCACTCTTGTTTTTCTGTGCCTTTTTTATTTTTTTTAGCATTTCTTCTTTTCATGTACTTTTTTTAGTATGTGGATTGATTATATCCTGAGTTCTTGTGCATGAGAAAAAAGGTACCAGAGAATACGGAACAGAAGGGAAAAAGATAGCACAGATCCCTTTTAGTCTGAGAGAGACACACAAGCATTAAAATTTAACACATACCCTATTCATCTTTCCTCCACTCAGGATCTTACCGTGAGACAGATCAGTATTGAAAGCTAACTGAACAACAGGTTGGAGTACAAAGTTATCTTGTTTGTCTTAGCCTTAGCTAAACTTGGCTTCTTTGCTAGTACTGAGGAGTAACAAAGCAACAACACAGAGGAAGAGCTTGATTTAATGATGTTGGAATGATGAATGAGCAATTCATCCAAAGCTTCCTTTTGGTCGGGCGAACAGTCTTAGACCTGTGTGTGAACTACTCTCTGGGCAGCTGGATAATAGGTCAAAGCAATGTCATTCCCTTCCTCAGTTAGAAACAGTACTTTCTGTCCTTACAAGAGATGAGTTCCTTCCAATGGAAGCAAGAAATGCCATACACATGAGTCAGCCTTCACTGTCCAGGTGGTGCCATTACTCAATTTTTGGACACTGTGCTACAGCATATTCATGCACTCGTTCAAACACTTCACAGTTGTGTGAAAGGAAAACATCTTTTCACTTTTCTCTTTGCATTTTTAAATTGAGGACATTAAAACAGGCGCAATGGTCCTAGTTTCTGAGCCAGAGACTATCCTATCAGCTTAAATTCCCCTGCTGCTTTTTCAGGTGTTCCTAATGTGCAAGGAAGTGACAGAATAATGCTCCTTGCCACCCCCACCCACCCCCCCCCCCCCAAAAAAAAAAAAAAAAGAAAGGAAAGAGAAGGGGAAGGGGAAGGGGAAGGGGAAGGGGAAGGGGAAGGGGAAGGGGAAGGGAAGGGAAGGGAAGGGAAGGGAAGGGAAGGGAAGGGAAGGGAAGGGAAGGGAAGGGAAGGGAAGGGAAGGGAAGGGGAGGGGAGGGGAGGGGAGGGGAGGGGAGGGGAGGGGAGGGGAGGGGAGGGGAGGGGAGGGGAGGGGAGGGAAGGGGAGGGAAGGGAAGGGAAGGGAAGGGAAGGGAAGGGAAGGGAAGGGAAGGGAAGGGAAGGGAAGGGAAGGGAAGGGAAGGGAAGGGAAGGGAAGGGAAGGGAAGGGAAGGGAAGGGAAGGGAAGGGAAGGGAAGGGAAGGGAAGGGAAGGGAAGGGAAGGGAAGGGAAGGGGAGGGAAGGGAAGGGCAGGGGAGGGCAGGGGAGGGGAGGGCAGGGGAGGGCAGGGGAGGGCAGGGGAGGGAATTTATAGTTTAATGAAAAATGGAGTACTGGTTCGGTATCATTATCTCCACACCAGCCAATTATTTGCCTAAATGCAAATAGCAAAGTAATTTCTTCATGGTCACTGGATGGAGTTAAATATCAATGAAAAATCTGAAAGATCTATGGACAAATTCTGGATGGGCTATTAAATCTACTGGGTGTACTAACTCTTATAAATTCCTTCTCGATTATTCACATAACACTTTTATAACAGTTTCCAGTTGTTGCTATGACGGGTAAATATTTTCTAGTTGTTGCTATACAGAGGGATCTTCTACATCACATGTATTTATTATACCAAGCATAAAGAAAAAAACACACAATGCTCATCACCTTCTGATAGATAGTGGTAATTCTCACTGTTTTATTGACTGTCCCTAACACTGCCACCTCCATTGGCTCTTAACTCCGTGGAAAGGTGATGTTTTACTCTGTGATTGCTTTGCTTTGCTTATATTACTAAAAATACTAAAGATTCAGCATTCTGGTAGAACATCCTGTTACTCACCAGTACATGTGCTTCAACTCCAGCTCTCAGCTACCTACCTACATATTTTATCCATCTTGAAAAGGTATTACCAGGCTCTAAAGAAAGAGTTTAGACAATGATCCATCATGTAAAGCTTTGACAAAAGCTTCATAATCACCCCTCTAGATGAAAGTCAGTGGTTAATCTTGATCTAAACCATTACATATTTTACTAAAAGAACACAGGAATGAAAGACCTAGCAGATTGTCTCATAATTTATTGCTGAAAACTGAAAAACAAATAAAGGAACATTTCCATCTATGTTTAGGGTTTTACAGATCCAGATGAGACTCTGTAAGCCTAGAAAATAATCAGGATGCTTAAGGATTCAGAACAAATTTTCTAAACGGAAAAATCCAGATGATATTTATATCTGGCTGTAAAAGCATGCAAAAGCATGCATCATTAAAGGTACTAAAAAAAACAAACATGAAAGCAGATTTCTGGGTTGGCATGGATTCAGGACAGAGAAGAGTAAATGCGTTAGAGAACAAACCATAGTTGTGAGTGAAGGGAAGAAATAAGAAAGTTGAATTTAAATTTTTTTTTTACAGATACTTTCTACTGTTTTACTGGGAAACTTGTTTAGTGTTTACTATTTAATGTTTTGTTTTCCTATCCACTTTGGATAACAGCTTTCTTATATAAACCCCATACTGCATCTAAAAGAAGACACTTCAGGTCCTTGACTTGGACACCTCAGAACTCTTAGAATATAAACAGACTACAATTAATCATAAACTCAAATTCTTATGTTAAAAACAGTTTGTAATATGTATACACACCCCATATGAAAATTCAACATCTACAGTTTCTAAATCAGATAAGCAACCTTTTGACACTCTCTCCTATCTGGAGATTTGACATGGTAAAAAGTAATGATTACTAGTGTTCCTATTTTCTTTAGAAACACTTTAAGGTGTGCTAAGTTACTTTTTGCTGTGATATGCATTATTATACTTGTGAGGAACAGCATTAAAAATGACTATACCCACACATGGGAAGCTGCTTGTGCTTATGAATATCATAATTCTAGATGACAATGAAGAGTACTGGGCTATATATTAATTACTACATAATTAATTGTAAACTAATTATTACTTAATTAATTGTAAACAACTATATTGTACTGTAACATTAATGTAACATGCTTTTGTGTTGTATCTACCATGCTGCATCATAACCGCACTTTATTCTTTAAAAAATTTGGAAAATTTGAGATAGTAAAAAAGGCTTCTGTCATCTTTTCTTATTCTATAGCTGGAAAGCAAGCCAGGAGGTTTGTGTCAGCTGTTGAGTTGTTGGCAAGAGTGCAACCAGTGATACCATAAATTCCACAAATATATTCTAGTACTTCACCAGGCAGAACCATTGAAGTTATGTTTTCCTTTCCTCAAGATCTTAAACGCTTTAGAACAAAAAAGAAGTGAAGAGAACAGAACACAGTTTAATGTCTGAAACACAACAGCTATTTTTTATTTCAGATTTCATTTCTTGATTTCTATGCACTGAAAAATTGCATGCTTCCTATTTGTGCAGCAATAAGTGTCCTCTGATGCAGTGCAGGGGGTAATTGTAAATAAAAAACCAGTTATAATATTATTATTCCTTTTCCACAAAACCTTAATTATCATCTCTTGAATAGTCAACCTTCAATCAATAAGCTCTTCATTTTGAAGCGCATTCACCCATTTCTACTGTCAGTCTTCAGTGGTTATGAATGTCTTCCTTGTGAGATGGAACATGAATAGAGCTCTGTCACTTCTTGAGATTTAATATGGCATATCAGGGTTAGTGATCAACAACTTTACTCTAAGGCTTTTCCTCCAAAGATGTTCATAAGATGATGCACCAAAATGCTTTAAAACTTTTCATTCCAAGGATTATTTCTTCAGTCCACAGTAGCAGCACATGCACCTCCTAAAAGACCAGCCTTTGTGTTTTTCTGTAGAGTTTTGAAAGAAGGGCAAGACACACAGTCTACTCACAAAATGACTGAAAGCTATAGACACCGCCCCAGATTTAGAGATAAATCCTGTTTGTTCTATGAAGTTATCTTCCCTAGGGAATAAATTTAAGTTAGAATATGTGCTTAAAGGTTTGTGTTACCTAACCTGATATAAAACATGCTCTGTAGACAGGTAGTATTATGAGCAATGTGATCCTACCTTGTTTATTGTTGCCAGCTGACAAAAGCATGGAATTTAGGGAACTCAACAGATTACGTAGTTAATTCCTATTCTCTAATACAGGAAACTATCAGCTAGGGTGTTTCATTCCCAATACACTCTTTCTACTGTGTTTTTAAAACTGCTTGCTGAGAGGGATTCTTGAAGAGTAACCTAACCTTTCCAATTTAAGCTCATATATTTCTCATTTTCTCAGCCATAGAAATGACAAACGGATAAAGCTCTTTTTCACACTTAAAAACTTTTATCACATCTTCCTCTAGACTTCTCTGGAATTAAGAAACTCAGTACATGCAGTCAATGAGCTTGGTCGTTTTCTCTGTGCTGTGTTCCACTATGTCCTAGGTCATACTTATCACTGTACACATCACTTACCTTCCTAAAAAAATGTATATTTTGAAGATAAGAAAGTCCCAAGTGAATGTACAGTGGATTTAGGAACGTTATTCCTCTCCTCTTTTTGCCTTAACTCATATGTCAGAAAAACATACCGTGCTGTACATTTCTCCTGTCACCGTCTATTCCCATACTTTTAGACTATGCTCAATAGGTTTTATAACCTTAGCAGATGAATAAGTTTGCCAACTCCAAAGCTCAGTCTCTGCCACATAACTGAAGGCAGCAAGTCTCAGAAATGATGGGTTCCAAAATGGCACTTCTATCAGTTTCTTCAGAGTCTATTCTGGAAACTGCTCATCCCTGCTAATAGTAGTTACAAGGGAGTAGCAACTTGAAGCCACCCATACTCTAAGCCAGGGGAAAGGTTTAACAACACAACACGGGGCTGATTAAGTACTGTTAGCAAATAATAAACAAATCATTTCTGCTCTGGTTGTAAAATAAATGAATTATTTGCTAAGAAATACCTTTATTATTACTTTGTCCTCAGAGATTATGATAATATTCATCTGTTACATTACTCACATTTTTAGAAGACAAATAATCAGAAAAGTTTACATATACATACATATTGCTTTATTTGACTTTATTTGACATGGCTTTAACCATGAAGGACATTTGTTGATGTTCATGCCCAATGGAACTGACATGAATAGGCTAAATTTTATACTGGCATAAATCCACTGAGTTTGAAGCAGGCTGGGGTTTGGCCTTTTGTTATTATTTAATGGGAAAATAAACATCCACACTTGAATTTGTGAAAGGGAATGATAGGAAGGTTATACAGGTCAGTCTCTTATTAATGAAATAGAGACCCTTTCAACTCTGAGCTACTCAGATGAATCTGAATCAGGTCAGAAATAACCAAAAGTCATTAACATCTGACAGCTGGGTGATGGCCTGTGTAAAATGAGTTGGTGCTCTTAGCCCAGTACATAAAACATCGGAATAATTGGTGTTAATTTGCACCCCTATTGGCAGTCTTAGCACAGAGGTCAAAGATTGAATGGGCATGAAAATTAAACTATCCTGTCAGCCATAAAGGTTCTTTCAGGTCAGGATTGAAGCGCATTAACAGGATACTATAGAAGAATTTCTACCATCAGTGCTGGGGCTGTAGCAGTTCAGTGAGTAAGCCTGACTTTGTTCTTGACTACATTCAGTAATATGATGCATTCCTCAGACATTACAAACTCTGAGGGTTTTCCTTCTACTTTATTTATTTATTTATTAGAGAGAGAGAGGGAGAGAGAAATTAAATTTACATCATAAATACAACAGTGGCAGGAGCCAAAGAGGTCAACAGCTGACCTCCACATCAAGTGCAAATTGTTGTATCAATGTTGGGATCTGTGGAGAATTACTAATATATTTTTTGCAGCTGACAAGCTATTAACAGCATTTTATACATGTGTGTTGATGGCAGAAAAATTGACCGTGTGGATAATGAGCCTTATGTAAGTTACGGTCCAGTGTCAACTTCTAGTACAATTTTTTATTTCAGATTACCAATCTCATAGTGACACAATTTGCAGTCTTTTTTAAGTCCAATGCAATCAATATTTAGCACCAGATATGCCTGTTCCTTTCATTCCTGGTTGCACATGAGAATAAAGTTTGCAATTAAATTGGAAAGGCATGGAAATATTGAAAAGATGAATGCCTTCACGTTGCCAACTGGCAGAAGGACTGGCTGAGGAGGTTTGAGAAAATTTTGCAGCTACGTGGCTCTGTACTATGAAAGAACAGATTCAGAAATGGAGAATGGGTAAGTAACAACTCAAATGATATTTGCACAGAGTATGTTCACCACTTGTCAAGTCTAGCAGATATCCAAAAGAAATAAAATAAATCCTCTGGAGATTCAATTGTAGGTTCAGATGTACTTTGCTCTAAAAGGAAGGCAATCCTGAGTGAGCTGCAGAGTTAAGTAATGCGGATGTGGCTTTCATGTGCAAATTTCTTTTGACTCTGTGAAACAACAGTTCCCAGAGTCTGGACTGATGTCCACACAACCAGGCCTGCATGTGAATGCAAATGACTTCATTATAGGCAAAGTCTCCGTGCACCAATGAGCTGTACAGGACACTTGCAGTGATACCAGCTTTGTGTGCAGCCTTCTTGCTGTTTCTGCTTCCTGTCTGAAAATAAGTGGCATCTTATCCGTTGCTAAGCAGTAGGAAAGGGGTGCAGCGTGACAGGGGAAGCAAAACTTCTTTTTGTTAGTGCATTCCTTTCACCCTGGCAATTGATAACTTTTCTATTTCCTTTTTCTTCCATCATCTTGAATTTCATAAGAGTCAACTCAAAATGAATTTTGTTCAGCTTTCTGTATTGCCAAACTCACTGCATGCACATAGCAAGCAATATATTCCTTGTCAATACGAATAAAAATATCTATCATTTTTCAGTTACAAATAGCAGATTTTTTTATTATTATTATTTTTTTTAGGAAATATTCAAGGAAAATAGAAAGAGTAAAGACAAATTCTCTATGTATGTTTTTAGCCATCTAGCTCAGAGACCAGTACTCCTGTAGTGTGAAGAGAATTCCAAATAAGCACTCTAAGCTTTTGTTTGACTCGAGAGACAGGCTCACAAGTCTTTTTAATTATACCACGCAAGTAGAACACTTTAACAGATTGGGTTAAGAGTACATCCTGCAGAGCTCCTTAGCAGTTCCTGTAGCTAAAGATCTTTTTAGGTGAGGTGGAAATGTGGATGTTTATAATGCCACAGAGTAAATGAATTTGGGTTACTCAAAGCATATATGTGGGCTGCCATCCCCAAAATAAAGTTTTATCCCCTGCTAAGGAGGTTTTAGGCACTTAGCACAATCACTGAGTTGTGGACAGCAGGTACTCTGAAAGTTAATTGTAAATTTGGTTCCGAATCCTAGACTCAAGACGAAGTCTACATTCCATTTGAATGGCTGAAATCTTCAAATCCGTGCCTGACTGATTCCTTCTCTGAACTACAAAATCTGTGTCTGACATTCAAGAAGTAGTGCAGTGAAGCATAGACAGGCAACTGATTGTTCTTTCCAATTCTCAAATAGAGAGAAGCTTTCTTCCATGGTGCAGAGATTTAATTTTTGGGCAGTGCTAAGTAACATTCCTCACATCAGAATTTGTAGCTGAGTACTGAAGGTTATTCCCTGTTCTGGATACTAATCACTGGGAAACACTCTTTCTGACACACAGCTTTACTCCAGTTCCAGATGCAGAACTTTAGCTCTGGATTTTGCTGGAGGTGTTTGGCTCCTTTTGTAAATCTGTGCTTTTTAGCATACAGATGTATTCCCTTATCGGCTTCAGCTTTTATGTGTTTTGAGTGTAAAAGAAGGAGACCAGATACATTGTTTGGCTAAACTACTGTTCCTTTAAAGCCAAAAAAAAATCAAAAGAACTATCTATCAATATTTCTCTCTTATGGACAGTCTCATGCTTCTGCTGAGAAAAGAAAGACAACCAGAAGAAATCAAAATAGAAAGTAAAAGCATGTCTTCCAAAAATTAGTTATTGCATCTCACAGAATTAGACAACGAACACCAACAACTACAATACACAGATGGATGTAGGTGTTTGAGGGCCATTAGGCACTGAGCACTTCCTCAAATGAATCACAATTACACAATCACCATTTCTAAGTCATTTTATGCTGATCCATCATGAAGATTTATTAGTCCTTAATATCTCTCATTGTTTACTTGTGACAGGAGTGCTTGGTGCTTGAAGGTGATCTGACACCTCTCTGCTTGCTAGTACTGCATACTCAATGCCATATGAAAACAACATAAGGAGGCCTAGTACCAAATACCGAGTATCAGACACCAGCCCTTAGAAATGGCCCTTGGGAATACAGGCCCCTGGCTGCTTTCCCACATCTCATGATGAGCACACAACTATTTTATATTCCATTACCCTGATGTCCCTGTACTTGAGCATATGCTGTTTGTTGTCTGTCTTGGGCATATATCCAAACAGAGTGCCTGCAGGCTGTATTATCCTATAATCCATTGTATGTTCCAAGAAATCATGTGATCCTATTGGTTTTTCAGATACCACAGTTTTAAGCTGTCAAAACTGACCTCGTGTCATGTTTCTCTTTTGCTTTTTCCTGTTAAGGCTGTCCTAGATCTTCAGGTTCAAGTGTGATTGAATGCAGCAGTATGCTCCTGTCACAAAAGGAACAGATTTCCCCAGCTCAGACGCAGTATTATGTAGGCCGTACATATTTCTACGCTGTGCAAATCATATTTTAAAATATACTGTTCTGCCCCCCACCCTACCCCCACCCCCACCCTCACCCCCCCGAGTTGAATTCAACATTCTGTAGCTGGAAACTGAACACAGTTGTGATATATAAAATAAAACTGTCCATCACTTCAGACCTCTGGGCAATCATTTTCTTCAGATGAGTTACACTTAGTAGATGAATTTCTGCTTTTCGGCACAGCTCAAAAAGACGAGTAACACATAAGCCACAGCTTACTCCAGCAGAGCTCCCTCCTATGGATCTCTTGGTCCAGATGAACAGCAAATCACACCAGCACCACCCTGCACCAACCATGTTGTCAACAACAGTGGCTGGGCCAAAGTAAGTCCTCCTCTCACCTCTGCCTCCTACCTGGGTGCTCAGCAAAGGACAGGCCAAGGGCAGGACCCCACCCACACTTCAGTATGGAAATTTCCCATTTTCCTTGGACCCCATATCAGAATACAGCCCTATATTCTTAGCAACAAATGTCCAGTGTTTCTTATGGTTTCAGTGCCTTGAAACTTTACTAAATGTTTACTGTTTGGGACAACATATGTTTTTGTCTCAGGCTGAGGTCTTGAGGGATTTTTCCAAAGGTAGTAATTCAGTCAGTGTAAGAGTGAGATAAGAGAACAGAATATTGTTTTCACAACTATTTAAAAAATGGGAAACATAGGCACAAAATTGCATGTAGTTATGTAATTAGAGACAGCAACATCCCCCATACACTCAAGGGAGTCTACTTCATGTTGCACAACTGAAATTATCTTTGGCTTTTTCTAACAGTTATATATGTATATATATATTTATTTATTTTCATTTTAACATCTTTCAACAAAGTCTTCCCTAAATGTCTGCTTTTGGGGACATGTATGGATACATATCTACATTTGTAAATATGTACATATGTATATGTGTAAATTCCTATGAGTAGTATTTAATGAAATTGAATTTTTAAGTTCTGCTTCTTTTTGGGAGGAAGATTATTCTAATTCCATAGATTCCACCCTCTTAGCAGGAAATTTTCAGCCCAATAAAGGAATTTTAAGACCCCTGGGCCAAATCTTACAGTCTACATGTCAAACTCATTTTAGAAAAAAATCTTGTTAAATATCCTTTCCCAGAACTAAGAAAGGGACGTGAGAGTTTGTCTTAGGTATATAATAAGTTTTAGATACAATTTATTAGTAGACATTAAAAAAAAATACCTTAATGAAGTAAGAAATGAAATGCAAAATTAAAAAGATCTGAACTGAATTCTCATTTACAAAGAAACAAATAATTTCAGAAAATTTTTAGTAACAGTCTTATAACCTCTTCTTGTATGTCAAGCATCCAGTGGCCATTAGGGGACATGTATGTGAAACAAAGATAGGTCATAAAGTGCTTCAGACGTCTCTCTGATAAGTCAAGAACTGTTTTACAACACCTATTTAAGGCTGTTTTACTCAGTGAAAAAATACCAAACTTCTTGTTAAAGTTTACAGCTCATCACATTTTCTTTCGAGTCCTAGTTGCAGTACACCCTCTCCAGCAGTTAAATGTGTCTTTATTACCCATAAACAGGGATTTGCATTTGGCACAGAACATGTATCTTAATAGTTCATTTTGTATTTTAAGAGAGACCTCATTAATTTCCACTTCTTATCCAAGGAACCAATATTTTATCATCATTTGTCAAAATTTCAGAAATGACTACTGTATATGGTGAGTCCTCTTGTGAGGTTGAGACAGTGTTTTCTAGATTGACTGCAAACTCACTGGAAAGGAATGAGGAGTGCCTACTGCAAAAACACCTTTCCAGACAATGGCCTTCATTTACTAGAAGTACAGCAATGCAGCAGTAGAAATCACTCTACTTTAGCTCTGCAGAACAATGTTTCAACTTTCTGCTGTTACACTCACTATTAAATCTTGTAATTATCTTTTTTTTTTTTTTTTGTGCTGGGTTCTTAAATACAATGTTTTGCATAGTTTTATATAATGTACATGAAAAGATTCATTAAGCAGGTAGCAGAGAATTTCCTCAGGGAAAGAAAATACTTGAATGACATGAAATGAGTGTTTCATTCCTTTTAATTTAAACAAACAAACAAAAACCAGATCTGCTCCATTTGTTTTCTGTTGTCCTGCAGAAGATATATGTTTTGGCAGGAAATGAAAGGCCAGAACATTTTCTGATGAATAATACTAATGTTAGTTCAAACTATGAACATTCAGAAATGCCATTAAGTGAACTCCAGGGAGCTATAGGTTAGAATGGTTCAGTCTTTTTTACAGGCTGGATTTCATGGCAAGACACAAAGACTTCCTATGATGCATCTTGAATCTACACGGAGTACACAAGCATTGTGTGTTTTCTAGCCACCACAGAAGGGTACTGTCACACTAGTAAATCAAATTATTTCAGATGAGACATTAGACTATTGATATAACAGCAGATTTTCTATTTGGGAGTGCTCAGTTGTCTTTCTTTAAAAAGAAAAAAGAAAAAAGAAAAAAAGGAAAGAAAAGGGAAGGGAAAGGGAAAGGGAAAGACATAGAAGATACCTAGAAAAAAAAATACACTGAATTGAGATACAATTTCCAATGTAGAAAGGAAAGATTTTCCTTTCTTATGATTTTCCACATTATTTTCCATGTAAGATAAAGGATCATATTCCCAGGCTATTTTTTGTATAAATGTATAATAGTATGTTAAACAAAACAAAACAAAACAAAAAGTTGTTTTCCTTTTACAGTAGTCCTTTTGACTGCTGTAAGTTACTGAACATAAACTTACCAACATTTGGGAATCTGAGGTCCAAAAAAAACCAAGTCAGTTCTCAGATCATTTGATATCAGGTTCAGGCCTAAATTTATTATTGCCTTGCTACCAATACAGTAGTTCTAGGAGTCAATAATTCCTGAAAGCAGTCAAAATAAAGCTACCTATGTCAGACCCCCACAATGGGATCGGACAGATATTCTCTGTCTTTTAGACAAAATCAGAATTTCCTCCAGAAAAATTTTTATATCAAAATAAACAAATATCTTTCCATTGCAGAAGGGGACAATGACAACCACTTTGATTATTTCATTATTACTGTGGAAATAGAGGCTTCCCACTCACCTTACCTTCATGGCAGAGAGAGACTCTTGGCAGCGTAAATCTTTTGGCTTCACGAACAAAGAGCCTTCCAACCATACTGCTGACAGGCCAAAAAATCTGGGTGAGCATTCATCAAATGAAATTTTTCAGAAAACATCTTCCCACCCCCTACCCCCCCTGCCTCCGAAAAACAATCATATACTTTTGCTACTTGTTCTGGTTGCTGTAGGAAAAATAGGAAAAGCCTTATCATTTACTTAGCAAGTATGTACATTTTGCAGCTGCACTTTTGGTTCTGATAAGTATATATATATATTTATTGGAATACATTTTTATAAAACAAATACTTATAAATACATATATTTGCATAAACATGCATAAACAAATATACTTGTTATACAACGTATTTGTTTGTTAAAACAATAACTTCCCTCAGCTTGCATATATGCTTCTGACGTATTAATACAGTTTATAGTATACTTATTATCGAATATGGCTTACATTTTAACTCACTACTGTATTTCAAATCTGTCTTCTCTTCACATGCATTTCCAACTTACTCTCAGTGCTTTAATAATTTCTCACAATTGATAAAGAACCACATTATTGTATATTAAAGAAAACACGTGCTTGTATGTACATGCTATTTGGTTTTCAAATAACATAGAAGCATATTTGTGCTTTTTGAGATCCCTTGATAATTCATTTGTTGTGAGGTGGTCTTGAGCTACTGTGAGATTTCCATCTTTAAAGTCATACTATAATTTTGGATGGATCTTAAACAAATGTCAAAAGCATTTTAATGTGCTAAAACCTTCCTCAAAAGATTTATCAGTAAAAAGAAAACCAGACAGAAAAACTGCACCCAATTAAAAACTGTTGTTTTTGTATGCAGCGTGGAGCTCTATTCACTGTCATGTTATTAAATTTTCATACATTAAATTATAGTTGCTGGTTATAGTAATCTAATCATTATATTTCTATGAATATAAAATGGTCAGTTACAAGCAAGTTTGATTTGCAATATTAACAGTATAAAAATATTTTTTCCTCTTATTTCTAGTTTTGATGTTTGCAAATTGTTTACAGAGAGCTGAATAGATTCATCCAGACCTTTCTAGAAATCCAGACAAGGCTGAGTTTTAACAGAGGTGATCTCTCAGTGTGTGCACACCTAACAGCATTTGTTTATTATATCTTTACAATATATATCTACATCCCGAACTTTCAAACTGCTGTACAAATTAGTATGACTATCCAGCATTGCTAACCATTGATCTTAATTCCTTTAGCCACCATATAAATTGAATCATTTTTAGCAACCTCTCTCTCACCCCACCCCGCTAAATTCTTAAGCATTTCTGCAATGCAGAGAAGCAATTACCTTGGAACAGGCTTGAAATCTATAACAGCTCTAATAAATGCAAAGGGAAAATGTGTTTATAATTATTTCTTACATATTTATTTCAGAAGAAAGCAGCGTGGGTAAATTGGCATCAACTTTGTGTGTAGCCCAATAAGGTTTATTTAAAGTGGCTGTGATGTGAGTTTAAAATTGTTTTCAGTAAGATGATTTTTTAAAAGTCAGCTATTAGTTTTTAGGAGCCAAGGAGTTAAACTACTTTTTCACTTTTTCATGAGATTATATTTCCTGGCTAAAAATAAATATTATATATATATATATATTAATGCAAATAATCAATTTTAGTTTATGAATAGTTTATACTTTGAAAATCTGATACAATAATAAATGCATTCAGGTACGTGAATGTGCAAGTGGAAGGCAGGGCCAAATTCATAATACAATTAGGCAAACAATTTAACACTTTTGTTAAATGACAAAACTCCCCATGACTTCTATATGACAGTCTTGTGATAATGAATAATTGGATTGATTGTTTGTAATAAGGCATATGGCTAACTTTGATGAAAGATTTGTTAGATTTGAAGCTTATGCTTTCTTATCAAGTCTCAATATATCAGATATCTTGCTGTATGTTAGATATTGATTACCATTATGTTTTCTCTATCCCTCATACAGCAAAATTGTCTAAAAATATTTAAGATTGAAACTTCATGTTTTCTTAAACATAACTTAGCATTTTCTCTGAGACTAAGAGCAGTAGCTGCATATATTTATATGTATTACCTCACAAGGTACTCTAAAGGTCTTCCAAAAACACTTTAAGAACTGAATCTACTCAATCAGTATTTCAGTATCACTTAGCCCATAAAAGAAATTCTACCTCTGCAGTGGGATGGTGTAGTGGTTTAACAGCCCACAACAATGTTTTATAACAGCTCTTCTTGCATTTTCTAGACATTAATGAGATATCATGGAACTAAGTGCCCCTATGCAACAGTGCTGAGTTAAGCATCAAGAGCAGGAAATAGTGTTAAGCTTTTATATCTAAGTAGCCCAAGTTGCTAACATTTCAGGCACTAGACATAGCATTTAGTCTTTTGCCTTTCTTAAAATATGTAAAATATGGGGAGGGGAGGAGAGGGGAAGGGAGGAAAGGAGGGAAGGCAAGGCAAGGGACCTGTTAGCAGAAGCCAGGCTTCAATTAATAAATGACAGACCCTTCTGAGTCTCCTATTTGCACCGAACAGAAAGAACTCTAATATCCAACAGCTAATCTGAACACTTATTTTTGCAGTTATTACTTTGAATTTTCAAAGGAGGTTTCACAATTATATATGATCCCTTTCTTGCTGTGGATCCTGCTAAGTAATCAAACTACCTTGATATGTAATGGTCCATTGTTAAAATTATTGTTGCATTTTAACAGTGGATTTTGTCTTCATGTGATGAATAGGTTTGAGTAGATAAGATATGGAAGAAAAACTTCCTGATTTACTATTTGGGAAGACAGTGTCATAACTGACAAAGATCTTCAGATGCAAGCCACCATAACTATTAAAAGCTAAGAAGAAAAATGGATTTTTAGTGTCACATTTTACTAGTCTTCTTGATGAAAATTTTTATATTGTGTTTATGAAATAAAAGAAAGGTACCGATGCTTATCATCCTTTGCTCTTAATTTCAGTTGATAGGACAGTCTAGTTCAGAGTTAATTTCACGATTCTTCTTGTGAATAAAACAGAGTAGTTGTTCTTTCCAATGCTAGCATGAAATGGAAATGACCATAACAATCCTAAGGCAACAAAGCTGATAAAATGCAAATATTTTATTTACATGGTCTTGCATGTGTGTCACTCAGGTTCTCTTATTGCTTCTCTTTTTCATCTGTGAATGAATGGTGTTGCCTGTTCAGATGGTGCTACCTATTTAATGTTACTTTATTTATAGGTAGGTTGTAATTGCTTAGATAACTTAGTCAAGACTAGTATATTAGGAGCTCTATAAAAGGTGAAGTGTAAATAACTTTCGTTTCCACTTTGGACATAGAAGGAGGGTCTCTAAGCGAATAGCAAAAACTGGCACTCATTCCATTTCCTCAGCAAGTAAACCAAAACATCTTTAAGTAAAGAAGTGCATTTATGAGTGTGAAACAACGATTTTTTTTCTTGTTTTTTATAACAAAACCTGTAGTGACCCCTCCATCTTCCTTTCACCAGCTTTCCAATGACTTATTACTAATTTGAAAACTGAGAAATTCCATTTATTCATTAAAATCACACAGTCACAAGTATGGACATGTTCTAAGATTTAAAATATGTGGTTAGTCTGATATTCTCAAAGCAATGAAATGTCTTAAAGATGTCTTTAATTATTCCATTAAAGAAAAAAATAAAACTCTTTTCTCCATCAGGCTAAATTTCTCACCTACTTCCTTTATCATTGGTGATTAACCAGGTAATGTATGCATGTTGATGTGTGTATTAGAAGAAAGGGAGAGAAAGGAGAGAGCTCATATAAAACAACTCCAGACTTCAAAACTGACAAAACCAAATAATAGCATAATATTAGTACTACTAATACTAATAATCTGTTTGTTTGATCGTCTTGTCTAAGGTATTATCTAAAATATGTGAAATCTCTCTCTGTTTACTCAAGAAGAAACACTACCTCATGTGCAATTGTCTTCAGTTGGAGGTGGGGGAAGGTAAAAAGCAACCATCTGCATCCAAACGCAGTCATTTGAATATCCATGTGTTGAGACTTAGCATGTTCTCCTGCTTTTAAACTATTTTTACATACACACCTACATATCACAAGTGAGGAAAAAATCTTATGATAAAAAAAATTGATTCCTAAATTATTATGGTTTTTTTTTGTTTGTTTGGTTGGTTGGTTTTTTCCCCTACATGAAGCTGCCTTTTAGAGTTCAGGAACTGTTATACGTAAAGTTTGAAAGGAAAAATAGATTGTTTCTGTGGGCTGTCACAGTTTCATATTTATGGTGGCATATCACTTTACTACTCCTGCTGACGGCCCACCTGTCTCCATTGCTCTGAATCGACACTTCAGGACTCAGCACCTACTGTTAGCTACCGAGAAATACTCCCCAAGGCAGGAAAGAGGCAGCAAGCCAAAATCAACATTCATAGTCAGTTAATGAATGCAGAAATTAAAACAAACAAACAAACAAATACCCTGGAAACCATTCCCTGAAAAGCAATTCAGTCATGTAATAAATAGTAAAAGATAGGGTTAAAATATACACATGCAGTACAAAATAAGGTAAAAGATGAGCTCATAAAAGGATTGCTAGAAAGGACGGAAAAAAAAATGTTTTATATGGCACTACATTATCTCTCTGTCCTATTATGTACTGAATGGTTTATTGTCTTATTCCCATTTCACACTAGCCTAACTGATGCTGCTAGTCCTGATTTAAACTACATTGAAGAGGAAAAAATCCTTTAACTTTGATTTTTTTTTTCTGAACATCAGATGGAACATTAGAAAGACAACTCTTTTTTTGTATAAAATTCTTTCCAGCAGCTGAAGGTGCTTTTGAGGTTCATAACTTCCAATTTTGTCACTTTTTCCTATAAAGTGATACCTTTAGATGATAAAGAAAACAAAAATTGTTATCTGCTAGAGGGATTTTAAAGCACAATCTGATTTAGCCTAGATGTATGACCTGACATACAGATTTCTGAAGTAGCTGGAAAGATTCCTTTTGATTTCAGCAGTAGTTTGCATAAGTTATCAGCACACTACAGAATTCTAACATTACCTGAATGGTAGGAAAAAAACTGTTCATAAGGTTCTCAGCTCAGCAGGAGTTGAGAGTCATTCGCTCTCATGCTGATTATGAGTGTTTTGCTTTACTCCCATCTCCTGCTGAGCTAGAACTCAGTGGGAACTAGTAGGCATTGTCTGTAGCAGGAAGGGGATTCCAGCTCATGCTGGTTTTGAAACTTCTCCTGAACTCCAGATGATGTTTCATTTGTGAGAGATGAGGACACCTACCTCTTGATGAGTTTTGCACTCAGTGGAAGTTGTGGGCTGGAGTTTGACTGGTGGTTGCCACGGTTTCTCAGGACTTGCTGAGTTCACGCTCTTCAGAGTGAGAAGCCTTTGACTTCTGCAAAATTTAAGACGATCACTTTTCATCAGTGACCATGTCGTCTAGCTCAGCTGCTGTTAAGAGCTAGACTGCCTTCTGAGGTCAAGCAGAAATTCAGCTGGACCAATACAACTCAGTGATTTTCTGATGATGTGCAAATTCAGTAATGTACCTTCAAAATAGGTTGACTGTCTGAAAAATTGCACACCATCACATACTGCCTTACCATCTACTTAATGTTAAAAAAAAAGGCACAAAGAAATAATTAAAAAAAAAAGAAAAAGAGAAAAAGAATTATTAAAAAAAAAAAAAAGAATTGAAGATTGCAGAAACAGAAGAAGATTTAATAGACTTGATCCTGAAAAATGTTGAGTTTATTTCTCTGCCTGCATCTATGTTACAAAATAAGACCTTGGGACTGGGTCATGTAAATCTGCTGCTAGTGTCCAAATTAAAGTATACTTAGGTATGCATCTCATCAGTATAATAGCAAACACTGGCCTTGTCTTGAGCAGCTCTACTGATAATCATTGCTCAGACTAACTAGTTCCTGAATTCAGATAACTTCTTTTCAGCTACTGTCTCGGACAGAATGTGGGAGTTAATGCATATGAGCTAAGGGTGCGAGCAGCGAGCTTCAGCTTTCTTCAACTGTTTCACATCAGATACTGGTGGAGTAGACACGACCACATAAATTGTGCTGTTGCTCTTACTAGAAATCAGAAACTAACAGTGTCACTTGCTGAGAAGTTACACATTTTTCACTGTGAAATTTAAAAAAAAAAAAAAACAACTCTTCTTTTTCCTTTGGTTTCAAGGGAGAGAAAGATTCCAGGCTGTTAGCTCTTGCAACCCAGGAATGAGGAAAGGGGAATTCATACGGTGAACCTCCTCTCTCTTTTGGGAAATGTACCCTTAATTGGATCTTCTGAGGTAAGAGTGAGAGATTAGTCTTCTGCTGCTCGTCTCCAGGAGGCCACATGGAAGGCTACTGGGCTCAGCTGGGAGATAGAACAAAGGAAGAACAGTCCTGCTCAGGCTTAGCTAGGAAGTGGCAATTAATGCTGAGGTAGTAAGAAATAACTTTCTATCCTGCTTCTTAGCTGTGACTCACCACTGAATTCACACTGATAGTGGAGGAAGCTCTGACTTTTCTAGAAAGGAGCTTTTCAAGATCCCACGGAGGAGAATGCTGAAATTCAGAAGTTTCCTATCACCAGTGTACACCAAACAAGTCAGTGAACAAGCCAGGACTCAGGCTGGTTCAAATCTGTTCTCCAGACGTGATATCTGTCACTTTTTCTCCTCTCCTGTGTGGAACTCACTGGATTCAAAGTACATAACAAGCTGACGCATAACTTGGTCTTCTACTCTTTTTCTCATAAGCCTTTCTGTAACGCTGCTATGCTGATGGTCTGAATACAAATTAAATGGCTAGTGTCAACCTGCTTACTTTAGTTTCCTGCACTGCAGAGATTCCTTGGTGGTAGCTGATCTATGAAGGCAAATTTCAGATACAGAGAACCGTCCTTTTGAAATGAAAAGGAAATCCAGCCTTTTCCCTCTATTTTCAGCTATTGTAAATTATTTCCCCTCTATTGATACAATTACTTAAAACATTCTACAGTCAATTTCAGTGCTCTCCAGAGCTGAAGTTGAATCTGATTGCTTAACGATGCAACTGTTTCTAACCTCAGAGGTCACCTTCTTTCTAACTGTAACTGAGTGTGACATGGTAAAAGCAACATTAGAAAACACTAGGTAATTTCCAAGATGCAATTAGAAACACTGGGGACATGGCTATTAATTACTTGTAAGGTTTTCTTTGCTTCTATAAAATGCTCTTTAAGGATGACATATATTTACTTTATTATTACTATTATTATTATTATTATTATATTTGATTATTTATTATTATTTTATTTTTATGATTTTATTATTATTAGAGGCTTTAGCATTTATGGAATCAGGCTTTAAGTAGTTTTCTGTATAACTCTGTAAGACTATCTCAAACCTTTGACATACCCTACAAAAATAATGAAGCCCAAATCTTCTCCTCAATCTAAAAAGGGCTGAAAGAATTTGAGAAAAATAGAGATGAATAAATGATCAATTTTCATCATGGTCAGAGGAGAACACTAAGACTTTTCAAGACTCCGTGTTAGGCTTGAAGTTATTTCATACACTTGTTCATAACCTAGAGAAGTAGCAAAAATCTGCAGAGCACAGTTGTATGATTCAAGTCCTTACAAACCTTTTAGAAAAATCTGTGTCATCAAAACAAGTTGAGGACGACTGTACAGTTGCAACTATGGCTCTCTGTTGGTAAATAAAATGTAATAAACAACGGGGGGGTGGTGGGGGCTGGAGATGTAAATAAAATCTGACTTTTATCTACCAGGTTTCAGTAAGCTAAAGCCATTCAGAAAGAGGTCTCAGGCATCATCATATGGGTATATAGCTGTGGTCTAAATGGTGGCCATCTCTCAGCAGGGCAGGATAGCACTACAACATACTTCTTGGAGGCAGCATAGTTATGGGGCTTCTGTGATAGGTCCAAAATGCAATATCTTCCAGATCAGGAGACAGTCTCATGGTTTGCTTTGTCAGAACTGCATCAGTTTTGTACTAGCACAGTGATACAGAATTTGCTCTTTATGATAGAAAATAACTGCACTGCACAAAGACTATGACTGAGCTTGCAGTACTGACTTGTTCACTCCATTGTGCATTTGCCACTCCATTTACTTCTTGTCCTCTCAAATTCAGAGCTACTAGAGTCATATTTAATACATTGGTTTTGCCTTTCAAAAAATAATGGAAAGGGATAGACCAAATAATTCTAAACGTGTACTGAAGGACACTTGCAATTGGTGAGGGGGAGCAGTATGTAGGGGCGATAGGAAGAAGGAGGAAAAAGAGAAACAGTGAAGAACCTGAAATAGAGCCAATCTAACATTTAAATCCAGCAGACTGCTGAAACTTTCATATGAAATGGAACTGAATTGTTCTACCTTTTCAAAAATTGATTCTATGTCCTACCACATGCAATGCTGAGTAGATTGATTCCGTTTTAATAATGTGATTTGTGCCATTTCCTTGCCACTGGAAGCATTGCAAAAAGGAGGAAGTTCAGTGAGACAAGGGTGAGAAAACATCTTCATAAATGAGAAGCTGTAAGTACTGCCTATATACTGACCATGGCTGTGTGGTGTTTCACTCTGGGATTCCTCTTCATGGATTTTGATTTTTCGTGATATGACATCTTGGTAATACATTGCAGATATGCTTTTAAAGGAGCTGTGCAACCTCTGATATGCCTTTGCTTGTATTAAGCTCTGCAGGCCTCTGTCAAAGCTTTACAAAGCTGGAGGCTTTCAGTTCACATGTGATTTCAAATCTGATTAAAGAATACAATCTTAGCAACTCAAGGCATCAGAGAAGGAGAGAAAACTTTAAATTTAATTTGAGTGAGTTCTTGCTTGGAACTACATAAAAAACAGCTCTATCTGGCTGCTGCAATTCTGAGTTACTAAGCAGCTTGGTATGCCAGCCAGTAAGACGCAGTCCTCCAGAATCAATATTGCAGTTATTGAGTAATTACAGTACTTGCCTGGGAAGATGGACAATGTGATATTTGTTCAGGGGCTGATGGGTGATAATGGTGCTCAATGAAAGACGATAATTGAAAACAAAATGATCTTAATGCAGTTGACTGACACAATAGAAAGACTATGGTCTTTAAATCAAAACACACTTTATCTTCTTGATTATCAAAACATTAGTTTAAAAATAGTAACCAGCAGCAAGACGCTTAGAGGGTAATATTCCACTTGCACTACTTCGTTAGCTTCAGATCATCAATAAAGACCCCTTAAATGCTAATCGTCTTGAAAAAGCTTTTTCTTACTGACAGCACACTTACAGGCTATTACCAATAAGAACTGTCTCCATTTCCTTTAAAAGCTAAAGAAAAGTTAAAGAAAATTAAACTTTGGTAAGTCACTTTTTGCCTCTTTTGTCACTTTTAGCAAGTGCTGTTTTAACATATGTCATCAGTCTGTGAAGAATACATATAGCTCTCCAACACTATATATACACACTGAGGACGTTATCTTGACCTCATGAAATTGCTGGAAGTTCATTAGCAAGCACTCCCAATGGGTAGATAAACACCACATTTGAACATCCAAACAATACTGTAAAATTAATTTCATACACATTGATAATATAGTTATAAACTATTCTCCTCAAGAGGAGATGAGAAGCTCATCCAAAAATACCAGAATAGAAAAGACATAATTTGCCAGAAACCATAATTTGGCTCCATGGTATTTTCCCTCTCAATGACTGGGCAAAATTCTCAAAAAAAAAAAAAAAGGATAGCCCTCTCTGAAATCTCAGGATGATGATGAAAGACCCAAAAGGGCGTAGGTGAATTTGTGGACCATTCACCACTGACTGCATTTCAGAAACAAATATCCTGATTTCAGATGTAAAATTTCGATGATAGGGTGAAATAGTTGAGTTTTAATTTTAAATTAAATTTGATTTGTTTCATGTGGAAAAGGAAATAATCCTAACCAGCTCATGCAGCATGCAACATCTAATGAGCATCTAATTAACTGATTCCAACTTTTCTGTCCCAAAGTACAAGGTTGATGATAGAAGTTTTTAACTATTATACTCTATTTCTTATATGTTTGTTGCCCTTAAACCTTTTCAGAACATTTGTCAAAAGGCTGCCTGAGGCACTGGCCAAAGTAAGCCCAGATACCAAATGTGACTAATTCATGAACCATTTAATGAAGTAGAAGTCATAGGGTGAGGATGATGGGAGATGTTGGGTATGTGATTTATCATGATGGGAAGAATGAAATATTGCGTGAAGTGCAGGATGACCCAGATTAGTCTGGAATGAGAACATCAATAACAAGCTCTCCTTAAAAAAGGGGGAAAAAAAAAAAGGTAATGATGAAAGGTAATAAATTGGCTTGTCCATACTTGATCATGATATAGAAATCAGAATAAGAAAATATTTATTGTTTTGAATTGTGAACACCAGGAGAAAATGTTTTGCCATTGTGTGTCTAAAATTGAAGAGTTTCCTCTAATAAAATATGTGTTGTGTTTTTGTTTTTTTTCTCCCAGGCTTTGTGGTTTCCTAAGTAACTTAATTCCTTGATTACCTATGAAAATATAAATCGTTATATAAATTGGAAGAGTAATCAAACAATTTGGAAACAGCATGAGCTGTAAGTCGTATCCTGTGCAGTAGAACTACTACTGTGCTCAATTATCTAGAAGTTATTTTTGTATGTTCCACTCCTAAGGGTCATATCTTTAGTGCCCGGAAATTCTGTGTATGTAGGTTCATCTAGAATAACAGTGACCTCTAGGGATACAATTTAGTGTGATACATCAAGCTTTAAGCTCACAACTACTGATTTATTATTACACGTATCAATAGAAAGAGCATGTATAAAAATTCTAAGTGAAGTTTCTCAGAACTTCTAGGCTGTTATGCTCTGATCAGGAATTAAATTCATATATATATATATACATATACAGATATATTTATATGTGTATATGGAGATATTTATGCTTGCTGCTTTTTCTTTTTAGGGCTACTCTAACCGTTATTTTTTGACTTTTTTTTTTTTTCAGCATTTTATTCTTTTTCCTTGCAGGCATGATCTTAAAATAATTTAGAAACTAAAGACTGAAATGTTTAATTTTGAAATAGAATATTTTGTGTTTTTTTTTTTTGTTTGCTTGTTTTTTTCCTTAATCAGACACTTAAGCTAATTAAAAAATAACTAGAAAATTCTTCAGGTTTACTTGAATATGCTCTTTTTCAGTGAATTTTTATGAGAAATTTCTTGTTCTTCTAAATGGACAAAGAGAATACAAATCCAAAGTATTAGTTAATCAATTTGTTATTACTTATGTAACAGAATACATAAACTAAAATCTCAATTAAATATTATGTAGCAGTCATTTTTTCATCTCTAATATTATAAAATATTAAAAAGCAATAAAATATAAAAATATTAACTTACTTTCAAACTCTGCTTACTCAGATGAGATTCTTAGTAAAAAAGTTGAAAAATTCCTCAGTAAAGGATATTCTGTGAACTGAGGATTAATTTTGTTATATGAATAGCAATAATATTCTGGACAGTGCCATGATTTCATTTGGTTAGCTGTAGTACTTAGGAACCTAAGTATGTATTCAGTGCCTTGTAAACCCCATGAAGGAAACTGCAGAGATGTTGAATCTGTTGGGTGGTAAACAAGTCATACAACCAATTTATAGTTCAAGCCAGTGTTTACAGAAGCAACAGGCATTAAGGTTACATTATTCATTCTGGGTGCCAGACAGATGAGGAAATTACAAGTCCCAGTTTTTGTTACTATGGCTTGACTAGCTGTCATCATCACACATATTCCAGCAGAATCCTATCTCTTTTGTATGGTCTTGTAGTCCTCAGACAGCTGAGGACTTCTAAAAGGCAAGAAGTTGGAATCTGCAATTTGCCATAAAGGTTCTTGGTGAAAAGTACTTGTTCCTAAGCAGACTGCAAATTCCCACCTCAGTCACAAACTCAAACACGGACAAAGAAGGCAGGAGGATCATGTCCATATACCTGATGCTTCTTTGTCCTAGGCAGGTACCTTCTTTGCCTTTGACAAGAGAGTTAAGAAAGTCAGATATACTCTGATTATTCACCCACCCTTAACGTTTTGGGCTGGCAAAAATAAACAGCCCAAGGATGTCTGTAGCTAGAATGTAACATCTGTCTCCCAGAAGCTACTCAAAATCTGAGCACAGCGATTTGAGCAGACAAAGGAATAACTCCTCAGTCTATCCCTTACCACTACTTGTCTGCTTTGCTCCTTGCGTGGCATGAGGTCACCAAGACCATCTACAAAGATAGTCTAAGATTTAAGTATACATTAACTATACTCTCTATGGTGGTCACTGTGTGTTAGGGAAAGCTCAACTAAAAGAAGATGACCTAGCTTTTCTGTAACTTGTTTCAGCAAATATTACTTCTCTCTCTACTCCTCCTCACAAGGAGCTACAGGAAAGTTATCTGACTATACAACCTAATAACTCATTAGAAACTCATTGCCAATGATAAAATGAAACATAACATTGCATATATGAGGTTATGAAAGCAAGCATACAAACAAAGGGCTCCCAATTTGGAAGACTGCTATTTCCTTCAGTATTTTTTCTCTCAATATTTTCTTTGTGGTTATACAAGACCCTTATTTAGCTCCATAATTTCCCCTCAAATCTGCAGTAACATACTAAATTATTATGGCAAGTGGGCAGCTATAGCTAGTCCAGCAGACCCTAAAGCTATGCTAGCTTTTTTAGATGTAAACCAGATGAAAAATTGCTGGCACGGAGTAGTTTACATCCAACAGAAACAAACATTTCCTTTTGTTTTTCTTGTTTGTCTTGATTTATCAAGATTTCACTCTCATGGAAGGTAGTTGCATTTTTTAAAAAGTCAATTGGAATTAAAAGGGTAGGCCCAGGAGGAAAATGATGGTTCTTTCTCTGTCTAGATCAGTGGAAAGGGAACGGAACATGGGAAACACCTTTTTGCCGGAGGGAAGCCAAACTCAGTCTCCTATGGGAGATTTCCTGTTGCCATTATGGAGGGAGATATTCACAATCAATCCATATAAAATTTAAACTACCTAGTAATCCAAAAATAACAGCAAGGTTTTATAACCTTATGTATAGTAGACCTGCAGTTTTGGGGCATGTGGGTTTCAATTCCTTTCTGTTTTCCTTCCACTTCATTCCTTTTATAGCCTACTGGCCAATAGGACATTCGGCAAGTTGGCAGTATAAGTTACAGTCCTTTTAGGAAGCTGAAAGAACATAATCGGAGTTTTGTACATCTTGGATGAGCCAGCTGGCCTTAAGCTTATTGCATGAAAGATGAACTGTCTCTTGGTTTCAGAAATGAGCTTTGTGTCCCTTTGTTCCAGGGGGTTATTTTTCAGCTGAAACTATTCAGTGAGCTTGGATGAAAGTACACAAATAATTTCAAGTCACTGTAAATTGCTTTGTTCATCCAGTAAACTATTTGCCAAAATATTGTTAATTATTAATTTGACCAGTTCCAAACTAATTTCTCCAAGGTTCTAGGGTTTCTATTCTCACAGTCTAGTGCATCTGTTTTCAGTTTTACAGAAAGTTTAAGATGCTAGTTTCTATTAATTTATAAGAAAAATAAATCAAAATAACACACATTTTTACATATCATCTACCATATACAAATATGCATACAGCATATACATCTTCCAGCATGATCTCTGTAGAAGAATAAAATTCAGGAAAGGATATACATGATGAGTATCACACAGACTTCATTATTGGCAGTATGACTTTTGTTAGGTTAATAATGTCAACAATTGTACAAAACAGAGTTAATCATTTTACATTACATTGCTTTGGTTGTCTCTAATAACAAAATAGTGTACTTCTGTGGACTTTTTCTTTGAAGCGTTAGTATTAAAAAAACATAAATCAAAGCTGTTTTGATGGGTGAACAACACAATTTTGTAACAGAATGGAAAATTATAAAAACTATATAGCTGATAAAAGATGAATAGAACCAGGGAGGATTGATGTTATAGCTGAAGGCAGCATTAGAGATTAGGTACTCATTTGGCTTTTCAGAAGGCCTGGTGACTCATTCCACATAAATGAAGTTTGTGATATGTAATGAAAAGCTTTCTATCCCTACTGCAAGCAAATTAGCAGGTATTTTGTGGGAAGAATGTTAATGTTATCTTGCATTTGTTTCAGAGCGGGAACACATTAACAGAGTAGATTTGAAAAGAATTTCACTTTTATAACATCAGGTGCTGAAGGTATTAAAACAAGGTCACCTCTCTAAAGCAACGAGAGAAAATTAGGTTATAAACAAGCAGTGTCTAAAAATATATTCAGCCTCTTTCATGGACTAAATGTAACACAGTATTGCCCCAAATTGCTAATTTTCTTTACTGAGAGTGATACTCATATGTCCAGAGCTGAATTCATAAAGTTAAATAACAATAAAAAGCATGGTTTGCTGAGGGACAAGGGATAAGCATTTCAGTGGGCAAAGTCATTTCATTCCATTAAAGGAAAAAAACAGCCAGGCTGTTTTACAGCCTTTACTGTTCCATGTTATAAAGCAATAGACTGTGTGAAGCTATTACCTCTTATTTATTTTTTTATTTTATTTTATTTTTTTCAGGAAAGCAGGGATAAAAAACAGTATTGGAGATATATCTGAGGAAGAGAAGATAAAAATAATCATTTTCCAATATTAAATAATTAAGTTAAATAATATATATATACATGTAGAGGTAACATAAAAGAGATTACTGAGGATGAAATACTGAACATGAGGAAATGATAGCTAGATAGGAAGACACAGATAGGGAGATAGATAGAAAATGGATCTTCAAGACAACCTGAAAAGGTAGATAAAGAAACACGCTTGATGACAAAAGTGGACTTGCAACCTGGGAGATATGATTTACTATTATGACAACTTGTGGTAACAGTGGAAGAACTCTTAAGATGTTAACACACTTCTAGATATGATACAAGACTTTTTCATCCCTTGTGGTTTATGGAAGGGCAATAAAGATCACCGACTTGCCTTAGTTATTCAATTTATTTTAAATAGACATCGTCTACAACGTTCTATTGAAATATGTTTATAAAAGCCTTGCAATCCGTACATAAAAATATCATATAACTCGTCCTTCAGTCAGTGGTTTGTATCTTCACTCCCTCTGACTGGGTCTAGGTCAATGCAATGAATCTGATCTAGGATGTAAAAAGCAATAGTCTGTGAATTTTTTAATGTTTATCAAAACTCCTTCATCAAAATATTTTTATCTCACCTTTGCAATTTGTCAGATGGTCAGGTAGAAGTTTGTGCAGGCTGAGACAAGTTAAAGGCAAGTGAACTTTCCTGTAAACTTCAGTAATTGCTTTAGAAATGCTATTTTAAGACACAACATTTTAATATTAATTTCCTCTAAAAATGTAGTTCTCTTCCCTTGAAACAACTTATAACAACTTCAAATGTTTGATAGAGAAAATGTCAGGGAATCTAATAATGCTTGTCTACACCATGTGGATGAAATAAGGCTTATTCAGTTAATGTTTCTAAAACACCTTGAGGGCTTCTGATGAGGTGATTATTTCTTGGTTGTGCCCTTATAATAAAATATTGTGCTCTGTAACTTCTGGGATACACTGCCAGAGCACCAATGAAACCAACAAACCTACAGGCTTATGCCAACTAAAGATCTGCCCAAGAATATTTAATGCTTAATACAGATAATTAACCTGAAAGCTTACATAAATAAAGAGCATAGTGTTAATATTTTCAGAGGAGACAATCATAGGAGGAGGAAAAAATAATAAAAATAAAATATTATTTTGCATCACTCTCCCAGATTCCCAGATGAAACCATAACATTTTAATCCAAGATTAAATTTATAGATCAAGATATTCTGGAGGAAAAAATATGTGATAACTTTTTTTTTTTTTCCTGAGTAAAATACATTTAAATTTGTCAGAGCATTGTTTTCAAGTGAACACAGAGTACATTCAAGTATGTGAAAACAAGTGGAGATGGACATAGGAGGAGGAGGTTTAATACATATTTGTATAGGTTCACCACAAGCAAGAGATATTCCTGAACATAGCACAAAAGCCAGAATGATGTCATTATTTGAAATATGATTCCCACTTCCTGACTTAACACTGCTTGTGGTTCCAGATTTTAAAGCAAAACTATGACATAAATCCATGGGAGAGAGACTTCATTTAACACTAAGAAAACCAAATTGTAAGATAAATTGAAAACAAACACAGAAGAAGGAAGAGATGAAGGAAAGGGATACTTTTTAATATGTTGTAATTAGCCAAAATTGATCGACTAGATCTGCCTGTAGTTGTATGAACAATATTTTCAGAAGTTGCAGTTAAAATTCAATTGAAATGAAAGGCTTTAGAATGTGAAAGCTGTACGTCTTCTTTCTACACTGAGAAAGTGGAATGGAGAAAAAAAAAAAAAAGAAGAAATAAACAAGAGGGCAGTTGCAGTCCAGCTAGGGTCTATAGTCACACACAATTTGTATCTTACTATATACAAAATGAATGAGCTTTCACTTAGGTTTGAAAATCATATTCAGAGTGAGGAAAGTGCTTTGTGTACTGATATGTTCCCTTATAATACAATAGTGTCTAGAGGCCTGACCATACTTGTAGCTCAGACTTCATTTTATATTCTCATTGGAGAATATAAAGAAGTTGCTTTCCAGGCAGCATCAACTACTGCAGACAGATCTGAGGTCTGTAGCCATGGAGGCCTTCTTTGTAGGGCTGCCCTGTGCCCTGCAAGTAACAGACAAGTGCCAAAAGCTGCCAGAGTTCAGAGCCAGATCGATATTCTCAGCAGTGTAGACCAAATCTAAAGACAAAGCAAGATTTAAGGGGTGGCAAATTTCACTGTTGTGGGGACAGAAAAATTATTTTCATGGAGACGGAGGTGAGGGGTCAGCCTGAAATATCTTCTTCAGTGTCAGAGGATTACCAGAAGGTGTTTATTTAATGCAGAATACCCATTCTGTAGCCTCAATTTACCCATCAGAATCCACATCTCTTTCTCTTTCATCCTTAAGAAATGCTTTGACTACCATGGCAGAGAAAGAGCTAGGAGACCTGTGAGAGATTTTTGAGCTTTCACGAGTAAGAACAGCTTTCTAGTGTTCAGGTTAAATTCAAACAAGTCCTACTTTAGTATCTATTTATGAGGTAGTTTGTCATATACACTGTGTAAAGCATTACTACTTGGAAGGAAATTTAGATGTCTTAGGTTACACGATAGTTAAATTTGGACATTTGTTATCAATAGCCTCATAACACTTTTCAATTACTATAATTTTCTCTTCAAGTTTAGGAATGTGCAGGGCAAAAAGCTCAACCTTTTTGTCAATTGATCTTGTGGCTTGATAAGTTTCAACACTGTCAGCATGAAATTTTAATACAAATCATTTGTGACTCTTGCTTGCTGATATGGCATGGACCCTCTATGCTTGCTCCGTAAATTATCAGTGAAAACTCATATTTAGTAGGGTCTTGAGGGGATGATCAGAGTTTACAGTTCCAGATCTTATTTTGGCAGGTGAAGGTTGCCTTCACTCCATTGACTTGGAAATGTCCAGTCTTTGGAAGTTTGTTCATCATAGGAAAATAAAAGATGCCTTTGTTCAGAAAACCTGTGTATTATCACTCCTACAGATAAATATAAATGATTTTTATTACTAAATATTAGTTGTTTTATTGCATCCTGGAAATTCACTTAAATGTATTTTAGAAAACAAATGTAATTGCCATGCTTTGTTCTGTGGAGACAATTTATAATTTGAGATTTCATTTCTGTTTTACAACTATTTTAAACACATTTTATGCTTCATATTTTTAAAAGGGTTTATTTCATAGCTTCCTTTAATTTCATTGTAGTTTTATAAGGAAGAGTACTGAACGTTAATACAAATTTCAGCAAAATTTTGTTGAAATGGTCATTTTTAATAAAGCTATTTGAAGTTTTTTGAACTGTAAAGTCAATTGCTTGTAAAATACACCAGCATCTCAGGGAAGCCAATTACACTACAGTCGATGAAGTTCCCTTTGCTCAATAAAGCAGGTTATAATGTTCATGGGCACAAATCCTTCCTTGTACTTCCCACTGCAGAGGAGGTAGTTTTTCTGGCCACTAAGCATCAGTGTGGAAGGAGCTCAGTATTCCATGAAAGATTATCTTGTCTGCAGCATCTGGTCCTTGACCAGTGTTTGAACTATAACAGAGCTTACTGGTGTTTTGTTTGCCTGCATAGTCTCTGCGTTGTCCAATTCCAATACCTTTGTAAAGTACTCTGTGATAATTTAGTATAAAAGATAATACAAAAATTTTTAAATCAAAAATCAAATCATTTTTAATATTCTTTAGATTTCTTTTTTATTGAGAAATGTCTGTGCTAGTTTTGCTCATTGACAACAAATGTGTATGTTAGCAACTGAATATCACACTCAAAAGTGGTTCTGATTAGCAAGGTTTTTGTATTTTGTCAAGTAATCAAAAGAATATTGGGGAGAGTACTATTGTAAACTGCCAGAAAAAAAAAAAAAAAACAACTTAACATGAGCACAGTTGGAAGGTGCTTGGCACAGTTGGAAGGTGCTTGAAAAAGCAAGCAGTTCAATGCCTTCTGTCTTGGACTCCTGTCAGGTACATACTGATGCACCGGGCATCCAACACGTTTTAAATACTTTCAGCCCTGCATAGACAGATGGACTCATATGCACAGCAAGTCCTACACATCTATGAACAATAGTAGATTTTTTGTGTGTCATATATGGGAAGCATTTGCTCTGGACTCCTAGATGTCAGCCTGCTGGATATCATGGTAAGTCACTAGCTGACAAGGGAGAATTCTAGTTATGCTAGCACAAATTATGACCAAAGTGCTGGTCTGCATCCACGCCTGTAGAACTGAAGGGTCTGGTAGCCTGAATATTCTTCCTCACAACAGAATTACAATTCTATATCAAAGTTTCTGGTTTCATATAATCCTACACTGAAACCATAAAAAATTACCTTTTGTGTAAATACTATTGATCAGAGAGCAAGAAATTAAAACATTTGTGCTAAAATCTATATTCTCTTATTAATCACAGTGAGTGGTGCTGTACTATGAAAGTTTTCCAGTGGCTTTTACTGGAAGGATCAGAATCAAACTATTATTTTCGCTTCTTGCTCACCTCACATTTTCCTACCTCTTCTGAGAAAATACCAATCAATTCATGTTTTTTATGCCAAGAGGCTTTAGAAAATGATACTGAGAAAAAAGAGACAGAGACAAAAATATGTTCAGATTTTGTTAAGCAAACTGTGGTGATGTGTAGTATGCCTAAATAATAAATTTTATTTCTATTAATGGTACTTAGTTCTCTTTGCACAATAGAAACAAATAAACACAAATACACTTTGTGGCATAGACTCTTAGGCATGCTAAACACTGGGCTATTTTGGCTTTAAGCCAGCTCTGCTCTTTTTTCTAGGTTGGGGAAATCCCCAGTTGCTCATTTGAATCAGCAAAGGTAAGCAAGTATAGTGGTAGAAACCGTCTGTCCCAGGTCTCACATACATCTCTCTAAGTGATTTCTCAGGTGGGGACTTTATCAGGTTGTAAATATTTATATTTAGGAAATGTTATTACTGTCATTATTATTTCTTATGTGGTGATAAAAATATGAGCGATGAGTTCATTATAAATAGAGTTCAAACAGAGCTCCCGCCCTGAAGAGCTCTGACTTTAAGTTGGAACTTACTCTAAATGTCACTGAATACAGTAAAGCAGATTTCACAGTAGAGATAACTAAAGAAACATTTTCATATTCAGTCTTGATATACATTTGTGTCACAAAATGAGGTCTCCCTGAAGTAACTTGCATTTACTTAAGTAGATACCCACAAAAATGAAATGGATATAAAAAAAAAAAAGTACATTCTTTTTCCATTTTCAGAATTCCTGTATTCCTACTTTATCAAAGCAATCTGATTCTCACTTAATCTGCATAGGAATTTGCAGGTATACCTAGATTCCTCTACATATCTACTGTATAAACTGACAGTAACTTATCTGACATTCTATAATTTTGTCAGACTGTTTTATGTATTTTTCTGCTTTCTTTTTTCTATGTTCATTTTACTGTTTACTATTCCAGTGAAAGTTTGTGGTTTGGAACTAGTTGCAGTATCCTTTGCAGGGAACTAAAAAATTCACAGGTGACCTTCAGAGGCTCTAGGAACAGATTGCTCCTGACTCACGTTTTACACATAGGCTACTTTTTGTTTTTGTTTTTGTTTTAAAGCTTATTAATAACTGAAACAAAGCATTAAAACCACTGAAGGCCCAAATCTAGTCTTACAGTGTATCATTCTTAATATCTCTATATTCAAAATATGAACACATTTGGCTATGTAATACTCATAGGAAATTCTTTAGCAAAGTATTTTAACACAATATTATGGTACTGAATTGATGTGCAGATTAGATAAGAAAGCAGAAAGATATCTTCTCAGAAGAAAGGTGACTTATTTTACTTTAGAGCTATTTATAGGTGTCTCAGAGTTTCATGGACAGATCACAGTCTGCATTTGTATCTGACAACTGAATAGCAAATCCTACCAGCATGTATAACATCTAGCACGTATCTGGAGGGCATATAAGGTGTGGCTGCACTGGGAACTTCTCATTTGACCTCTCTGCCTTCTGAAGACATAAAATGTCATAGCTCTGTTAATTGTGCATGCTATAAAGATTTTCAAGTGCAGAGTATTTTCCAGACATTGAATTAAATATTAATCAATTATACTCTACCCCCTTAAGACTACTCTACAGTTCATTCACCAACAGTCATGAGACTGAATCCTAGTACTAGCAGTCAAGTTGGGATTTTAACTCAGTGTGTTGTTATGGCACATTTCCAGGTCATGATCGCAGGACAGCTGTTTTCTTCCATAACAGGGTGAATTATAGCAGACAGTGAAGCCAACAAACCTCTTAGCATTTGAGCTGGGTGCTCTCTGCCAACCAGGGAGCAGGCATTGACAGGCATTGGCTTTGGAAGAGTTGGCATTCATTCCGTTGCTTGCATTTGCCAACAGTCAGTATATAGACTGGTCCTGTGGTGCCTCCTATAGGGACACAAGATTACAGTAAGGGATAGGTAACAGCAGAGAGAACACTGGTGTTGGAAAACCATCTCATTTTATGATGAAATTTTATACATGTATGGTCGAAATACAGCTCCTGAATCTAAGCGAAGTCTGAAATATTCCCTATCAAATATCTGATTATCAGGAAAGAATATCAGAGTTTGTCCTAAAATACCTGTAAGATGGAGAAGTCACATACATAAACCTCTTTGCTGTTGAAAAACATCATGATCAATCTTTGTGGCCTTTGGAGCAATGTGGTATACTACACTTTAATGAAAACAACAACAACAACAAAAACAGTAAAATCTCCATGGATTTTCAAAGGGAAGGAAAATCTCAAAGTGGAGGTCAGGACAAAACTCTTTTGAGATAACCCTCATTGAGTTGCTATGGCAAAAATGTCCTGCGTTTTTCTTAGATTTCTGTGAGGGCAAGAAGTATTAACATTTACTGTGGTTCATTCGACTCATATTGATCTAGAGAGGCAGTCTTTCAAAACGGAATGCTTCACTAAGAAAAAAATAAAAAAATAAACGAAGCTTCTGGCAGCATATTCTGCTACTTTTTTTTTTTTTCTCTTGATCCTTATGTCTTACTAACAGCTTTAAAGCTGTCTCCATGTTCCGAAGAATCAATGTTATGGTGCAGAATGTACGACACAAAATGTCCTTATTTGCTAATAGATACCTCAGTGTGTTCCATATTCATAACAGGGAACTGTTTCCCTAAAACAAAAACCTTATCTTTCAATATTCTGCAATGGTGGAATCTGTCTGTGCTAGCAGCCTTTCAGAACAAGACACAGACATCCTTTTCCCTTCCTCACAAGTTGCTGTGTATGCTCAGTGTATTGTTGTTCATTAAATATCCATCTTTAATGTCTAGACAAAGGTAGTGTGAGATAACTGTCACAGAAATATTTCTTTCCTAACATTCTGTGGGCTTAAAAGGTACTTAATCTTTAGATTTTTTTTCCCTTATAAAAGAACATTGCAGAGTGTAAAATAATCAACAGAAGACTGTCATAAAATAGCTAAATCAGGGAAGTCCAACTACCTTTCCAAATTTGTTGCCACTTAAAACAAAAATTCTTTACACGTTTTATTTACCCCTTAATAAAAAGGGTAAAGGTTGTCATTTGTGCACATCACAAGACCTACAAATGTTAATTACGGAACGTGCATAACACTTAAGTCATGAATAAATACACTTTATTTGCAATTTATTACATTTTTAAAGATATATCAACCATACAAGAAGAGGTAAGTACTTTATGGCACATTAACTGACTGAACATACTTAATTTAAAATGAAATTTAAGAAAATTTATTTATTTATTTATTTATTTTTTACTTCAGAAAGTCCTGAAATAGTATGCCATGTAAACCCCAAACCCATCCATCACATAAATATATAATTTTTTACTGGAAAGAGTCATCCCAGGAAGGAAAAATGTAAAAGGGGGGAAAGGGGGGGGGCAAGAAGGGGACAAGGAGAGGGGAGGTGGGGTGAGGCAAGGCGAGATATTACTTTTATTCTCATTCTGTAAATATGAAATGAATGCTGTCTACATTACAACGTCAAGTCAAGTCACATCCTTTTGTTAATCCAACAGTGTGGTACCAAATTAGTATACAAGTCCCTAAAATGGATCATCTTTAACATGGTTTGAGGCGGTTAATAATTGCTCCCTAACTAGGAAAAGCTGAAGTTTTTCACTGCTTCTTATTTAGGCTGGCTGATCTGGGGATGCTGATAGTTTTTTTCTAACCAGAGATAGTTAGAAATCTCTTTACTTAATGATGGTCTGTTAACTGGCACTGCTTCCCTTCCAACATCTTGAGAAACAATACTTTTCCAAGCATGAATTCCAAAACAGCTGCTATCAATACCTTGCATGTATTTTTTTCAGGCATCCTGATTAAGCTTAGGCATTCTGATATAACAACCCAGATTGTTCCACTGGTGCAAACATGTAAGAGGAGTAAATGTTAAAATAAAATATGGTTGTGAATAAAATATGAATTCAACCAGATTTGTTAACCATATGTACAGAAATACACAGGAATAGCATATAGCAATGTTTTTTCAAAAGAGGATAAAACTAGATCTGTTAATCTGACATATATATATGTATATATAAAGAGTTAGTTACTATAGACTTACAAATTAAGTAAACACAGAGTTCATCTAATTTTTCAGCATTAAGAGGGTACGATGTCCAAGACTGAGAAACCAGGATAATAAATAAAACCTTCTGACTGAGAAAATTTAGATTAACTGAAAATTTTTCATAGATCTTGACTTGCATAACAAGAAATTGAATTGAAGGTGAGACAATTATAAAATATAATACTGAAAATCTCACAATAGCACTAAAATTGCTGTCAAAATAATACTGTAATTGAACCTTTTGTTTTCTTTCTAAAACAGGTACTAGTTCATTTTGGATTGTTTGCCAGGACAGCAATGATGAGTAAGGTGAAATGTACAGAATAGCATTTGAATCAATGGTACTAGATTTAGGATCAGCTAAACAATGTCATTAAAAGCAAATTAATAATGTGGGGAAAAAAAAAACAACAACCAACAAACAATAACAAACAAATACATCCAGAGTTACTTCTGCATCAATATATACTATGCTTTAAACATTCCTGTGGTGCAAATTCACATTCATCACTGTTGTCAAAGGAATTAACATAATCTAAGAATCCATTTGTTTGTTTGTTTGCTGTGGAAGCAGAATTATAACCTTGGAAATCTAGAATACCATAGTGTTATTTCCAATACCGAACCAGCACTTTTCTTTTTCCTAGGAGTCACTGGAAATTACATTAAACTGAAAAAAAGCTGACATAAAGAGGAGGATTGGATTAGTAACATTAGTAACTAAATTATGCAGATATACCTTTTGCTATTGGAATCACTTTTTATTAACACAAATTTCTACATCTACATCATGCTTTGATGTAGAAGGATGTTTATCACCACTCTAAAGCGAGGTTTTAGGTGCTGTGAAGTGTGAGATCTCAACTATGCATATAGAAACATGTAAAAACAAGCACGTTAAATATTTTACAGAACAGTTAAAATAATACTGTTTCAGTTCTACTTGGAACAATCTGAGTTTACTTGAATACTGAGAAAACATACTGGAAGATATTTGATTACTGACATACCTAATGAAATATGGACTAACCAAGATCAAGAATACAAGCAAAGGCAATGGAAAGGGTGGGCAGAGGGAGAAAAAAAGACATGAATATCCTTCATAGTTGCATAGAATGAAAAAGAAAGATCACACATGTTTGATAACCAAAGAATAGAAAGGGATGTAGTAGATATGTCTAGACATATCTTAACATATGAACAAATGAATGGAGGAAAAAAGCTAGAGAGACACACTTTCCACTATAATTTTAATAATGTATTCCTAAGAATAACCTGATGAAATGAGCAGGTCAATTTCAAATCACATTGATATTATGGCAAATAATGATTATGTTTGTTTCAGGTTAACTAACATTAGAAATGTGGGAAAGATGCTCTGAATTATTCTAGTCATACATGGGGGTCTCAAAGCTTTCTTGCCCTTCAGATGATTGCCTCTAATGCAATAAAGCTGAAACAGCATTGCTTGTTTCTTGCAAGAGGGTATTCAATTCATGGTGTCCAGTGGACAGCTAAGGAACTATTGCAACCAATTACAAATCAAGTTTCACTAATGTGGAAGAAAGGGCAGATATGACACACCTTCAGCACTCAAATGGCTTGTTGCTATCTTGGTAGGTATCATGGAAAGGAAAAGTACAATGAGCTATTGTGTTGCATCAACTAGATTACAGCTGGCAAATGATCTAACCACTTTAAAACTGGATTAAATATCTGTCTAGCAGACTCATGTCACATAGTAACAGCAAGTAAAATATGATTTCAAAGAAAATTAGCACTTTTCAGTGTTTTTTTTTTAAATGCTATATTGATATTTTAAAATATTTCAACCAGACATCTCAACACAGTTTTGAAAAAGCTAATTTAAAGAGCGAAGCAACAACTTAAAGTGTACCTGTGAAGACCCTTGGAATAATTATTTGATTTTGATAAATTTAAAAATTGAAATATGGGAATAGCTTGAGTCTCTTGACTTCCTGGTTTCTTTGTTAACCATGAGGCCATTTTCACAGTGTCAGTCAATATGCCAAGTGGAGCTGGCATTTGAACTGATTATAACAGATGGTAAGTGTGGTCATTTTTACTATGTTATGAGTACAGTGATTGAGCAATTATATATAGAACAATACTTTCTAAAGCTATTCTATAGAAGATGTCTATGCTGTGGTTGCATGTGAAAGCTAAGAACATGGTTAAAAATGCCTGAGTACAGCTACATTTAAGAAAAAAAAAAAAAGGAAAAGTGCAATTAAAATATGCCTCTTTTAATGATCCTTCCCCCTGACCAAAGGATATTTTCAGAAAAGATACTCTTTAAGACATTTGCTACTAATTAGATATTTTTGTTAATCTTAAGGAAGCATTGCTCTAAGATAACTGTTTTCTTGAGCTTGAGATTCCTCATTCATATGAACAAGTACAATGGAGTACGGGCAAATCATCTGAAATAGTCAGCAGAGCAGCTGCATTTGATATTGTTAATAAGCTGTATATGTACACATTACACATTAGCAGAATAGAATTAATAACAGCTACATGTATGGAGTCGCTAAAATGTATTCATCTGTTAAGCCAGCTACTAGGTAGTGTCATAGCTAGATATGCCTGCTTTTATTTTGTTCCTGTGTTACTTAAAATTTAGTTACTAACAGCATAATTAAGATAAAAAACACACCTAATTCAGGCTTTTATATATAACAAATGGAATCAGACAAAGGTGACCTTTGTATATTCAGGAAAAATTAGGACGTGTGTTTTTTTGTTTGGTTGGTTGGTTTTCGTTGCGGTGTTTTTTTTTTTTTTATTTTTGTTGTTGTTTTTTTTTGAGATGCAGGAATGCGTGGAAATTAGCAGGTAAAGAGAATTAATGAGATCAAATAAAGAAATAAATAAATAAATCTAAAAAGAGATTACAACCTAGATATAACCAAACTAATATAATCCTGGTAAGTGGCTATCACAATAACCACCAAAAAATAAAAGCAAGCACTGCTGAATTTGCATTAGAAATATTTGCAAGGCAACTTTTTCAGTTGTCTGTCTTTCTAAGCACAGTGATAACAGGCAACAGCTGCTGCAAACTTATATGTTGAAGTCATGCAGAAATGTTGACAAGTCACAAGAAAGACTGGCACAGAATGTAGTCAGATTACAAATGAGACTAACGGGCCATTTCACTCTATATAAGAAATAAATATTAATTACTCAGTTTTATTTTATTTTATTTTTGAAAGATTGGAGTGAACTGCCCACATGGAAATATTCTGTATAGTTTCAGGATCACACTATCATCAGAGATCAGAGTTTACGTAAACAAAAACTTAACAATTATTTCTTATATGAAAAGCTAGAAAAGCTAACTTATGTATATATATAGTTTTCCCTGTATTTGCCTTATATTTGCCTATAGATGTAAGATTCTCAGGACCATAAAACATGATATCCATTATGGTTTAGAAATGAGCACAACCTACACACTCATCTTTTATGTCCTTATTCCTGAGGAAAAAAAGAAATTTTTGAAAATGCTCTTACGATTTTGACAGGTGTTATTGTCATGAATCCAAATTCAGCAAGGCATTAAGCCTCATGTAAAATACAAGCTTGAATCTTTATGTTTCTGCTGAACTCAAACTAGATTCATCAGAACCTAAGCAGAATTTTTTAATTATTTGTTTTTAAACACTATCACAACTATTCTCATATTCATCTATGATATTCTTTAGTTCAATATATTTGCATGTGAACTATTTGAGATTTTTGTTACAAGAAGTTTTTTAAAGAAGTTTTATTTAATTTGACTTTAAGATTTGTTTTAAATAATTGTTAAATAAATCTAATTCTCAATAATTTTATTGCACATTGTGCAGAAAATGTATGAGAATTTATTTTGTAACAGCAATAAAAAAAAACATTGTATATTCAGAAAATAAATTAAATCCATCATACAGACATATTTAAAATTGCATGTTCCAAAAAGTTAATTTTCTATTACTAGACAAAAATATTCTAAATTAACTTTTCAAAACTATTTTTATTATGAGAAGTTGAAATATTACAGTTTGAAAACTAATTTGTGTTTGCAATTTTTAAGCTTTAATTTGTCATTCTTAATATTTTCAGATCACTATTTCTGCACTGCATGAAATTATTCAAGCAATTTTATTATTTATCCTAGGAGAGGGATGCTTCAGAATAACCCCTCACTCCATATGTTATCTGTGATTACTGCTTATAAATATTAATCACATTATAAAGTTATAAAACAGTTATAAAGCTGTACAAACATAGAGTAATTCAACTATAGTCATATAGTGTTACTGTCCAGATATTCAAACTCCGCGTGACAAGATCTGTAACCTCTAATACCCAATGCAGTGATTCCCCTGACTGTGTTTCATTTCTTAGAAGTTTCTGAATTTAATAGTTTTGCTCCAATCTGGCATAACGAGCAAAACGTTTATTTCCAATATCTTGTACTGATTTTAGTAATCTGGGTTGCATGTTAAAAAGCACTATAATACTTGCAGACTTGGGGTTAATATGTATTCATTATGGTTGTCTTTCATTAATTAGACAACCCTTGGTTTTAACTAAGGGTTTAACTATTATTTTTTTTTCTTTAGTGTCTGCATTTACATCTAGCGTGAAAACCAACTATACAGATAGTATTTTCATAAAAGCCTACTGAGAAAGGCTGGGAGAATAATTCCAAATAAGTTCCTATGAGAAACAGGAAAATATAAGGCTACATCTGGAACTATGAACTTCTTTCCCTGCAACAACATGCCTTACAAACAAACTTGCAGTATAGTACTTCACAGAGACAATTAAAACATTACAGCCCACTGCAGACTAAATCTCTGAAAGGAATTTAGCCTAAAAGCTCAGTCCTTGAGCAGTATCCTCTATTCATGATTAGGAAATCTTCATGAGATGCCTGTTTCTCTGCCAGCAGATACATGAAGTCCTTAATATTTTTCAAATTTAATGCTCAGTAGGATCTTCTTTCTACTTGTCTTCCAACCTATTTACTTCCATGCCCATATTCAGAATACACCTATGAAATCAGGTCTTTCCAAAAAGCTTTTTGGGGACTGTGCTTTTTTGTTACCACAAAGGCCACAAATTAGATGTTCCCTTACTTAGGAGCTGGAGGACCTCACAAGAAACAGAGGGAAAGACAGTTTCTAGTTTGATGTCTGTTTTCTGTACACATTGCAGTGGTTGTATGCACTAAAGATCAGCCACAAGCACGAAAACCTGATTTTGCAGCCCACCTTACTGGTTATGATCAAAAAGTTCCATAAATATCTTCTACTATTGTCTGGCTATATTCAGTCTTCATTTGTTTTGAAAAACATCTTAGCAATCTACTTTTAAATTTAAATTGGCATCATTTTTATAGGCTATTTTCAGATTGGGAATAGACTATGGCAGAATTCATCCAAATGAATTCCCTGCTACCAAATGCCCCCATTACCTTTCTGTATTCATATGGAAATTTGTTGTTCAAATGAAATAAATGTAGCCTTTTGCTTTGATCATATGATTTTGGTCTTATTGTAGTCTTCCACAGATTCCTTAGTGGTTAGAATAAATTAATTAAAAAATTAAAAAAAAGGAAAAAAAAAAGATTTTCATCTTCACTTTTTATAGTATATATACATTGGTAGTACCAATCTCTATTTACAAACCATGAATATTTAGTCATTTCACTCCATAAGCTGGATATTAACAAGTTTTGACAAGTTTTCTAATTACCTTGCAATAGAAATATTCAGAGAAACTCATATAGACTCTCCTCTCATACAACTCAAAAAAAAAAACAAAAAAACCTTAAAGCCAAGATATTATATATATGCAAAATGGATAGGGATTTAGAGGTGACAGTAAAACTGCTGAATTCTGCCGATGATATTCAAAGATTAATAAAATTCATTTTTTAAAATGTAGCTTTCCTTTTTTTTTTTCTCAGATATGCTATTACCGAGAATAAAATGTTTGTAAATAGAGAAAAAAGTCTATTATGCTATCTCATTAGGAAAAATAATCTGCAGTTTTTTTATTATCTGCATCTTGAATACATATTAAGCAAAGTGGATTTTAAATGATACATAGAACATATTCAGGATCCTTGAACAGACTAAGGACCATGTTAGATGTACATAAAGGCTGAATAAGATACTGTTTTTGCTTGATTCATTTTTTGTCCATAGCTGAAAGTGTTAAGTTTATTGATCCATTCTACACTATTGCTTGATTTCCGTTGACAGTACAACCAAAAATGCTGTTGCTCGCTATGTGAATATTATTCATTTTTATGTGAATAGTGAGTATGCTATGCGTGTGAATATAGAGACACTGACATATAATCTGAAGTCAGAGTACAGTGAACTTCAAATTCAACATAAAAGTTGTGAAACTAAGGGAAAAAATGAAACTTTACAATGACTATGATGACCTTAATACACATGTACCATTCCTGGCAGTAGGAAAAGTTGTAAGAGCCTAAATATTTAAACTAGTAAAGCGTGCAGCACTGCAATTTTATATTGTTCTATGCTGCAGTGCATCAACTCTTACCAACTTGCACTGCAGTGTATCAACATTACCACTGAACTACCTAATGGAAAATAAGTCTACTATACCAATCCCATCAATATCGAATTAACTGAGGTTAGTGTATGAATAAAATGTTTCTTCATCAGTTTGTTTTCAGAGTTTATCTTCTATAACAAAATCCAAGCACAATGACAAGCCCCTGCAGTCTCACTACCAATAAATGTCTTTCTTTTGTAGACTTACTCCATTAAATTTTAGGCTTATCAGAAATTACTCTTTTAACATATTGATTCTATTTTCAAATGGAAAAGAAGCAGAATTTGTTACTCAAGGAGCAGAGAAATATTTGGATTAAGATTTTCAATGATATTCAGACACAGATGTTTACTTGGAAAGGGAGCTTAGGTAACTAAATCTAAAACCACAGACCTTTGATTCATCATCAAGCCATTAAACCTCTCTGCAAGAACAGTTTTCACCAGTAAAACATTTATAGGCCTGAAGTTTCACGGCTCTGCAGCCACCTCAGAAGGACTAAGCAATTACCAAAGTCTAGTGAGAATCTACTTACAGTCTCTCAAGAGCTCAATCCTGGAGCTGTACTCACAGCCAATGTACATGAATAAGAGAGCTCTGTTCAAAACATAGCCACCAAACACATTTTATTGAAAGAAAGACAATGGTCTTTTTCCTCTCAAACATAAATTAACTGGTAGGTACTCTGGATGTATCTTCAATCACCTCCTCATCAATAAGTATCCAACGCCACCTTTGTGAGAGCCTAAATTGCAAAGGGATCTCTGCATAAAGTTATTCTCTGTTCTACTGAAACCAAGACAGTTTAAAAAAGAACTCAAGATACAGAGAAAAGGAACATGATTCTCTGGCCTATATTTAGAATACACAGATACATGGGAGAAGAGAAGGACTTCTGTGTTTTACAAGGCTGATTTTCCATTTAATAACAAACGTCATAGAAATTGAATATGCAGTTTTGGAAACAGGTCTCTCTTTTCCAAGATAACCACTGTAATAAAGACAGAAAAGTATCTGGCTGTTCATCTCTGGTATTTAGATTTTTTTTTTTCCCCTATGGAAAGGTACCCTGCAGGTTGAAAATGTCTTTCTGCATAGAACACAGAAGATGCCTGATTTATCTCCATTTTCTAAGCTATCAAAACTTTATTGAGGCAGCCACAGCCCACAAACATTCTCCAGGAAATAAACACTGTAACAATAAACAGAAAACAGAATTTGCGCCCTTCTGAGTGCTTGAATACCCTTGTTTTTACTTTTTGTTATACAATTAAAATGTGAAGTAAAAGACAAAGAAACTAATACTGGGGATAACGGAAAATTTTCTAATGCATGGCAAACTGTGTTGGAAAAAGGTTATTCTGACAGCAGTCAGCTTAGCCATCTATATCCCACGTTGTACTACAAATCTACCCCGAGGGATTAAACACCTGCAGCCAGGTAACAGATTGTTAGAGAGGAGGCAGCTTTACTCTGTCTACCTGTGGCTACTGAGGGCTGGTGGCTTTTGGAGAAATATTATCAACACTTCCTGCAGAGATGAGAGTTAAAGTTCACAAACATGAATTTCTAATGTGATTCATACCTGCATAAGTGTGCTCACTTGAGCATGCCACACTGCCAATACTTTTCCCACAGAAATACTCAACACCCAGTGAATTCAAATGAGTTAAATACACAGTCTTATGATTAATGGAAAATGGCAGAGAGTAAGGGACTGAAACAGTTCGTGCTTTGTTTGATTAATTAATAAGAGACTCTCTTTTCCCAGCTTCAACTCATTATGCTAATGAAATGTCATCAATTAAGGCTTTCCCCTGATTATTGAATCTGTCAGGTAGTGTTCAGTTAAAAAGCTGCATTCCTTTGCTGTCTTTGTGGAGTTGCTATCACAGCTTTTTATGAAATGCTGCTTTCATTAGACAGTATTTGTTCTACTTTCTTGTTATTGTAGCATCCTGTTGACCTTCAAACAGGTGAATATGGAAGGTCCAGAATGAAACAGAGATGACACTATCTGTGGTACCATGGGTCAAGATAATATGTCAGCAGAAAGATAAATTCTTCATTCCCAGTTCCTTCATAATTATTAATAGTCTGGTCAAAGATAAATCCAAGGAGGGCATGTTGACATTCAGAAACCTCTGCCATGCTATATAAGAGCTTCTGGAAGATTAGTACAAGATGGAGGAGAAACATTTTAACTATTCAAAATACATCTATTGCTATGCGAGTGATTTTATAGACAGATGGAAGTGCGATAATATGATAAAGATATTCTAAGTATCTCACAGAAAGACAACAAAGAAATTCACATTAACATGCATACTTACAATATTTTGGGGGATTCATTTTCTGTGCATATATTCAGGACTCTCAATTACTTTGAATAGTAATATATGGGGTTCAGAATACTGACCTCAGTGATACCAGTGGCTACAGTAAACACTGATGAATTAGTTATCATGGAGAGAATCTGTGACATTACACAGCTGCATGAGAATGAGGCTTTGAAAGTCCAGTCTTCCGCTTTTACACTAGCAGCTGGAACACAGTGAGTTATCTCATGGGTTATTCTGCACGTTAGTTACAGATGATCATAGGTCCAGTCAAAAATTTGTCTCTGGCACATGGGTCATGAACTAGGGGAGAAGCTGTTGTGCTGCAATGGAAGTGCATGAGATACAGGCACCACAGAAAGAAAACATGCAGATCAAGCAAATGCATGACTTGAATGTTTCTGAATTAAAACGACAACAGCAACAACAAGAAAAACTCACAAGATCCCTCTTTGACAAAAACAAAGCTCTCAAAGGAGTGGGTTGCCTTGTGACTTACAAGATATATTTAAAAGATAGAACACAGATTAGGGAAAAATCTTCATGGTGATTGACATGCAGGATAACTATTTTGGGTCATCTGTGGATCTGTACTGTTCCTGTTAAGGCTTAGATGTACAGGCTGGAGCTAGGAAAGAGACTGAATATTGAAACAACAAACTGCATGTGATATGAAATTATTCAAGGAAATCAAATATAAAGCTGACTGCAAAGATATGAAATACAAAAAGGTCTCATGATACTTTATGTACAGCCAAATGATAAAATGACTGATGAAGTTCAATTATGGGTTCTAAATTATCTATTACTATACAATGTCAAGATGTTAGAATCACTGCAGATAGTTTTTAGAAATCTTCAGGATTCCATAGCTTTTTTAATGGTCAAGATTCAGTAGATGTCAAAACAGTAAATAGGATATTAGCAATTATGATGAAAGAATAGAGAGAAACTTTACAGCAATATTTTAATTTGGTATGCACCCATAGTGTAAGGATTAAATATAGTTCAGAATTAGATAATAACACTTGAAAACATAAAGAGAAAGGCATCAGATATGATCAAAATAATGAAATGGCATCTGAAGAAAAAAAAGGTAAAATTAGGCAAATTAGAATTTCTTGTCTTGGAAAAGAAAAAAAAAAGCATAAGGTAGGAAACAATTGGGTTTTGAAAAGCCTGGAAATAAGTTAAGACTTTTCATTACTTACATATTACATTATTTATATTGAAGGGACTAAAGATAAAATGAAGAGATAAAAAGATATAAAACAAAGCAGTGTGGTCCTGGGTTAGAAAATAGGGCTGCTGTATTACACAAACAAATAAACAAAGACCACCACAACCAAGAATAACAACAAAAACACAGTAAAACAACCAAGCAACCAACCAATCAAGAAAAACAGACATCTAAGTCATAGGGCCACTGTTCTACATCTTTAAGATGTCTGTAACTCAGAAATTTGCCCCTTTGCAACCATGCTACACCAATCCTTAATCTTATAAAAAGATCAAATCCTTGAGAAAAGAACATCAGCAAAGAAACAACACAAGAAAATCATAGTCTTTGAAGAACATTTTGCTGTTGGTTTGTTTTCTCTCCTTCTGATGCTGAGCTATCCCTTTCATATTTTCTCTTTCTCCCCACTGTGTTTCTGTTCAAAGGGTGACAAAAAGTTATAGAAACTTTTAGTTTTAGGAAATGAAACTGAATATTACAACACACTACAGAGCCTCTGTATATGCAATTATGTTTCTTATACATCTTTTTGTGTTGGACAAGAATGTCACATTTAAGACAACTTTTATATATATATTTTTAATGATTCTAGATTGCAAGTTATTAAAGACATAGTGTTCACCATTTTATTTTATCATCCCACAATCTAATCACTTTAACAGCTAACAACTGTTATCTAAAGCAGATTCAGGGAACTACTGGCATGAGGGTGTGCAGTTTACTGCTAAATGACTCATTCTAGGAAGTTATTCTTAAAAATCTACAATGTAAAAATGACATATAGATGAAAAGAAAAAAATTAAAAAGCTGTCAACTGATGCAACTTTGTGTGCCGGGTCAGTTTTATTCCTAAACTTTAAATGTACACTTGATCCCAGAGTATTTGGATTACCAGTTCTTCTGAAATTTAAAAATAATTCTCTCCAATAATGAGGATTTTCTTGTTATTTAAAAATGAATATCCCCAAATTAAATATTTTAGTTATGCTTATTTTCTAAGGTTATCCTAGAGAAAGGACAACAGTACTTAGTAGGTAACTCGTAGATGTAGCAACTGCACTACGGATTGCAGTGATATCTTGTTACTAGACAGTAGGAATCAGTGGAATCAGTGACTTCTTTGTTCAGAAATGAAAACTAGAATCTAAAGATATTAGATAATATTCTAAAGATATTTTAGAATCTAAAGATACTATAGTATCTTTAGATACCCCTGGCAATAGGATTATAAAGCCCTATTAACTCAAAAAAAAAAAATCATTTGGAATTGTAGCTGTTTCCTCCTGACCATCTCTGTATCTTTATCTAGAAAATCACCTAAATGTGTGGAAGATGTTCTGTATTGTATTATATGTCCTTTCAGCATTCCCCAAAAGCTTGTGGATTCTCGGTTCTGAAATAGAAGTGGCTGGGCAAAAATCTGGATGCCTCTGATTTTCTTCTGCCTGAAATACTGAGATAAAGACTGCTGAAATTAACACAGCTGCAATTCTCCCTCATTTGTGTAATGGAATTATTCCAGGGTTCTGTGGCAAGAGAGGTGCTGAAAACATGACCCACCAACATCTGAATTGTCCACAATCAGTCTGTGATTCTGCGAAACTGAAGAGTAGTGCAAGGGAAAAAGACAGTTCCCTAAGAAAAAAAAAAAAAAGAAAAAGGGGGGGAGGGAGGGGCAGAACATGGGGGAAGTATTTATAATATCTATCAGGAACAGGAGTTAGCTGAATAGTCTCTCTCCAACACTTTTATGTGTTGAATTGGTCTCTACAGAAAGACAAGTGGCTAACGTGCACTGAGTTGTCTTCTGAAGGACTTTACAGACTTCAGAGGAAGCCTATGGAATCTATCTTATAACATAGGTAATTAAAATGTAAAGTTTGTAAGTATGAATACTTCCCACTTTTCATTTAGCCCTGTTGGGGGAAAATACACCCAATAATATAGACTGTTTAAAACAACACCGAATTGTGATTGCCTTCTTTGTTTGCATTACACTGAAATTTATTGAAGGAGGAGAACCTGTTCATTCAACACAGTAAACCCAGATCAGTGGATGAGAATCATTAAAAACTATTATTTTCCTCAGGTTTTCTACCCTAGAGAACACGAGAAATAAAACGTAACCCCTTTTTTCTGGATGCCAAGGTGATTAATGATTTTATTTCAGGGATGAATATTATAGATGAACAACAGTGCGATCTTTAGATAAAATGGGGAAGTATAGAAGGTGATTAAGGAGTTTAATTTACTTGGTATGTTATAATTATGATATGTTAAAATACAAAGAATTACAACAAAAAAATCTTTTTATCATTTATTAATATTACTTTTGCTCCAGCAGGTTTATATTATGAAAACTGTTTTTGAAGACAGAGAGGGACACAAGAAAGGATTATTATATATATATATTTTTAAATTTTGCCTTTCTCTATCATTGTTTATCCCTTTCTTCTTATATCTGAATTCACGACCTCTCTCCACGTTATTTTTCCTTTTCACTGCATTGTAGTCTCTTTTTTATATTGGAAAGCTGCTCCAAACAGCTAGATTCTTGCTACTGACAGCATTAACTTCTATGGGCATGTTTCGTCCTGTTATTTTGTTGTTTCAGTTAAATTCAGTAGTAGCCAGGTTTTATCAGCATTAGAGCAGAGGAAAAAAGAAATGAGGTCTAATGAGGTCACACTGTTCTAATGCAAGAGCCACTGAAGGCAAAAAGCAATCTCTTCCTGCTTAAATGAGAACAGAATCTTCTTCTGCTTTTTCATAAAGCACATTACATAGATATACCTATTTTTTTTCTAGTATTTTCACATCCCAGTGTCACAAAAATGTTCCTGTTTATTTTTTTAAATGTCCATTTTTTTTTTTATCTTTTCAAATACTGTGCTTTTCAAAATCTAAATATAGAAATAAACTGGACAGGTTAATAATATTTCCTTGGGATATATCACATACTTCTGTTATTCTCCTCACATCTATAAAAGAATATTTAATGTTACTCTAGGCCATGGCATTATCATTTTGTTAGGCATACTATGCAATCTACGTAGGGTATGCAAGGGTCTGTTTGACCCTTGGCTTCAAAGCATGACAAGCCAACAGAGAAGTGGTGACATCAGAGAAAAAGATGTCCATGAAATGTGTCTGTTTAATTAAACTGCATTATATGGAATTGCTTTTTATGATTATACTTATTGAGACTGGCTGAAGTCGAAAACCTAGTGAACCTTAATTTCAACCAGTGAGTTCTCACACTTCAGCCTTTCTGACTTTCTCCCTCATCCCACCTGAGGAGAGAGAGTGAGTGGCTGTGTGGTACTTAGCTGCCTGCCACAACAGTCTCTTAGTGAAGGTATCTTGCATTGTGCTCATGCAGCTATCACAAAGCATACACAGCTACAATCATATGTAGCATTTGTGCCTCACCTTACTGATATGAAAAATATGGAGTTTTGTCTATTTGGAAATTTGGCAAGATAATTTATCTTGATCCAGCCCCTGAATTAATGCAGGCAGATCCACGATGGAATATATTATACAAACATGTCCTACAGGAAGAACTGGGAGTGTTAATAAAATGTGCCAGTGTATAATGGCATATAAATCTATACAAGTTTCAGTGTAAAGAGAAGACAAGGAACAACAAAGACCTTTTTAGATGCAGAAAAGCTGCTTGTTTTTATAGCACTAAGGCAATGAAATACGGAATATTCCACTTCTATACCTTGTATATGATAAAAAGGACAGATAGTTGCTTTTTTAAGTGTCCCTCTTGGAGAATAATTAAAAACAAACAAAACAAAACAAACCCACGATTTTCTATTGCCATTAAAAAGATGGAAAACAGCTTCTTTATTCAGCAGCTATTGCATGAAGAATTTCTAGGGCTGGCAAACCTTTCCTGTGAGGAACTACATATTAGTGAATATAACAATTTCATGCTAGGATGAAAATAAAATAATTAAAATAATAATGGCGATAACCTGAGTTTTCACTTATGAGGTTGTTGATGTTAGTGTTCACTGGTGAACTACTTAATTATTATGATGAGGGCTATGTAATTTTCTAAATAGGTTACTCAAGGAAAATCTCACTATATTAGTAGTTTCTGTCTTTTTATCATAGGAAGTTCTAATTTGTCACTGTTTTGTTTAATTAATTCCACACACTGCTGACATCTAGTGACCAAATAATCCCATCTGCTTTGATATTTGTGACATTGAAAATAGGTAAGTGGAGATTAGACGACAGCTTTTGTGAGAGATTTCTGTCCTCATCAGTTATTTAGAGTTCATTAAACTATGGAACAAAACTTGTGTATTTTTTTAGAGCCAGAAGACTTCAACTTGACTTCAACCTCACTTACATTTCCATACTGGACAGTGGATAGGAACAAAAATAAGAAGTACCTTTGAAAGGCTTAATTTCTGTATATTAAAATTTCACTTTGGTATTGTTTTTGTTTTGTGAGTATAAGGACCAATCCTGCCATAGCTCAACTGGTGGAGCTAGCCTAATTCTTAGCTCCAGGTGGTGAAGACTCCAATTTATTGTATCAGGCAGATGAAAAATGCCATTAAATCCTCTAAAGTATTTTGAAAATGTAATATGAGTCATTGATGAGATGACTGATGGGTAGGCATATTTTAGGAAATAGAGTTCAGAAACAGACCTGATAAACAGGAAGGTTAGTCATACCATTCATTCCTAGTTCAGGTTTTGCCGATCTGAATATTAAATAACCATTTAAAATTAATTTATTATCATGATTTGCTTCAATAAAAGGTAATTTAAGTTTCTTATTTTGATGTCCTTGACAGTGAGGAGAATATACCTACAAGGATAACAAAAAGATTAAAAAAAAAGGGGGACCAGGCATGAAATTCACTTAACTGCTTATCTGCTCTGTGCAGTACACTTAGAAAGATGGGCACCCCAGAAGGAGGTAAACATGGGGAGGAGTAATTGCCTGCACCAGTACATAGTGGGGACTGACCGGTTTTGATTGCTCTGTTGACAGAGGCATCCTCTCAGAAACATTATTCTCAGCTCAGATATTCATTCACCAGATATGATTTTCATAGCATTTCCTTAGCATTTCCTGCTGGGAAGCTTGCAGCTTTCAATTCAACATATAATTCTTTGTAACCCACCTGTGAAGTGCATAATTCTTATGGTCAGCATTTAAGGCCAAATGTATTTAAGTTAAGTCTGCTCCCTCCCCATCTGTTCAACTAATCCCATGTGTCCATGCCTTAATTTGAAGCTGTCCTTATGTTCCTAGTACCTGCGAGTAAAGTGTATGTGAAGTACTGAGTAAAACAATATTCTTATTTTAAAACTATTACTTATATTCACACAAACCTTATTTTCATGCCAGTAAAAGGTAAGGGAGATACTCTATGCTGTTCATTGGTCACAAGGCCAAGGAAGGAAACTCTTTCCACGAAGTGTATAGGAATGAATCTCTATGTTGTACAATGTATTTAAGAAGACACACATTATATTTGTCACGCCTCTATATATTATATTACCTCTATATAAAACTAAGTGGTATATTTCATCAAGATCCTGACTCTGCTAAGTACCAAAAAAAAAAAAAGGAGGGTTAACACAAAACATATGAATACCCCCACCTCATTGAAGCTGTGCTGCTTGCTAAACTTAAGTCTTATGCTGATCTATAACCTATCAATCCTGTAACATTCATAATAACCCTGTCATAGCATTCTCTTTATAAACAACATATATTTTAGTGTTGTTGGCTGAAAATTTTAGGCTATGTCCATTTAATAAAGACAGAAAAGGGAAAAAAAGAAAAGTTGTAAAAAATTTGTAGCCATGTTAATCTTACTTGTTTGTGGTGACTGACTCTTCTTGCATTTGATAATCAAATTAGCACTGGAAGAAGCTTTGTCAGTTCTGCCAATGGACTTTCTCTCTTAATTACTATTTTCAGTAATTTTTTTGGTGCTCATTGATAATTTTGAGCCACAGCTGCTCTTTCCATTTTGATTTGTTTATTTTCCATGTGACAATGTGTATGATGGAAATGAATTCCATTCAAGTGTGCTTTCTTGTGTGATATGTGAGTATAGCTTTTGTCTTAGGGTATTTATTTGCATGAACACTTTTTTTTTTTTAAAGAACTACTTGTTAGCAGAATATTAGGTTTTAAGATTTAGATTATACATGTTTATTCTCTTAAGTTATAATGTAAATAGTTTATGTTGATATCACGTGAAACCAATATATCTAAAGCGTATGCATTAAAAATCCTGCAAATGGAAAGGAACTTCCCTTTGCGACACTGCAGGCTGGGGACTCACTGAGGAGTTCCTCTGCTAAAAGCAGCCCTGGGAATCTTGGTAGGCATCAAGCTGAACATGACTGCACAGTGTACTCTGGCACCTGAGGTCAACAGAAGTGATTGGCAGGGAATGGTGGTGGAGGATTGCTCCATGAGGGGAGGCAACCTGTGAGATGAGGGCAGCAGAGAAGTGGGCAAGGGTACTAACCTCACTGTCACGGAGTCTGAGAGTTGAATCAGTAAGTCAGGATCAGGATGAGGTCTGAAGGCAGTGATCAGCCTGAGGTCTGTGATCACACAGCAAATCCATCATGATGAGGCTGGTCCAGGGTCAATCCAAAAGGCAAGTCAGTGGTTTAGGATCACTGGCAGAACCAAGGTGGTACATGCCTGGGAGCAGATCTGGCTGCTGTGCAGATGAAGTGTTGCTCAGGTGGGCACCAAGCATGAGACTCTCACCTGGAAAGCAATTCCCCAGGGAAGGAGAGGCAGATCCTTACTTCTTTCTCCGCGACAGCCCTTAGCAGCTGTACTCAGTCAATCTTGGACTTAGTCAACTGAGCTCCTAGAAGAGGGAGACAGGCATGACAATGATTATTCTCCTTTCCTTGGTATTTGCTAGACCAATCTAAAATACTACATCCAACTTTGGTGCCCCTCCAATATAGGAAAGGCATCAGATATCTTGTATTTGTTCAGCAGAGGGATAACAATATGGTCAAGTTGCTGGAGCACTTGCCTTATGAGAAGAAGCTGAGGGAGTTGGCTTATTCAATTTGGAAAAGAGACAGCTTTGGTAGTCATGTAGTAGGCAGCCTACCACTACCTACAAGTCATCAAGACAGAGCCAGTTGAAACAAGAGATGTCCAAAATGGATATAAGGAGAAACTTTTTTCACTGTGAAGACAGTCAAGCAGTGAAACACGTTTCCAAGAGAGGTGATGAAGTCTCTGTCCTTGGAGGTTTTCAAGAGCTGACTTGATAAAGCCCTGAGCAGCCTGCCCATACCTCATGGCTGACCCAACTTTGGGAGAGCTCCTGAGGTCCCTTCCATCCTGGGCTGTCTTATAACCCTGTGGCTCTACAATGTCTGATTACTTCATTATCTTAATTCTTATTTATTTCAGTTTCTAGAGTTTTATTTTTTATTATTGTTATATTTATCAACAATAATTTTGAGAGTGAAAAATGGGAGGAGAATGGAAAAAATAAAATTATTTTAAGATAAAAAAGAGGCAATGATATATAATAAAGACATGTAAACTAGGTCTTCAAAAGTTAATTACAATTTACTTATCCTGGCCACCAGTAAGTAAAAGTAGAAGCTTGCTACCCCAAAATACTTCCTTCAAAGAACAAATTAAACCAAATCCAATTGTATCACATGAAACTGCTGGAATTTTAGGTAGTTTTCTGCTACACAACGGAATAAGTTAAATAGGTATTTAAATCAGGAGCAGGTTCTCCAGATAAAACAAAGAAATCAAGAAAAGAAATCTCGCAATAAGTCAGTGAAGAAAAGGAAATATAAGACAATGAAAAAGACTTCATAATGAACAATTAGGAAGTGTCCTTGGAAAAGCTGATGTTCATTTTACACTCCTGATACCACCTTCAAAACTGATGCATATATTTGTAGGAGAAGATGTGAATCAGCATGAGCTAATAGTATGTTATTTATCATAAACTAGTCATATTGGGTTCCTTTTCTATTGGCATTTTAGTTTAGATAAGGAATGTGCTTCTGTGTTCAGTCTCCTAGTCATTCCCTCTCACTTCATTTTGGTTCACACTGCAGGCAGGTCTTTGAGGCTACCAAATGTATTTCTTTTGCACAAAACTGAATAATAAATAAATAAATAAAAAGCCACTGTAACTGCTAATGGGCACTTGGTCCACATGACCAGGCTAGAATTGGTTGAAAGCAGAACCTTATGAAACACATATGCCATGGACATGGGTCTCAGTACCAACCTTCACTCTATAGTGAAAGTTTCTTCTCATTGGTCTGCACTATTTACTGACACGGGCATATCAGTTCTTTTCAGGAATTAAAGCACTTGAACAAAATTAAAAATTATCTCATCTGGATTATATTGTAAGAGATGAAAACTCAGTGACATCAACTGAAATTCTAAAATTGACTTCACATGAAACTGGATCAGATTGAAAACCAAGTAGCAACTCATCTGTATGTAATTTTATACTTACCTTTTGAACAACCAATGTTTTCAAATGATGGGTTAAACAAACCATCTATGTTTTTTGTCACAATTTGCTATTTTTTAAAAAGCATTATTGTTTTTCTTTACTTGAAATCAAACGAAAATGAAGCCTGGATACATATCTTTTCTTTCCAGTAGTAGAGAATAAAAATGTATCTCTATCCTCTAGAAGGAAGGCTGAAATCAACTCATATATCCATGTTTCCATCAATTTAGAAAAAGAAAAACTTGGCAGAAAGTTAGGACTAGGCTGTTAAGGATTCCTACTGATAACATTTCTGAATTAAGACCAAATGGAAATTTGTCTTTGATAGCTCTTTTATAGCTGCGTGCAGCTGGATTAAACTTAACTGCAAAGGGAACTCAATTTTCTTTATCACCAATTTGACATTGTTTAACAGATGTTTTCTGGAAACTATTGTAATCTTTTTAATTTGTCTCTGTGTAATGTGCAGCAAATATCCTTGGTTAATAGTCTGATTATTAAATTTAATTATTTTTCTAAAGCATTTTTCATTGTTGCAGAAACTTTGAATCCTAATAACAAGACTATAAAGAACACTGATTTCACTCTGGTTTTAAAGCCCACAACTAGTTTACAACAGACACATGCTAAAACAGTCCTTAATATAAAATGATCTGTGACAGCCTGATGATTATAGATAGTATAATAGATATGGGAATCTTTATTGGTGAGTCTTTGTGTAATGATTCAGAGAGAAAAATTGTCTCAGTATTTGTTCTTGTCATGACCCTCTGATTTTTTTTTTTTAATCTGGAAACTAAACCTACTGATGGAACTAGTGGAATAGCAATGCATAGAAAGAGAGGTAAATTACTAAGGAAGATCTGTCTGAGCACAGACAAAAAAAATATCAGAATAGAGAAACATATTTGTATTATAATTGTTTTAGGCAAAATGGTGTCTAGTGATGCTTCAGAATTTATTAGTTCATATAAAATAATACTAAGATATTTACGTCAAGCTATCTTGCAGAATATTGCTTTCTTGTGCTACTTCTTTTTTATACCATATGACTTCAGTAGTCATTTGGGGATGAATTCTTATGGTTTATCTTCACAATTATATATCTATTTTGGATAATGGCTGCAACTTCTTTTCCCTATCTGCATATAGGCTTTTCAGAACAGCCTCTCAGCTCCTATAAATAGGCTATGACACCGCCTCTCTCCATTAACATAGGCATACTACTTTAAAACTTCCACGTGTACCTTTATTGCTGGAGGAAGGTGAAGTTGGATCCTACAGCCAGATTGAAAATGGCAGGGTTAAGCCACAGAGGAATGTGGGAGGTGGGGATCATGTCCCTTAGGATGGAAGTCAGGATGGAAGCATGTTAGCAGTGGAAGAACCCATGCAAGTTTTATCCCTGTGTAGGATTTGAGTAGTTTGCTTTAAAAATTTCGCAGACTTTGTTTCATTTCATACTAAAACACCTATGTGCTTTAGTGTATTTTGAAATTCCATACTCTGTGTGAAAGGGTATATGAAAATTATGAAAAATATGAAAAATATGAAAAAATATGAAAATTATGAAAAATATTTGAAAAATTATGAAAAATATTATATGAAAAATGAAATTACATACCCTGTGAAGTTACAAAACATGTGTGAAAGCACATCTTCCCACATTGCAGAGTTATCGTGTTAATAAATATTTGGAGCTCTCACAGAAAGTGAGCTAGCATCAAGACAAGTGGTTAAGAATCCTCACAGAACATCCCACTAGTTGGAACACTCTTTCTGGCTTGTCAGAGATCTGTCTTGCCAGACCTGACGCACATTTGCAATTTCTTAGAAAATACTATAATTAAGGGTGAAGTTTTCTATAAGACACCTGACTAAGAAGGCAAGAAAGAGTGAAAAAATGGCTCTGTAACACAAAGATGACTCCATAACATCAGAGACATGGGAAAGTAATTTTCTGCTTCCTAAAATTAGTGTTTAGTATTAAAAAAACAAAACCCATAAACCTACAAACTATTATAGAAATACATGCATAAATTATTTATAACTATTATATACTATTGATTAAACATTTATTTATAAAAACCTACACTTCAGTACAAAAAACAACAATTAGATTTTAGTATAAAAGTCACATTGTTTCAGTAGTCATTTCTTTCACACTTAGGGAGTTTCTGAGGTGAAATTATACCAGTATTTTTATGTTTAGTTGGCTTTGGTAGACTTCTATTCCATTAAATTATTTGATCAGTTTTTAAATCTATGTATGTGTTACACATCAACAGTATCCCATGGCATTGAATTTTACAGGCTTCTTTTACTCTTGTGACAAAATGATTTCCTCCTATGTTTTTAAAATATCTACTCAATAATGTTGTGGTTTAGCCCTGGCAGGCAGCTAAGTACCACACAGCTGCTTGGTCACTCTCCCCAGGTGGTGGTAGGGAGAGAATCAGAGGTAAAAGTACAAGAACTCATGGGTTGAGATAAAGACAGTTTTCTAGGTAAAGCAAAAGTGAAACAAGGAATTCATTCACTACCTCCCATCAGCAGGCAGATGTTCAGCCACTTCCAGGAAAGCAGGGCTCATCATGTATAACGTCGTCTTTGGAAGACAAATGCCATCACTCTGAATGTCCCCCTTTCCTCCTCCTTTCCCCCAGCTGTTATTGCTGATCATGATGCTACATGGTATGGGACATCCCTTGTGTCACTCTGGTCAGCTGTCTTGGCTGTGTCCCCTCCCATCTTCTGGTGCACCCCAGGCCTCCTCACTTTCAGGGCAGCACAAGAAGCAGAAAAGTCCTTGGCTCTGTGCAAGCACTGCTCTGCAATATTAAAAACATCAGTATGTTATCACAACTATTTTCATCAAAAATCCAAAACACAGCATTGTGTGAGCCTCTACAAAGAAAATTAACTCTGTCCCAGCCAAAACCGTGACAAATAATTTAATGTAATGCCATCCAATTATTATTCCATGAGTTTGGGGAGTAAATTTTTTTTTTTTTCCAAAAGAGAAAGTTTTTCCTGCTGTTCTTATCTAGTATTACAATATTGTGATTCAATTCAGGTAGAACCAGAATTTCATGCAGTATTTAAGATATAGCTACATCCCAGTTTTGTAGAATGGCCATATTGTTTTGTCCTCTAAACATTTCTTAAAGCTTCAAGCATTCTATTTTCTATTTTGAATGCTGCTGAACATTGAGATAATATTTTGATGGAGATATTCACAATGCAAACAAAATCTGTTACCTAAGCAGTAATAACCAAATCAGAGTTCATCACTGTGTATTTTTAGTTAGGGCTGTTGTTTCTCATGTGCATTAGTTAGCATTTATTGACATTGAATTTGATCTGTCATTTTATCATTCAGTCACTCAGCTCTGTGAAAGACTTTCACATCATTTTACCATCAATTATGATACAAAGTTATTCAGAGCACTAAAAACGATCAGCCGGCCTTGTCACATCACCATTCATTACCTTTCCCAGGTCATTTATACTGAACAGGTATCTCAGCAGATAACAATATCCATTGTGAGAACTAATAATTTATTCCTACCATTTATTTTCTATCTGTTAACCATGTATCACTGCACAAGAGGACTTTCTTACCTTGGGAAAAAAATGTTATCTTTTTAGGATGAGAACATCAAAAGCTTTAGGAATTTAAGTACACCATATCTGTTGAGTTTCCTTTACCTGTACACTCGATGATGTCGTCAGTGATTCTAAACGATTTCTGAGGTCTGGCTTCCCTTTATAAAAGCCTACTCGAACCTTCCCCATTATGCTATTTATCTGCATGTTTAAGTAATTTCATATTTGATTTTGTATTTTTCCCATTTGTGCAGGACTAACTGATCAAAAGTTTTATGAAACTGAACTTTGTGCCCTACACTGAGAAGAGAAAGAATTTGAACCTAAGTTTTCTATCTTCTGTTTGTGCTTTAAATCATAGGGCTGAAAGAGAGCACCTCTGACTCTAAAGATGTGAGGGAGAAAAGGCAAACTGGTTTAGACATCTAACACCACACACACAGGTAATGTTTTTTGAATTTCAAATAGAGACAAGACCTGGACTTCACAAAATGCTTAACAGAGACTTAAATCACACACCCCTGTCTAGCATTGACTAATGGCTATCTTAGGAAACTATCCACACTGACTTTTCTTACACAATCATTACCTGTATCACAGAAGGCACAAAGCTACATCTCTACAAGTTAACTAAACATGCCTGAGCACTGATAGCAGCCAGTAGGCTCCTCGTGCCTGTCCCCAATGCACAAGGCTGCATGCAGACTGCCTACAGGGAATGGAGAGAGAAGTCACCCTAAAGGTCTTCTTTAGGAGATTTCTAGCTGGCATACTTTAAAAAAACACAAAGACTGTTCCAACAGTGGCTCCATATAGACAGTCACCTGTTGGCACACAGTAGCGACCCTCCATGCATTTATAGTCTAGAAACAAAGGTCTATGCTGCTTTATGGAGCTAGCTCTCTGTTCTCCCTCTAAATATAACTTTACAATAAAAAATAATTTGAATATACCTCCTTGAGAGAAGCTTTCTGTTCTGTTCTCCAACACCTCAAAGGAATTCAGTTGCATAGTAAAACAGTAATAAAGAGTTATATAGTATTACATTCCATTTCCTTAATCCTGAGGCATTATATATATTGCAGCACAATATATTTATTGTATGATAGCAGCTTCTGCCACAAAGGAAGCAAGATTCCTTCGCTAAGTGTTGTCAAGGTGCTGCATGGTCCTACAGCTCCCTACAGGCCTTGGGCTAGGAGCTGCAGAGGTCCCCTGGGCAGCAGGGCCAGGGCCTGGCAACCGCTCTCTAACTTCCCCTCTGGAAACAAGACAGACAGAGAAAATAAAATGAAAAAGCTCAAGTGTCAAGGTAAAGGTAAGATCACTTACTAATTATTGTCATGGGCAAAACAGGTATGACTTGGGGAGAGCTTTGAGAGCAGTTGCCAGGGCCCATGCCTCCGCCCCAACCAGGATCAGGGCAGCTCTGGGGGACAGTGGGGCAGCCCCTGGCCTAGGCACCTCCCTGGGGACAGGGACAGGTTAGGCTGGGAGGTGGGCCTGAGGCTGGGCCTGACTTTGCAGGGCCCACGGCTGGGCAGGACAGGGCTGCGGAGAGCTAGAGACAGGCCCTGCTGAAGCTTTGCTGGGGCACGGGCTCACAGCCTTTTGGCGTGAAATGGGAGACTTGGGCAGGGTTGGGAGTCCTGGGGGGAGAGGTAGCACAGGACAGGGCTGGAAGTGCCCTCAGAGCCCTGATGAATATTTTCAATTCATCCTCAGAAAAAATGGTAATGTGGGGAGAATCCAATCATATAATCACAAAACAGTACAATTCAGGTACACAGGGGAGTATAGAAGAGGTTTCACAGACAAGTATAGCTTTACCATAAGCTAATTTTTGGCTGTTTGAGTTTTACGTTATTTTAATATACTTCTGCACATAAATTGTATAAAATAAAAATTATCCAAATGAGTCAAACATCAATAAAACCATGTCAGCAATACATAATACTTTAAGAGGTTTTAAATAATATAACGTTATGAAAATTAAAATATTACATGCAAATACTGGCTTCCTGATACAGAAACTTACACATGAACTGAGACTGATTAGAGAGCTGAGAAGTATTAATGATGTATTTTTCCTAAAATTTAAGATAATAATAATTACATTGCTATCAGACCTTAGTTGGTATTTACAAAATGCAATGAGAATGGGTGAATCGCTACATTTGTTTAACATTTTACAAGTAACTCAGTTAACTCTTCTAGACCTTTGCAAAACCCTGCTGATTGAGCAACCAGTAAGACTTCTTGTGTTGAATTTGTTTATAGCTTTCTTCTCACTTGCTTAAAATAATATATATGCATAATATATACAGTTAATGGTATATAATGGAATAAAGATAGGCTGGTACATATGTGGGTCTTGAGCATGGAACAAGTTCTGTGGATACTTCACTGTTTTCTAATACCCATCACTTGTAGGACCAACTGACAGTCTTGTACTTGTACTTTCTTTCTACGGTGCCTTGAGTTAGAATCATGATAATAATAATTGAGGTGGTATACTTGATCCCATGTCTTTCTAGAACTATGAGATTTTTAGAAATCTGAATACAATAGAAAACATTTATGAGTGCTAATGATCGTGTGAAGTATTTGTATCATTTGCATTATCATGTATTTATAAGATTATTTAAATGATGGTCTTACTCTATATGCCAATACAATTGCTGTCATTTTTTTTTCTTTAGGATCAATGCCATTTCATAGAATCATAGAATGATTTGGGTCAGAAGGGGCCTTAAACATCATCTAGTTCCACCCTCCCTGCTATGGGCAGGGACACCTTCCACTAGACTGGGTTGCTCAAAGCCCCATCCAACCTGGCCTTGAACACTTCCAGGGATGGGGCATCGACAACTTCTCTGGGCAATCTTCTCCAGTGCCCCAGCACCCTCATACTAAAGAATTTCTTCTGAATATCTGATCTAAATCTACCCCTTTTTTAAAGCCATTACTTCTTGTCCTATCACTGCACTCCATGATAAAAAGATTCCCTCTCCAGCTTTCCTGTAGACCCCCTTTAGGTACTGGAAGGCTGCTATAAGGTTCCTCTAGGCTGAACAACTCCAACTCCCTCAGCCTCACTTCATAGGAGAGGTGCTCCAGCCCTCTGATCATCTTCATGGTCGTCCTCTGGACTTGCTTCAACAGGTCCATGTCCTTCTTATGTTGGGGACCCCAAAGCTGAACACTGCTCTGATGACTAGCTGATGACTACTGTTGATGTGTCTACAACTGCTGATCCTTAGGCACACTATTGAAAGTAGGGGAGATGTTTCTACCTGAAATACCTAAGGTGTCTCAGACCTTTCACTGCTATTATTGTTAGTTCACAAAAGTTAAAGGACTATTTTAGTAGCCTGTGATCAGGATACTTTGACATTATTCTTTCTCCCTTTTAAGTTTAAAAAATGAGTAGTGATCTGTAATCGGGTATATTGGCTTTACTGTACACATGTATTAATTTATACTGGGAAATTTCTGATTTTCCTTGCACCACACTAGAGGTCAAGATATGTCCCCTAGCTCTCTTAAGTATTCAGCATCTGTTTTGCAGTGCATTCTCACAGAAATTCTATGCAGTGTTTTTAATTGCACTTAGCTGTGATTTGGGAGCTGTGACTTTTTTGTGCTTTCTTTATATGTATTCACTTACATGTTAAAGAGATCACCATAACATTCACATCTGAAGCTTCAGCAAGAGTAAATAGACTACTAGTATATGTTGAAAAAAGAAAAAAGACTACAGGAAAATATAGCCATCACCGTCAGTAAAAAGGAAAATAATCAAAGATTTCTGTCTAACACACTAACTGGTTAGGCTAATTATTGTGAAATGCAATTTGTATTCAACAGTCCAGAAACAAAAGGAGTTCCCAAGGAACCATGCATATTAATTTTTTGGTTTACAGCTATTGCTATGTCAAAACAAAACAAAACAACAACAAACACAGTTGTAACTTCTGTTCCTGTTCGTTATAGCATGGATATGTGTGACAGAAAAGTGAGTGCATGCACAGGTAAACATATAAATGCATTCATGTTTTTAAGACTTTTTTAGTGTTACTGCATGTCAACACAATCCCTGAAAATTTATTTTCTTTTCATCTATTTTTCTTGTCCCATGTTCATATCATGAAACTATTTTTTTATTCTCCTGCTTTGACTGTCCTTGTAGCTTTGTAATCGTTTTCTCCTGTTATAGATTGCTTGCATTTCCTTTGGGCAGCAAGGCATTTTGGCACACTGTGTATTTTTTTGTTTTTCCTGCAGTTCCTCATCTTCTGCAGAGGAAATTGATTTGGGTTTTTCTTTTTATTGTTCATTTAAATGATTGTTTTTCTCTGGAGATGGATTTTGCTGCTTCTAACTTGATTTTATTTTTGTGGCTATGGTGTATTTTTTGGCTGAGATTTGACTAAGATGCTGTTTGTGTTGTGTCTTAAGCCATCAGCACTAATATATTAACATGAGAAGAAAAAGAAGCATAATAATATTTATTTTTTTTTAAAAAAAGGTAAATAAAATGAGTAAGCTATACAGACAAAATATTAAACCTACAGGACATATAATCCAGTGTCATATTTTTTTGCAGGACTTATTTTTCCTATCTGTCTGATAATCACGATAGGGTTGCTTCAACAGATTTTCTTTGAAGAAAACAGGAGACTTTCTTTCCTGCTCTCATTAGATAGTGAACTCAGAAGAGGCAAAATTCATAGGCAATAGATACAGGCCAGCTTTGTGTGTACAGAAACCACAGTTTCTGTGAGATTGATGATGACATCTTGGTGAAGCATTTTTTTGCTGAAGATGGCAAGAGAAAGTGCATACATAATGCCTCTTCAGTCACAGAATTATTGCCTGTGGGTTAAACATCAAACCAACTTACGGTTAATGCTGGGCTTTCTTTTCCTGTTCTCCAGTGAGAACATGTTCTAAACATTTTCAGAAGATCTAAAAGCAGTTGTAGGTATAGTCTTTTTTTAGTAAATGCAATTTTTTTGTTGTATGTTTGTTTTTGTTTTCTTTTGTTAGTGACATGACTGGCTTCAGTCTTTCCTCCACTTGATTCTAAGCCAAACTTAACGTTTCACATACCCCACAATATCATAGAAATGATTTATACACATATATCGTTGTCTTAACCTCAGGTCATAGATATTACTTAGCAATGGTGCTGGAAATAGAAAAAAAACAAAACACAGTTGTTTTGAACAATTGTGCGACATAATGGTGGAAATAGGGACGGAGAATAGTTTTCCGGCCCCCCAACCCCTGGCAAGTGTATAGTAGTTTTCAATATTTTTCTTGATAGCACTGAATTGAGCTAAAAATGTTTCCAGGGATAAGCATACAGAAGGTAAAGCCATAAAATAAGATTTGCTGAAACAATGGTGGGTAAACTGTTTCCTAGAACCAGTAGGAATACTTTTGATCTATCAATCAAAACCCTTCCCTGGCCTGAAGAAAGAGGGAATTAAACCAATGGATGATCCTGGATTTACAGAGGAAGGGGAGGACTGGGTAAACAGCCGTGGAAGGCTCTCTAGCAGGGAACACAGCGCCAGCACATGAATGAACCAGAACAAAACTACCGATGCCCAAGACAGGGTGTGGTGATGGAAAGACTGTGCTAGTACTTGAGATACCGGGGTGGAGCTGGAAAAATATATACTGCTTGCTTTGGTGGTGCTATTTTCCAAACTAGTGGCATATTCCCCTTTTGCCTGATATTTTCCATCAAGAGTTGAAAATAAATGGCATGAATGGCAATTGCCGACAACTGTAGGAAAGCATCAAGATTTAGGCAGGAGGAAATCCGGACAGGTAGTGTTAGTTCTGAAGCCAGCTGCATTTTAGATTAGATTTGATTTCTATTTCTCAAGCTCGGTAGACATTTTACTGACCTTAGCAGGTTAGAAGATGCAAGAAAAAGTGTTTGTGGCCTCCTTTCTTAGTCAACAAGGCTGGAAACAAAATATGTTGTAAATTATATGCAGTTAATTTCTGATGTGCATGAATGAATGTTTTTACTGTTGTTTTTGATGAAAAAATAAAATCTCACAGGCTATAGGTTAGACAAAGCTAGATACTTGTCGTTTCTAAGTTTGATATATTCACAGTCAAAACTTAGATCTGCCTCAGCACTGGGAAGGCTTGCATACAGGTGATTTCCCTGCGCAGGAAGAATGAAAGAAAACTAACAAACAAACAAACAAACAAAACAGATACCAGAAGTGAACTGGGACTGAACCACTGTCCTGAGGCTACCCCTAGGAAAAATGGCAGCAGCAGCCTGCCTGGCCTATCCCCATCATCCTGAAGATGGGTTTCTCAGTTTCTGCAACAGAGAAGATTGTATGTGATGCACAGCATTGCTGCAAATGGTGAGAGTGTGGAAGTGAGGAAGGAAATGATGGGTGAAATGATGGGTGGGGAAAGCAAAATTCATGTAACACTGTGAGCATTTTATTGCCAACAGTGATCAAAACTCAGGCCTCTTGCACTTTTGTCTACATGATTACCTACAATCATAAACAATGTTTGCATTTCCCTATCCAAAGGAATATTGTTAGAAAAGTCATGATAAATGAGAGAAGGAAAAGACATAGAGCTGAACAGGCATTGATCTCCTCCATATTCAACAGGTACTGAAGTGGTTTCAAGGACGCTCGGGTGGACAGTGATGGCCAAATACTGAATTGTAACTGGCCAGTGTTGTCAAAGGCTACCCTGACAATTGTCTTTGCAGATTTGCATCACCTAACAACCTTCTGGGCACTTGGGGCACAATTTTAAGGGACTTTGCTGTATGAAGAAAAGAGAGGATAGATGAGTCCTGAAGACATTCCATATGCTTATCCACAGTCAAGGTCAAACACCCTCTTGCTCTTCTGCTAGTGCTGCTTCTTGGGAACATTAAAAGAGAGGGATGGTGATGATGAAAGGGTGGTGATGAAAGACGTGGGCTTGGACATCTGGGAACTAAACCCCAGGAAATGTTATAACATCTAGTCATCTTGTGATGCAGTGGGATCTTTCTTACACACCTTTTCGTTTATAGTAAGGCAAATATCCAAGCAAATATTATAGTCATCATAATATTATGGGGTCTACAGTCTTCTTCTACATGTTCAAATGATGGATGATTTGAAATGGGCTTTTGATTGCTTTTTTAATATGGAGGAATTTCACAAAATAGAAATAATTACCACCAGGTTCTACTTAGCAGTTGGAAGGCACGAGAAGGAGTTGCATTACTCAGCCTTCTATTCTGCTGAAAGTAACATGATGTTCAGAGAAGCAGAGTTTCCATCCATAATCTTTGAGAGCAAGGTATTATCATAAAACCTGTATGCACACAGTCAGCACAGCTGACACATCAGCACAGACTGGTGAAAGCCTGGTTACAAACTGTGCAAACTTCCGTTCATTGTTTGGTGAATATAGTTATCTTTCTTAATAGACAAAAATAAAAGCTACTTCTTCATCTCTGTTTTGGTTTATGGCAAATAAACTAAAAAGCAAAGCCCCATTGGTGCAGTTCTTACAAGTTCACTGTTTATTAAACTGTGAACAAGGCTGTAAATTTGTTGACAATTTTCAATTTTCAAAACACATCCAAAAAAACCCACATCTCTCAGCAATTGGAAGAAGATAAGAAGGGTTGCACATGGTTTCTGGTTTCCATGAACCTGGTAACACAGTGTCCCTTGCACCACTTGAGGTAGAAATATTGTTCCCTGGGAGAAGGTATTCTATAAGCACTGCAAAATTGACTGCTGCCCTGGTAGTCCTTGCAAAAGTCTACTTCTTCCATGTCTCAGCCTTTCATCCAAGTAGCAAGTGATGAGACCTTGATTAACAGCTATCCACAGAATTTCATATCAAAACATGGAGGTCTCAACAAATATTTGTTTGTCCTACTCAAGGCTATGTCTACCACACAAAATCTTACTTCTGGATAAAAATACAAGACAAATAAAAGTTGTACACACTGCACAACATGAATTCCTAGCCCTTTCTGAAAATATCTCTCAGTAACTTACTCATCTGACAGCGATGTACAGAGTTACATCACAAATACTGCTTCCCAAAGTTACCGTGGCCAGAAGCCTCTGTTACTTACATTACATTCTCACAATCTGCAGCTGTGTCAACACACTGAGCTCAAACTGAGCTCTCTAGCTCATATTAACTGTTTCTCTACCAACATAGTAGAGACATATTATGGTCCCATTTCTATTTTGTGGGCAGAATAATATCTCTTAGATTGTCTGACTGTTGCTCCATTCTGTTCATCTATTTATTATTACTGTTTTTTAATAGATGAAGTTATTCTGAGGAAATAGTCAGGATTTTCCCTTGAGCATCCCCCAGCTCAGCCTGTGGACCTGAGAAGAGTTGTTTCCTTATCTTCAGCAAATTAATAGATAGAGGCCTTACATCCTTTACTTTTAATGACAGTAAAAGTAGAGTAGTTTTACTTTGCATAAAAGACTTCTTCAGAGGCAGTATGCCGTCATATCTAGAATGCTAGTGCTTTATTTCATACACTCAAAGAACACGGTACAACACACGACTCTCCTTTAACAGTCCTGTACATGGTCTCTTGCAATTGTCTACCTAGACAATAAAAATGTTTCATGCACTTCACACCTACTGTGAAGCCATCTAACATGAATTTTGAAACCACATTTTCTACTGCTTGCCAGAGATCACAGTTTTGCTCAATTAAAGTGGAACTAGAAAGGAAAGCAAGCTAATTGTTGTATAAGCAGAGAGAAGAGTTTTCTGAATTCCAGCTAAATGATTTTCACTTGTAGCTGATAAAATAGCATCAGTAAGTATGTAAAAATGCTGACTGGTAAGGACTGTGCTTAATAGTTACTACTAGAGCTTATTTAAAATGGGGCTTAACTGAGACAAGTCCAGTATGTTTGTATTCACATTCGCATTTTTATGAAGCCTTTTCCTTTGGGTCAATCATTTAGTTTTGTTGTTTATTTTTCTTTCTTCACTGTTTGTACCATCCTCCTAGAAACAGTACTTTCTTTTCCAGGTTTATTATTTCCATTCCAATAAACATTGTTTTCTCCCTGTTTCTTCCTGATTCCCAGCCAACAAGATTCATTTATTTATGACAGTGTAATATTATTTGTCAAAAGCATCTGTGATTACATCACCAGTGATGTCAGCATAGTTCTGGGAATAGACATTCTGAGCTAACTGTTTTGGCTGAAAGACTGCATTCCATATGCAAATTAAAAGGGCTAAAGAAGCATGTTATTTTTTAAAAGTCAAATGTTTGCAATCCAAGAGTAGTGGATCCAGAAAACTATAAGCACATCTACAGATCTGGAGGATATTTTCTCACAAATTTCACCTACATCAAAACTTGGTCTAAGCTACTAACAAAATTAAAAAAAAGCAATCTTCCCAAGTAGGGAAATCATTGTTTCACCGTAGAAATGGTGCCAAAATTTTATATTCTACTGAATGTTTTCCTTAGAATCGGGAGCTTTACATAGGTAAAAGCTGCATTTGTTATTTTTCTAAACAGCAGCTGCACAGTGAGACAGATTCTGCTTGGGGGAGGGAAGCAAAAGAGAGCGATAGAATTTATTTCCCCCAGGAAATATTTAAAAAATAAAAACATTTTGGTGGATCTCTTTCAGTTCATTAAATTTAAATTAGGGAAAAAAAGTTTCAACAACTGCAGTGGCTGGCCATCTGTCCAAGTAACAGCTAGGAATAAAAATGCACTGACCCTTTCCCATCTGCATTTGTCAATGGTTTGGGAAAAGTACATAATGCTGTCTCAACACTGAATTTTCATTTTCATTTATATAAGATTTTGGGGCAAATTTGTGCTGTTAAGTAATTATTTGGACATGCAGTCCATTATTTAATTTTTTTTTTTTGTAAATGATTGAGCTTTTCTATAATGTTCATTTTAGATATTTTACTAGAAAATATCAAAATAAACAGGATATGGTAGTATCTGTATCTACTGTATGAATTTATCCAAAAAAAAGAGGAAAAAGGTGCATACAGTAAATGTATTTATTGCTCTCTGAAGTGCCTTACTGCAAGGAACAAAACAGACAGATCAGTCATCTAGACCCCAAATCCAAATTCCTCAGTAAATTTTCCTCATTCAGCTGTGACACAGACTGAAGACCACTGTAAGTGTAAGGAGTGGTACAAACTGTCCCTTGCCAATTGGCAATACCTATTTCTGCCCATGATACCAAAGAGCTAGCACATCACTAGTGTTAAATACACTGTAAAGAAAACATGGGGGTGCTGGGGTGTTGGAAGATCCTAAAACGTCTTTTACAATCATGGTGTGAAAAGAAATTTTGGCAATCACTGTGTTAGTTCCTTCACAGCTCAAAACTATGTTACTGTGAAGTTCAGGGTTAGGCAAACACAGACTGGATGATATTTCATTGCCAGAAAGAACAATTAATGCCACTTAGTGTAACAGGGCGTTCTGCTCAGCACATACACTTACTGGAGTGTTTAAAAAGCACAAACCCATGGTTGCCTGAAAACAATCACAATTAGTTTGCCAGTGTTGGAAATAAGTAGAATATTGGTAAAAACTGTTAAGAAGGCTTAGAGGGAAAAAAAAAAAAGTCTTTGTGGAGGAATTTCTTGTTGAAATGTCATCAGCTCATGAAAGCACAGCAGGGTTTTATTTATTTTTCTTTTCCTCAGTCAGTCCAGATTCATAAGTGGCAGAAGTAAATGCTGAGATAAAACAACAACACTTTATATAGTATTGGTTGAACTGTTTAAATTTGCATGTGGTGAACATTTAATATCTGATAAGAATTCTCGTTTTCTACTAGTTAATAGTGTTTGAATCCGTATTTTCATTTCACGCTTATCTCTAGAATTGGAAACTGCAAATGCATACCTCTGGTATTCTGTAGGCCAAGGAAATATACTCTAGATAAATGCTTTCTTTATTTCGTTGTTTCAGATTTTCCTCCATTATTGGCATATATAACTATGCTGGTTAAGTAACAGATTGAAAAGATTATACTCAACTAATTTTTCATGCAGTGTATATTATTTTTAGCATGTACAAATATTTCTGTAAGTTGTTCAGTAAAATTAATTTTTGAATTCAGTTTAATTTACTTTAGTTGGTCTTTAGTACATCTAATTTTTTCTTTGAAGTTTCACATTAGTTTCTAAAACTGTTCAGTACTTGAGCTTTTAATAGGAAACCAAAGAGAGATGAAACAGAGAAAATTCATTACTTATTTTCAACAAAACAAAAATACCTGGGTATGCATGTGTTAAATTAATCATATCTCTTTGCACAAGGTGTTATTAGTGATGAGTAATATCACATTGTCCTGCATTTTGAAACTCCAGTGTGTTAGTAAGCGGTTGCAAAGAATGAGATACCATGGTATATTTCTTTACTGTATTAGTTCCTGTTGTACATGTGTTGCACTTATGAAATGTATGGCATATTAAAAGGGAGGAGTTAGTTCTTCCTGACCTGAACATCTGTGTGAAGAAATTTCCATCAGCTCTTTAAAGAAGAATATAAAATTTTCTTTAGTTTCCACCTAAAGAGAAACAATTAAAAAAAACTAAAAGGAGAATCAAAATACTCGTGAAAATTATGTCTATGTCCTTTATGATAATAAAACTTGAATGATGCAATTAGGCTGTCTGTTTATAATTGGTATTTTTTACTATATGTTCACTTGATGCTAAGTTTATCTGGCTAAAGTTAACAGGACAGAAATAGTCTTACAATAACCTAAGTCCATCCAATAGTGGTTTGTGGTCCCAGTGACTAATTTACAGGTTAGCCTCATCCCACTCAGCATCATCACTTCATTTATCTGAGGCTCACAGGGCCAGAGATGAGAGCATTATGTTTAAAAGTATTTGATAACTCTCCATACCTAGTCTAAATATTTTTGAACTTTAAAATTGTAAACATTTATTAAGTCTTTAAAAACATAGTTATGCCTTCAGGAAAATAATCACTTGCTTTACTAAATCTGACACAATCAAATGAAAATCAGTACAGCATAGAAAACCCTTGAGGTACCTAAACTATAAAAATCACTATGTGCGACTGGGAAACAATTTTTCAGTTAGTATCATAGTTTTAAAGGATTTAGCTCATCAATAAAATAAATCAGAAGCACATTGATTTTATCTTTGCCACACTACAACTGGAATTTGAATTACAGAACAGAGCAAAAAATTGTTTTGATGCGTAAATTAATATCGGAAGTGAAAAACTATATCGGGAATACATTTATATCATGCCATGATATCACTTTTACAAAGTGACTCCTTCTGCTGGAGGGGCAATTTCAGGTAAAGCATATAAATTAGGATGCCCCCAAGGCACAGTTTTTCATTCTATGTGAAACCTAGAAAACATTATATGTCTAAAAGGAGTCTGTAGGGACAAACAGGCTTATGCTTAGTTAAGGGGAAAACTGCCATAGGGATGGAAGTTAGCTACATGATCTTGATACCCAGCAGGGGAGCAGGGCTGATACCGCTAGTAATAAAAACTCATCAAACTCAGCATGTAGTTCAGCCCTTGGTTGGAAATGTTAAGTGACACTGACAAAAAGTGTTCCCAGGGTCATATGCAGAATTTTTCAAAGGCAGATGTGACCACTTTCAACTCACTGCATCAAAGTTACAGAAAGTACCGTAAAGAACAGCAGTCAGCTGCAAAGAGAGAGAGAATGCAAGACAAAAAGATGATGGAAATCCTTCTAAATATGAGAGCATTAGGGTGGTCTTATTTATAGTTAAGTTACTAAAGGTAACCTACCCAAAAAGCAGACTCTGACCTCTGCATCCACACTACAGGTGGAAATCTACTGAAAGGTATAGGATTTTTTATTTTATTTTATGCTTTTATTTAGAACTAGAGCCTCTACTCTTGGATTTCATAATGATTCCAAATTAAATGTTAGCTGAAAAGTCCTACTCTGATAACACTTGTCCAAAGTGACTGCTTTAAGACCAGGATGAAAAAGAGCAGCAAAGCAAATAAGGCAATGGTAAATCTGAGAAATTAGCCCTTTTTAATTAGGTGACTTCCTAATATCTGAAACAGAAAATCCAATAGGATTATGGTAACCACTCCTGAAGAATTTACATTCATTTATACCACACAATTTTGTGTAAAATTTCTTATGAAACAGTTTCATTTGGAATCTTTCCAGAATTTCTTTGGTTTTAAAATCAACTAATACTGTTTTTTTTTCTCCTATTATTGGTCTTTTTTTTTTTCTTCACATTTCTGTCTCCATTCTTTCTCATTTCCATTCATGCATAGTAAAAGACTATATACCCCAAATTGCTACTTTTCATATTTTCTTCACCAAAAACATTGTGGCATGTAGTAAAAGAACTATTTTTGACTCCCATTTCTTAATTTCTCAAGAGATAAGGTTAAGTAGCTGCAGAGTAATTTAATATGTCTGGACTGTTTGAAATCAAGGATTTATTCCAGTGTTTCATTTTATGACCATAAACACTATTGGTTTTGACAAATTGTTTTCAAGAAGTGAAAGAATAACAGATGTCTTGCAGCCCTTACCACCAACAGCTATTTTGGCTAGCAGAATCAACACTGCAAAATCCCTTTGCGTCTATAATTATCTTATTCGTGTGATTACTGGCGTGGTCTGGCCAGCCATACCAAAGTCAATCATAAGAGCAGGGCACAACCTAATGGAAATGCTAATGAAAAGTCAGCCTTTGCTAATGTAACTTCTGTCAGTCTCCAGAAATAACTTGAGGGTTATTGATTGTAAAAGCTGGGGAACACGAGCAGCTTCTGTGATACTTGAGTTTGGCTGAATTGAAAAGTGGCAGTGTTTTTAGATGCATTGTATATAAATATTGCTGATAGGGCTTTATGGTTGTCGGATGTGTGATGTGTAAATGAATCTGAGTGCAGAAAACAATGTGGGCAGCTGAAATACTAGCATCAGACCCTGGGGTAAATACTTGTGTTTCTGGATGCGGAATCTGAGGTGATTAAAATAGTGTTGGAATCTGACAGTCTCACGGCAGTCTTTCACTTGTTTACGTGAGCTCTAAAGTTGTACCTTTGCTGGCAATATAGTTTTGTGTGTATTACTCAGTAACGGAAAGGTTAGAAATGCCAATGTGCTTGAGCACTCTATATAACATCTGTCTGTCTTATGCAGGAATTTCCATCCACAGCTCTACAGTTGCCTAGAAGCAGGCAGGATCTTGTTCTCCAAAGTTTCTTTGGACAGGTACTTTTTCAGTCCTAGACTGACAAACATCCTGTGATTGAACTGGATGCTCAAGATTTTTAAGTAAACCCTGGTGTAGCATAACTTCCTTGCATGCCAGTCTCACCATCACTCCTACTCTCCTTTTGTACATGATTCACTTGTATTCAGTTGTGTCTTAGAGAGGGTACTTGTATCAGCTAAAATGCTATCAGTTTGCATTTTCTGGTGTCCTTGTGTACAATGCAGCTTTGCACCAACGCATACAGCCCCTATCTATTGTAGAAGGCATATGTTAGATGTCCTTTCACATTCATGCCTCCCCTACAATGTCTGGCACTGCTTTACAACATAAGTGCAAAGTGCCTTTTTGTATGAAATCTCTTGTTGCATCTGTTGCCATTTCCTCCGTTCCATAATTTGAAATGATGTGGCATGCACAAAGATTTTTCCATGCCTTGTGAATGGCCAGGACCATGCTGCTTAGGGCAAGGTTGTGTTACTGCAGCATCTGCCACATCCCTTATTCAGATTGTCTAAGTTCTTTGTGTGAAAAAATGAGTTTGATTTTTGTTTTAATAATTTTTTGTTAGTTATCTTTTTGTTCTTTCTGTTCAGACCAGTCTAGTCTATACTGTCCATGCTTTTTGTCTTCTTGATTCTTTTTTTCTGTTACTTGTTGATAGCCTTAGCAGTTATGCTCTTCTTTCATGTGCTTACTGACAAAGACCTGAGAGGGAAGGGGCTGAGCACCAGAGGTAAAATATTTCCGAAGATGAAAGTTTCCTCACTATATTTCAGTCTATGTCGTGTCTCTCCTTTCCTTCCACAGCAGTAGAAATCGAAAGAGACAAAGACAAAGCATTTATAGAGACAAAGCATTTATACTATGAGAAAGTAGAAGCAATTTGAGCTTTCTGGAGAAAAAGAAGCAGAGTAGCTTTTGTCTGGAATACGTTATGATTTACTTAATCACTATGCCTTTTCTTTTTCTGTGTTTTCAGGAAAGTAAGAAGAATAGCTATCCCCAGTATGACAGAATAGATAGAGACAGTATATTCAATAGCCAGTCAATGGTTATGCTTGTTATTCAGTTTGGTGGTGCTGGTCTTGTCAAGTAACTTTGCAAAATGGAAGAAAAACATGAAAGAAAAGAAAAGTCATTTTATTTCTTATTTTTAAAGAAGTGTTTTGATATATTGCTCTAGAGATCAGTCCTGGTATCCTAGGAATTAATCCTGTGGAAGGGTGTCTGGTAGAGCCAGGTGCTAACAGAAGTGTTTCAAAATGTGCATTAAGGAAAATTAGAAGCCTGAGCCGTGCTGAGCTATGCTTTCAGGCCTGAAACCGGTAAGTGTTTTCTACAGCTGGCAGTTGGCTTTCAGCTGTCCAAATCATCACTGAAATGTGAGTTGGAACATTATGGAATAGCTCTGGGAAAACTGAACTGTAACTTTACAGCTGCTATACTGTGCTGCTGGGTCTACAGTGGCAATGCAGTGGTTCACAGTGGTCACCTTAGCATACGACAAGGTGCTGAAATTTGCTTTGGGGAAATTCCCTTGTTATGTGGTGAGGTGGTCTTTGAGCAACACTGCAGGTACTACTGTGTATGCTCTAACTGTGAACATAAAAGAGGTGTTTTACAATGCCAGCTAGCATTAGTATGACTTTATAGTGATTCACAGCATCCTTTTAATCCCAGTGATATACACAAAATGAATGTATAGAGGGCAGCTTTTTCACTGTTACCTGTTCAATACCAGTGTTCATGAGGGGAATAGTGATACACTGTCAATATACAGTTGCCTTTTTTTTTTCAACAACATTCAACATGCCTGGCGCAACACTAAAGGGCCAAACCTTCCTTTCAGACTCTTACAATTTTATTAAAGGTAAAGTGTAAGAGAGAGCTGAGGGGGCAAATTAGGGACCAGAACGGGATTCTTTACAGGGCCATCCTCATGGCTGTTTGCATGCCATGATAATTTAGAAGCTGTTATTGTCAAGAATAAATAAAGAAGTGCATGCACATCTACCTAGGTGTTTTAGATTCAGCACTCTTGCAGTCCTATTAATGCAAAATTAACATGAATAAAAAATACATTTCTGTCCCTCTCTGTTTCTCAGTTTTAAAATCTTCATATAGGTCATCTCAGAGCTTCCTCTTTCATTATGCTGTTGTCCAGCAAAATTATGAAAACAACATGATGATAAAACAAGAACAATAATCACTGTTATTCCTGGAGCACTAAGAATAACAGCGTTTATTGTCCTTGTGCTGACATTGTTTCTCTGTTACTGTTCTGACTTAATGCTTTGTGCTTTTGCTGTTCCCACCCCAGTGAGCCCTCCGTGCACATTTAGTTACTAACCCTTTAAGGGCCAGAAGCACTGGTTTGTTGTTGCAAAATCTAATGTGATATAAAATGAGGTAAAACCCTTTTCAGATCCTTGTGATAAAGAGGTCCTCAGGGGGTGCCTCACATTGTGCAAACTGTGGACAGATGGAAATTGGATGTAATGAGAGTTACTCCAGGGGAGAGTCTGTCAAAAATGGGAAAAGAAGAAGGAAATACATTTGAGAGCAGGAAGTTTCCAGACTGCACAGTGTGCTTTGTGTGGATAAATAAGTGGAAGTAAGACTGTCAGCTTAGAAAAGAAGCTTGCAGCAACCTGCAGTTGGAGAAAAAATCACTGTTAGATGCCACATACAGGAGAAAGATATGCTAGAACAATAAGTAATTTTCTTTTTGCCAGCCTCTCTTTAATGAGCAAGAGAAAAACAACCCAATAACACCTATAGAACAATATAAATGAGTGATTTACACACATAGACACACACACTAAAGGGATTCTTCATTTTTTCAATGGCAGGAGCTATCAAATACCCTTATCGCAAATTATGAGAAATCACTGCAGAGCAAAAGTGTTTGCTATTCCTAGCACTGATAACTTTCAGGTACAGGGAGCCAATGGGAACAGTAGTGTGAAATGGATCCTTATTACTGCCTCTCTTTTCATCTTCTGATTTCAGCTGGTGCATTGCACTGAGCTTCCCCCACCTTTTTTTTCCCTCTTTCTCTTTTACTACCCTTTCTGTCTTAACTGATCAGACAGCAAGGAGAAGAGACTCTCACTGTATATTATTACTGCATGTGGCAAATTGAGGCCTTGTGGCACTCATGTAATAAATATATTCCAGCGGATTAGTTACTGTACATTTATGTAAACTAACTTTTAAAAAAAGGATGAAAATATTTCAAAATAACTGCATGAGTTCAAGCCCAACAAATCAGAGTTTGCACTGTTCAATGTTTCCCATATATTTACTTCAATGAAAATTCCTTTGCTTTGTTTTCCATGCCAGCTGTACAAAAATCTACCATTTTTAGCTCCATATAATTTAAGGTTCAAAATTTATGGATCATGGTCATAAAGATTCTCACACAGAGCTGTGAGATGCTTTTTATTTCATACATTCAAAACTTTTGAATTTTTGTAGCTTTTAAAGATTAGCCTTGTCAGAGGGAAGGGGTTGCAGAGCAAAAGCTATTGTTGCCTATGTACCACTGTGGGTAGAAATGTCTAACTTAAAAGTACGTGATCAGGTTGTCCTCTAGTGGCTGCCCAAGAGAAGGTCTAACCATAAATTTCACAAGAAATGTTGCTGCAATGGAAATTAGTGTAAGTCCTGACAATTCTTGTTTCTACAATGATTTGATAATCAGATCTTAGAATTATCAATCTGTGTGATTTCCCTTCTAGTGGCAGACTCTGCAAGCCTTTCTCTCATCTATTCCTGAATTATGCTTCTTAATAACATCTTGAATTATGCTTCTGGAGGGTCTTTATGGGGAGAAAATGCAATTTCAAACCTATGTGTTTTTTTTTTCCTTTTTTTTTTTTTAACAGAATGAAACAATTATTTTCTGACATTCTGTTTTCCTATTATACTTCCACCCTCTCTGCCATTTCTTCACGTTCCTTGGCCCCAGTTAAAGTGTGTCTTGGGAGACGACAACTGCAGTGGTAGCTGTACTTAAGTAACAGTACTGTCTTAGAGTTAAGACTTTTTTAAAAAAGACTTTGTAAAACAAAGGCAGCAATTAATGTATTTCATCACAGTTCTTGAAAGGAAGTTATAATGTAGTTTATCATCCATAATGTACTTAATGTTTGTGTTTCAAAAAAGACGACTACTGAGGCAGAGAGGAGTAAACTGAGCAGCACAAGGAAAGCTGGTGCATTGTTGTTAATTTATAAACAGAGTAAAAGCAACAATGCAGCAAGTGGTCACTGTGCAAACATATTCTATTAGACACCACAAGATTAATGCTTATAATAGTTGCAGTATGTCTATATGAAGCCATAGTGTATTGCAAAGAAGAGAAAAATTAGAATCGAATCGAATCGAATCGAATCGAATAGAACAGTTCACCTGGAAAGGACCTTCAAAGGTTGTATAGTCCAACTGCCTGACCACTTCAGGGCTAACTGAAAGTTAAATCCTATTAAATGGGGACATTGTCCAAATGCCTATTGAACATGGACAGGCATGGGGCATCAACCACCTCTCTAGGAAGCCTGTTCCAGTGTTTGACCACTCTCCCAGTAAAGAAATTGTTCCTAATGTCCTGTCTGAACCTCCCGTGGCACAGCTTTGTGCCATTCCCTTGTGTTCTGACATCGGTTACAAGGGAGAAGAGACTGGCACCTTGATCTCCACTTCCACCCCTCAGGAACTTCTAGAGAGCAATGAGGTCAAGTGAAAAAAAAAAAAAAAAGAAAAAACCAAACAAATTCAAGATTCTTCTGAGCCACTGAGTAAAATGAGAATAAAAGTTATATCATTTGCATTTAAGTAGGACTATAAGAAGGCAGCATTAGCAGGAAGTAGAAAGGATCTAGCAGGGGGGAATGTCCTCTAGTCATTGGACATAATTTCATTAGTAAGCCCAAAGTACTGGAAATCTGGCTATTCATTCCTTTCTTTTTTCCCTTCCAGAACTGTCATATAAGAATATGCATATGAGAATAACATAAGTTTTTAAATCTTTGATGTTGTAATGACGAGTTATTGTCATTACTTTCACTAAGACATACTGCATTTTCCAGAAGATACAGATTTCCTCTAAAGTATCCACAGAATAATGCATATATTCTTGTACAGTTACAGAATGCTGCAGGAGGCAGATTGTGCCATCTGACAACATCAGCAAGCAGCACAGTTTAACTTGAAGAACCCCACAGCACCTCCTAACTGTTGCTTAGCTATTGTGCTGGTCCTGCCAGTTACATCTTGGTTATTTATGCTTTGCTTTCTCTCAACTTCAGCAGCTGGGCCTGTATGAGAGTGCAGGCCTAAGGGAGCACAAAGAAAGTTTGAATGTTTAGTAATAGCATTTTTTGAGAATTCCCATAGATAAAAATCTTCCCTCCTCCCACTCATGATCTGGGGTGTTAGATAGCTGCTTACGCCCTGTATATGACATTGCTTCCAGCTGGCACTGTCACAACATGATCATCACTCTCTCCCGAGCGTACTGGATCTGTAAGATGACAAAGCTAGTAATGGATTTCAAGCCATTACCCTCCTACTAAACAATCTGAAAAACAGGTCTAGAAGGAGGTTGTGGCTTTTTGTTTCTCTTCCCTGCCTCCTCCCCCCCACCATGTTTTGCTATGATTGGAAGAAACAATTGTTCTCCTTGAAAGCAAAGGACAAATAAGAATTACTGGTGACCCCTTATTTCAGAAGTTCACAGGCTGATAGACAAAGGAATATAGAAAATCATTGTAGAAGTGGTATAAAATTCAGTGCAACTGCAAATATGTTGAGAAACAGCACAGAAAAAAATAAAGCTTTAAAACTGTGAAGTTACAGACAAAAAAGAAGCTATATTGTAAGACTGTGAAGGTACACAAAAGCATTAACAGCATAAAACTGAAGCTTTAAGATTAACAAGGGTAGTTGAAACACTTTTATGCATACTGGTTTTCAGTAAACAAAAATGAAAAAAAAAAGGTTTCAATGAAATTGTTTCTTTTGAAAAATGCCTTTTTTGGGGGGGTGGAGGGGTGGGGGTGGGGGGTGGGAAGGATCTTTTTCCGCCATACAAAGGACGGGAATACCTAGAAACAGATAAACATAGACTAGTAGATTATAAATTGGAAAATAATACCTTTGGAACATTTGCAGCTTTTTTGTCTTCTTGTCCCTAGCCTACGTGAAGCAGTTTCTCAGCTAGGCTTCTACTAAGGCATTATGGTCAGTGGATCCTATAATATTCAATGATCAGTCAGCAAGAAAATAGGTCATCATGACATACAGTTAATATAGCCTGAGGAGGTCACCTGGCCCGTAGATGGAGTAGAATATTTAAACTACACAATCTTTCTCTATTTGGGTAAAAGAGAAACTGATATAATCAAACATAGTGGATAATACTTTTAAATCTTATTTGGGGTCAGTTCAAAGAATTGCACTTTATACTGGACAGTTTTTGAAAGGAGGCAGAGGTTTATATAAACTTGTTTTATTAATACAACAAAACCACTAATCTGTTGCAGAAAATAAAACCTCTAGTGTAGCTGTTGGAAAATTGAAGTTTTGCTGAACTGGCAGAAACCAACAGTTGGATAGGCTACCCCAGAAAGCATCACGAATAAAACTTGTCATTGCACATGAAATAAAACAATGTACTGTTGAAAGACATAATGTAGCTATTAGTGAGTCACTTAGTGACTACCACTTGGGAAAAGTACCCAGAGGGAATGAGAGTGTATTTATGCCAGTTCATTCTTGGAAAAAAAAAAAAAAAAAGCATGAATCTTTTTAAGGATTATACTCTCCCAAATGATGTTATTCTCATACTTAAAGTGACTTTTCTTAATAATATATATTGTTGGTAGCAGAAGAAAAAAATAGAGAATATTTGATAGCTGATGTTTCAAATTATAAATACAGTTTAACAGCTGTCAAAAGCAGAGAAGAACATATCTGATGCTTAAACTCACAAAATTCATCACCAGTGTTTTCATATCCACATGACATTGTGAATGACTGGCTTCCGTACCTAAAAATACATTTTTCTTATAGAAACAAGGTATCTTCTGTCTACAAAATGTTTTTTACTTTCTATTTTTATTCAAAAATATTTCACAGGGTCATAGATGTATTGGTATATATCCATATATGTAGATATATAGGTATATAGAAAGATATATAAGGTATATATCTATATAGGTATATAGAAAGAGTCTTTTTGAAAGGCAAAAATTATATTTTCATTAAAGATCGCATAAAATATTCAAAATATTGGTATTGGCCTGATACCAAAGAAAGTTGAATTTTACTACTGTAGACACCCCAAAAAGAGAAGGCAAGGCTAGTGTAATGTATCAGCTGTGTGGTAGAGGTCTACAAGGTTGTAAGGCACACAGAGAAAATGAATAGGAAATAATTGTTCCTAATAATAAAAAATCCTGACGGACGTCAAATGAAGATGTTAGTTAATAAGGTCTAGACAATCCAAATTAGATATTTTTATATGGAATGTTTAAACTTGAGCAAAGTACTGCAAGGTGTTTTGGATACTAAAGCCTGAATTCAAGTAATAACTACATCAAGTCAAGAAAAAAGAATCCATGCAACACTAGTAAGTACACAGTTTCCATCAGTAGTGTAGCAAGTCCCTCAAACACAAATTGTTGGAAGCTGTGAAGTTACTGTTCTGAAGTGCTGTTGTATTCTGACTTGTTCTTAAAGTTTTTCCATACTTGCTACTGATCCCTCTCAGACTGAGTCTACTGGGCATGATGAACATTGGATCATACCTATGAAGGATATCCTTATAATCTTTCTCCACATGTTCCGTTTAAGCAGCAGCTTCCTGGTTTGGAATTTGAATCAAAGCCTAGTTGAAGGAGTCTATTGATTTATCCTGTACACGGGTGGCATGTGGTTTAGGCAGTGAGTATGAGCATGGACTGATAAAGTGCTAATATATTCATCTGCAGTGTAATCCTCTTCACAATTAAGATATTCAGAAATGAATGGTTCTGAAATTAAAAAAAAAAAAAAAGAAGGCAGATATTTTTCCACTATTTTAAATTTTGCAACTTAAGTCCCCTACGTACATTCCATGATACATCAAAGATTTTTGTTTTCTTTATAGAAACTTTATATATATATATATATATAACAATATATATAGAAAATACATATGCCAGAAATCTCATTGCTTATTCTGAGGGTTTTCCTTATATTTTTTTGATTGTACTAAACCATATAAATAAAAGTTTAACTAGAATACTTTTATTCAGGACACTATATAAAAGTATGTATTCTGCTCTATAAATTATATAGTGACTTTTAAAATAAAATAAAAAAAAAACAACTCCTGGAACTTAGGTTTATGCAATGCTTAAATGCTAACTTACATTCGTATGAATTAGACCTTAATAAATATAATCTCTTATAGTAAATCTGACACTTACTTCAAGTATCAGTGAACTGTACTGTTTTACTCCATTATGTTAATATCTGCTTACAGCAGTTTGATTCTTTTCAGCTGAGAAAGTTTAATGCCATGTTGCCAAGCAGTCCAATTTTTTATTTATTTTTTTTATTTTATACCAAGAAAATATCATAAGTTTGCTCTACTTATTTCTTACAGACATATGAAACCATTTGGTACACATTTTGAGATTAAATATTTTATCCATTGTACTGTAAGGCTATATTAATCAGAATTAAATCTGAATTATCTTGATAAGCCAAAAATAAATGATCCCTGAAACAGAGTGGTTTAAGTAATGTCCACAGAAGAGGAACACCCCTATTTATTTTCTTTACTCAGCTTCAATACTGTGTATAAATTACATCTTTTCTCTGATTTTATACTGTATTCTTTTTTACATAAGAATTGATTTATTTCCTATGCTAACTACCCATGAAATTTCATTTTAATTTAAAAAATCAATTCAATTAGATCTGTAGCAGTAGAATGAAATACCTTAAACAATTCTGTTTGTTAATGTTTCACTTTCATATTCCAAATAAACAGCACAGGTTTTTTTTGTTTGCTTTGTTTTTGTTGTTATAGTTTTGTTTTGTTTTGTTGTTTTGTCTTTCAAATATAATACAAAATATAATATAATCTGTTCTTTGGAGAGAGGTGAGTGTGGTCAACGAAACTTAGCATGCTATGTCTTATCCTGAAGAGAAAAAAAAAAAAAAGTCAAGAAAGTTGGGGGGGGTTATAATGGATAAGCCTGAAGACTTTTAACTATTCTTATAATAAATGGCATATCAAGCAAAGAGATCATGATCTCTGCAAAAAGCTCTCCGGTAATATCTTGAAGCTAAAGAGGAACAAGAGCTCCTGATTGGCACTTTGTTACTTGAATGGTAGCCCCACTGATGAGACAGAAAGGCCACTAAGGATAATTTTTACACTATCTAAAATCTGCCAGATGTCAAGCTTAAAACTATGAAAGTTATAAAGCATTTCCTAATAATAATAATAATAATAACAACAACAACAATGTGCCCAAACGCAGAAAGCAAGGCTTTTCCTAGGCAACCAAGACTCATATATATTCTTGCCTTTTTATTACTTCCTGAATACACTTTTCATCATAATGTCTCCTTACCTCCTTTTTTCTTCTACAAACCAAAGAATCATCTCCATCAATATGCAGTATGAGCCTACTGCCACAATATAAATGTGTAGCATTAAAAATTAAAAATATTATTTTTTACACTCCGTCAGGATGAAAAGTGAGGCTTCATTCTCATTTGCAGTTCGGCTTCTACTCTGTCATCCTTCTTGTATTATACCACAGGACATGATTGCTAATAGACAGCCAAATTCCTACAGACCTTAAATTACCTCAGCTCTGCTCTGAGCAGAAATCCACATGACAGCAAATACAGACGAATTTTCAAAGGTGAGCTAAGTTGGTTGCTGTACTTCACTGCGAATCATCCTCTTTGATCTAATGTCAGAACAATAGAGAACAGGAATGTATGGGGTGGTTTACCATTCAGCACAAGGTTCTTAAAGCTAAAGGAGACATTATTTGTTTTGGAAGCTGAGAAATCCAAAAGTGACTCTTCCCATGCACTCAACCAATCTTCTTTTAAAAAGTAAAATAAATTGCCTACTAGATGTATATCTCTTAGGTTCTTTGAGCACCAAGTTGTTTGATTTTTTTTGTTCCTTTTGCTGGGGCAACAGTGAAGTCCACATTTGTGTTTGTTTGCAGCGAAGTACGGTTAACTTTCAACTTGGCTGAAGTCCTGGCTCTGCAGAGCCCTCTGTTTTGTAATTTGAAGGTTAAATTCTTCTCCGAGAGCCTTGCTGGAGTTAGCGTTCTCACTCCCAATAACTGTAGGAACTGCCTGACCTTTATAACTGCAAGTCAATATTCGTGCTGTCAGAAGAAGCATCATTGAGAGTAATCTTCACAATCATGAGGAAAAGGGGTTTGCCACGGGCAGATCGTGATCAGTGAAGGGGAATCAGTGAACAGTCAGATAAAACTGTTTTAACTGGATACAAAGAGTCTCTTTTACACAGCTTCAGGTTTTATTCAAAAGTCTGCAGACCTGCAGTATCCACAGATCTCCTCCAAATTTCAACAAGATCAATGGAAAAATAATAATAAAAAAGGAATTAAGAATGAAGCACTCTAAATGGTTTGACCTCTAGGTCATCTTCTACAATGCTGCTCTCTGGCAAGTTCAGACACATGCAACTGGAAAAGATATAAAATAATTGCTTATTGCCTTTGTCCTCTACCCAGCACAAATTCCAAAGCAGGTCTAGTATCAAACTCAATTGGTGAAAAATACTGTATTAATATACAATATCTTGAATACCTCACTGCACCTCATAAACTTTTCCACTAGGAACACTAGGAGTGTTGAATACAATATCAGACCAATAATAAATACCATAATCTCAAGTCAGAATCTTAAAGTAGAACAGTTTTTTGTGGACTGAATAATTATTTGCAAAAGCAGACAATAAAGTATCCTGTCTTGGGAGAATTCTAGTATTATGCAAATATGCTCAGGTTTCTGTTTGCAATTACAAATAGAGGTATGCAGGCAAGGGAAAAGGCAAACAAGGAACTCAACCATGAACAAATGACCCAGGATGTTCTGCACCTAAGTGAAGAGTTGGTTATTGTTATGAATAAATAAATAAATAAACACGTTCTGACCATTTGAGAGCAAAACACTCTTTGGAAATTCTACTTTATTTCTTCCTCCATTCTAGAGATCCAAGGTTATTAGAAAACCCATATTTCTTTATATCGTCTTATTCTAAAATAAATGCTCTGGACTAAGCTTCACTTCTAAATTTTCAGTAAATGAAAAGTCTGTTTATAATTTAATGACAAAATAAATGACATCTGAAACTTGGCAGAATAATGTAAACTGAGGCTTGCCTGACTCAGACTCAGTTTCTGGCTGTGTTTAAAGGAGGAGACAAAGGAAGAGCTAAGCCAGTGGAAATTTAATCTTTTTTTTTTTTTTTTCTTTTTATGTTTTGATACATCTGTTACAGGCTGCAACCAGGGCAACCAGCAAATGCTGGAAATTTCATAACACTTAAGGAATGTTTAAATATTATTTGTGGGAACACCCTAAAAGTCAAAAGGATTTTAACTACGAACTGGTTAATTTTAGGCCCACAGTCTCCAAAGATGTGTGAACATTCTTCAATAATGCAAGATAATGTCTTCACATAAAAACATGAACTTTTCCGTCATGCATATGGTTTTAATATGACTGGGTCCTTTTTAAAAGAAAAAAAAAAAGAAAAAAAAAAACATGCGGTAATACATTTCAGTATTAGCTTTCACGCCAAATAGACAACTTCCACAAAAGTTTCTACCCTGTAATTGGACACTTGGACTTTTCCTGTCAAATTTTTCATTCAGTAAGCTCTGTTTGAAAGGGAACTGCTTTGATTTTTACAGATCAAAACATTTTTATTTTTATTTATTGTACTGAAGAAATCTTCATTTTGACCTGCTACAGAACTAATTTGTGTACACCATGGTTTCTTCTGTGATTTGAATTTCATTTTTTTCTAGGACTCAGACTTGTTTCTGTAGTAGATTCTGGCTGTGAAAAGATGCACAGAGATGATAAAATTTGTGTCCTGAAAGGTACCTGTTCAATTTCCAAGGATACAGTAAGGTACACTATGGGCATTGCAGTCCAGCCAGTGGTGAACAGATATAAGATGGAGTGAGAAAACAAGAACGATGAGACTGTGAGAAAACTCTTAATATTTCAACTCAAAATTATTCAGAAATATATATAAGTAGTTGTAAGTGATAGCTTCAAAATGTCAACTATATAGAAAACTTTGTTTTCCCAAAACAATTTTTTAAATCATAAAAATGAACTCCATGAAACAGTTACTGGGGAGGTACTACTAATTTAATTCATTTGACTTTTTACACAGGTTTCAAACAGCAATTGCTCAAACAATTTTTATGGCTGAAAACAAAATACAAAATACAATAATAAGCATCAGCATCCAACTGCAGTTTCCTGACAATGATTTTGTTACTTCATCTGAAGTATTTTATCCTCCTCTCTAGAAGAAGGGAAATAGATTTTAATGGTGCACAGCTGCCTTGGGCAACAGATGATAGTCTTCAGGGTTTCTATTTTCTTCACAGAAGATGTAATGTGGTTCCAAAAGAATCACTTACATTTTCCCTGCTTGGGAAACATATATGATGGCATTTTATAATGCCGTTTTTGTTGTTGTTGTTGTTGTTGTTTTTTAAATCTGATCATTTTTTTGATATCAAGAGTTGTGCTTATTATTTCTAAAGCACATTAGTTCTGGAGACCTTATGGTAAGAAATTATATGGAATATTCTCACACAGAACAGGTATAAGCTATTGTCAAAATAGCCAATCATGTTTTTTAGTGGTAATTTATAGCTTAATTGGTAATAACATTCGGGATTTGATGTGGTTCGGAGCACATTGATGTTTCTTTAAGCAATGAATCTCAGAAAGGGTCTGTTCCAGTCATTGCTTCTATCTTGTATCTTCATGTGAACTTCTAGGTAGGACATGGATTTGTTCCCATTTACACCGATTACTGGTGTTTGGCACCCCACAGATTTCAAAACTCAGTGAAAAACATTTTCCATCCAGAAGTGGAATGAAATTGTTATGCGAGCCAAAATGTTAAATACTTAAAAGAGAAAAGACTGTTATAAGAAAATAGCAAGGACGGTACAGGTATAGAGTGAGTGTTAAAGAGAATTATTATGAAACACTTTGCTGATATTTTGGCAGTTATTCAGATCCTGATAGTTCACCCAAAATTCAAAGGACCACAACAGCAGGGAGGGAAGCAATCTTATAAATTGAAAAGAAAATGACAAAAACAAACAAACAAACAAAACCCCCAAACACTCTGTCCCTTCCACTCCCCCCCCCCCAAAAAAAAGAGAACAACAAAAAATAAGCAAACAAATGTACCAACAAACATCCCTACCAATAAAAATCAGCTGCTGCTTTTTTTTTTTTTTTAAATGGATAACCAGTGTTCACAATTTCATGGCCAAAGCTGACCAACTCTTGCCATTATAATACACTGTGAGTTTTTAGACTAAATGCTTGTCAACCATTTACACTGTCCATTGTTGGTTTCCGGATGCAACCTTTTAATTTTTTTTTTGAATTAACATAGTAAGTTTACTTTTGAGAACGAAGGAAATATTTATGTTGCCAATGTTAAAATTTCTGGCAGCACTTTTATGAAGACTTTAAAAATACTTTGCTTCCAAAAAGGGAAAAGACTTTTATCAGGTGGTACCTTTGTACCACCAAATCACAGGCTTGATTTTTCTGTTCTTCTGAAAACTTCTGAAAGCCAGAAATGTATGTTTGCAAATCTCTGTTTCCATTTACTGTGACATCCTTGATTTTTTGCAGTTAAGCCCCACAGGGTCCTCCTACAGTAAGAGTGATTTGTTCTTGGCATCAAGAATTTTTATTTCTCCTACTGCTTTGCAAAGTGAGAAGGAAGAAAATGCCAGAAATGTTTGGAGTTCACTACTACAGTTGAACTGGACAGCTCTGAATATGTGAAATGTTATTTGAAAAGAAAAAGTTTTGCAAATCAGATGCAAACTATTGAAAAGGAACACCCAAACTAATGGTTAAGTATGTGTGTAAAGTATGAAAGAAACAGGGATCCATAAGGATCATATGCAGATACACAGTTAACTGCAGCGTCAGTCAAGCACAAATATACCTTCTTTCATGCATTTTAGCAAAGAGCATATGCAACAACTTCTGAGGGTATGTATGAAAAAAGTATTCGATGATCAGAAAGAAGTGGCTTGGTAAAACTGGACTGCAGGATATTTTTGCTCTCCTGCAATATGTATATGAAAGTAAGTTCGACTGAATTTCACTGACATGGGAGTAAAGCATATAATTTTCCATACATTAGTATTTCTGTAACGCAAAACAGCCCTTCCTTAGAAAATGTGTCCATTCTGGGACATATTCATGCAATGGAAAAGGAGTCCTGGGGATTTCACTGAGCAATTAGGGAAGTTCTTATAAAAATATTTATAAAGAAATGAATCACTTGTTTTTAGTACAGATCAGCCTGGGCTAATACCAAGCACTCTAAGGTCTGAGTGAAACAGTTTGCAAAGATGTACATATTATTTTTAGTTACTGAGCTTGGAGTTTTTAACTTAAAATACAGAATGATGTGCAAGTAATTTTTTACATTCTCAAGTCAGCATTCTTGGTGTATTCTGAAAAGTGTTGGTAACATAGGAGACAAAGAAGTGGAAATTACTAGCTATTGTAATTGCCACAGAAGAAATTACTGATTAAAGTATGAAGGAATAAATTGTATTTGGCCAACTCGTTGAATAAATCAGATGTCTAAATTCAAGTACAGAAATTTAACAGTTTTACTGCTAATAAGTAACCTGTACAATATTAGCAGTAAAGGGAATAATAGGGGAGAACTTTCTGACTGCAAATGTTCTTTCATGCCTACATTTATTGGCATTTATAATTAAGGAAATAGCATTATAAAGCTCACTTATTAATTGAATGTCAGAAAAAATCGCTAGTGTTCACTACTTTACTGAAGTCACGTTATGAAATGCTTACCAGTGACAGAGTGAAAACAACCTTAATTTTGTACATTTCAGAGTCTAGATCCCGTTTTATTGTAAAATAGGATGCCACCAAGCAAACAAAAGGGGAAAGATGAAATATACTCTGTAAAAGTTTATAATGTTTTCCTTCAATTCTGCTTTATCCCATGTGTGATTTCAAGTAGATTTATTACCAGCTGCAGCCACATCCATTCTGTGGATTTTTCTGTTTACTGAAGGACTGACTCAGGCCCTTCCCTATACATGTAGCTGTCATGAGGCTGAAACACAGGAAGAATGTAAGCTCTTGCTCATACTCGGTGAGTTATGCTGAGAGCACCAAACCTTAACCTCATACATAGTCTCAGTCATGACCAAGAATATTGACTCTGAAAATCAAAACTCAGTAGTTGCCCACAGGCAGGCATCACAGGAGATAAAAAATAATGCAAAATCAGAACAATGAACTAGAAACTGTTTATGTTGCTGTACATACTGCAATTTCACCCTACATGTTCTTGGCCAAGGGTTCACTTTGGAATGAGAATAAGCTCTTTATTTTTAAAAATTTAAAGTCATTTTTCCCCACAGAAGTAATAAAACAGTAAATCCTACCCTGTAAGATCTCATATCCCAATCAGCTGTATTTTAGACACCTATATGTACTGAACACTTCAGATTAGTCTGCTGGAATTTATACTTTGGATTAAAATTCTAGTCTTTCTAGAATAAAAGTTGCTTTGAGAAAGTGGCATTAATTATTTCCTTGTTCTCAGTTTTGTTTGTTTGTTTAGTTGTTTGTTTTCCCTATAGTTACTGTCACTGAGGCTTGCTGCGATGCAGCAAGGAAGCATCAGTTTAGTCTCTGCATGTTTCACATTTGTAGCTGGTCGTTTACTTTTTCAAATACTCATTTTCTATTATTATCTATTCCATAGAATCACTGAAAATGCATGCGACTTGAAGGATGTTAGGAAAGGCTGCTGCTTCCAGCAGCTCCACACCCAGGAATTCCTCCTGCCCTGCCATGGGATCACAGTACGGGTCTCTGTCCTAGGCTGAGGGGCACAACGGCTCACACATTCATCTCACAGGCACCCCACAGGTCTTTCTGAATACCAGCATGGAGCCCGTGCCCATCTAATACTCATGGCTGGACCCAGGGCCTTCTACACACTGGCTAGTTGAGGTTGAAGCTTTCCACCAATTATACATGCAAACCTCCCCAAACATAAGGCTTGGGGAAGACACAGGTGATTGCCCCCCTCCACCACGAGGCACTTGGGCTGTGACTTGCCTCTCATGCCTCATGCTGGTTCCCACAGTAGCTTGTTTTCAGGAAACACACCATTCCCACCCCAGTGGCTTGTGGCAGACCCTCACCCACTCCAGAAGCTGACACTGAGAGCAGCCACTTGTCTTGTTTGTTGGCACCATTAGCCAAAAGTACCTATGTCCCCATTCTGACTCCAGTTGCTGGCACCAAATTCACTCACACCAGACCTTCAGTAGCTGACATTCTAGGTGTAAAGTCTGTAGGACCCAAAGAGACAAGCCAGAGACATATTTTTGACAAACTATTTCTTTTTCTAATTATTTATATATCCCCAGTATAACTTTAACCTATCAATGCAGAATATACTGAAGCATGGCTTCAGTCTTAACATTTTCCTGCCTTTTAAATACAGAGATCTGTTTTAGGCTGTTTTCATGCCATTATGCAATATTCTAGTAATTCATAGAAGTAAGGTTGTCAGAGAGAGGTTCTGTGAAGCTTCCACAGAGCCAAGTTCTTATATGCAAGACCTTTGAAACTGAGACACTGATTTTGCTATGGTTTCTGCTGGAAGATCCTTCCACGTTTTGTAGTCAAGACCCTTGAAATGGAAATTGCCAAAATTTGAAAGAAGTGCTAAGATCATTTGGCCACCTCAAAACGTCTACTGCTCCCTTTCTTCTCCCACTTCTTTCTGTGAAGAAGAAAGTTGTAGCTTAAATGCTAAGAGCTAAGATAGGAAAATTACATCTTTCAAAACATTTAAATCTTTCCACTCACTAACTGCGAATTGCCAAAAAGCAGATTGCAAAGGCAGCTTTTACTACTATGCTTACATATTCCATACCATTTGCCTGTTAAGTTCAAGATGTCAAGATGGAAAGGTAGCCTGAAAGCTGCCAGTATTTTTTTTTTTTTTGACATTCATCTGTTTCAAGAAAGATTGAGATAGTGTTAAAAAGAACAAATATATATATATCTATATATTTAAAAGAGGTGTTAGCCAAAAGTAAACAAATTATGTGTGCGTGCTACAACAATCAGGCATACAGTTGTGAGTCGTTACCCCCCTCCAATGAATTAAATGCTGTCTAACCAATGGAATATATGTACTGAAAGGAGTACTACCACACTTCTGGTATTCAGCTCTGTTTTAGCACTGCTTAACTCTGAACTGAAGAGGTTGCTCAGATTTCTATTAGTGCAGTGTTCTTCTTGGACTTGTTTAATAAAATTTTCAATGAAAATGTCAGAGAAGCTTTTCTGATTTACATTTTCAGTCCAAGAAGGGCTAATATTGTGCATTCTGTTCAAAAACTCTTTAGTTTTGGTTTAAGGAAAACAAAGACAAAGTGAATATTTGTAGGTGGAAAAGTGGGAACAGTACATATGTCCCATCATCAATAATATGATAATTGACTCAGATGACTGAAAGAAACTTCCTAAGTAACTGATCAGGGAGGTCTGGAAGTTTCATATTCTTTCTGGAAGCTTCCTCTTGGAGATCATCCTTGCAGAACTAACAACGCAAAGTAAAATGAGACATGATTCCTTACATTGTAAGGTCATTTTGGTCAGGATGTTTACATGTATTGCCTTTTAATTTCTGGATTGTGGGAATAAAGAGTCACTAGTTTCAAACTTATTAATTAGTCAAAATGATTAATTAAGTCAGAAAACCCTAAAGCTGAGAAAAGAACTTTTATCTTTTAAGTTTAGTTATAAGTTGATAATAAATACACATGTAGTATCATTCATTTCCTTTTCTGCTTGAGTAACCATAAATAGAATGGGTTCACATTAACAAGTTTGGCCTGAAATTGTGTTAATGAACCAGAGAGCTAAAGCTGAGTTGAATGACAGACTGAAGTAGGAGTTACATAAATAAGAATATTTAAGTAAGGAAAATTTGTAGTATGTTTCTTATCTTCTAAGTTACAAAAGCTTTTACCAAAGTGCCTCTCTCTGCTAAGAGTATATTCAACATTTTCTAGGTTTAATGCATAAGAAAAAAATACTAAGAGTTCTAAAGAAAACTGCATTTCTTAGTTGCAGCTATATGTCAATATCATTGTCATCACACATCATCTGGTAACACTTTCAAGAGAAATTTTACATTTCTCATCTTTAAAGTTCAGAATCCACAGATCTTATATTACTCTCATGCTGATAATGCACTTCAGTAATTGTGCTGTATAGCAAATATTTCTGTGTGCAAGTTTTAAATAGTTATTCAGCTGAATAATGTCACAAATCAGATGCTCTGTTTAAAATGCCAGCATGTTCTTTCCATTAATATCACAAGAGTGAAACTGGCATTATTACCAATGCATAACAAATGAGATTCAGTGAATAAATTGAAGGCACATTGTCCTGTGTACAGCTGTGCTAACATAAGTATAAAATTTTATTCACTACATTGTAAGACATACATTTTGCAAGGTAAGAAGTCTTGTTAGGTAAGAATCTTCTAAATGTAATAAAGACGAGCTAGAGGCAACATAATGCCAATGTATCCCCAACGCATAATCAAAGCTTTTATCAAAAACACTAAGCTGGGCATCAAAGTCATTCTTAAAGGTTTTCAAACCAGTCTGTTTTCTGACCGGTTGTATCCAATATCCACAGAAATGCTCAGTCATATAAGTGAGCTGCTTCTGTGTTCCACTCACTCATACATTGTCCTCTGCCAAGCATTCTCAATTTATCATTGCAGAATCATCAAAACAGCTAAAAATCTGTATTGTCCCAGGTACATAATAAGAAAGACAAGGTGGTAGTGCTTGATATAACTGAGCTGAAACTTAATTGACTAATGTGGAAATATCAAATAGTCTACAGTGTTTCAGGAATCATGTTTTTCTTTATCCATTAGGATTACTTCAGTAATCAGTTCAGTATCAGTTTTCCCACTGCATTCTGGGTCCTCAGACATTGTTTGAATCGTGTTATGAAGATGAGAGGCAATAGAGAAATTATTTTCTCTAATGTATCTTCTCTTTAGCACATCAGTCACCTCTTTTTATGACACCTAGAGATTATTCACACATTCATTTTGATTTGAGCTTTTTGGGAATTTGACCCATAAAATAAAAAGTTGAATTAAGTAACTCTCACCTATTTGAACATCTTAAACTGACGACCTGTTTGTAGCCAAGCAAATCTTGAATTTGAAATTTTTCTTGAATCTTGAAATTTTTCTGTGGATGGCCAGCAAAAGCTACCTCATCTAGACTGTTAGAGGAATTTTACAGAAAAGTTGTTTACTAATGCAGTGTATTCAGAAAAATAGACTGCAAATGACAAAAGAAGGATTTGATAAGGGGAGTTTGGTTATCAACCTTTTATTTTGCTCCTCGGGATCAGAAGAATGCTCAGTGAGGTTATTTTTGTTGAGATTTTAACTTTGGAGAAACCCATCTGCACACAGGAATGAATAGTACATCAAAAATCTTAGTGCATTAGGGACCAAAGCAATGGGCCATCTTAATAATAAAGATTCCAGAACAGGAAATGTAATGTGTGATGTGAAATGTCTACATTGAAGGAACATGTTTAAGTATCCTCCCGTAATAGTCACAAACCAAGAAGGTTTCTCAAATTTAATACATTGTGTAATATTTATTCTTAAAATAAATTTGTAAAAATAAATAAATAAATAAATAAATAAATGCTGGAGATAGTCTTTGAAGTACAAAGACTTACCTGCCATAGTATTTTTTTTCTTAGCTAAAAATGAAACCCAAGAATGAAAGGCTAAAAGCTCCTTCGTAATCTACAATCTGCACTGTATCCAATTTTTTATTACCCATTGTTTTTATTTTGCTCAGATTAAATTACTTGTGTTTAATTTGTAAAGTTTAATGGTGTTAACACTACATCATGCAGATCTGTCTTTCATAAATTGACACTTAAAGACGTGTTAGAAGCACATGTTTGTTTGAACTGATTTCTTGTTTGAACATTAGAGTGAGCACAGGAGATCAACAGCTTCCTAGACTGAATTTGATGCTCCTGATAATTACCACAAAGTTACTGGAGAAGTAGACAGTACTGCAGAAAAAGATACTGATAAAACAAGTATCTTCATCAGCAATCTCAGTCTTGGTGACTGAAATGGAAATAGGTAACTGGCAGAAATTAGCTTTAATCTGAAGAAGTTCTCTCTTTATAATTCATATGATTGTTCAAAGAAAACAAAATAAGCAAATACACAACCCCTGATACTATCCTCCTATTTTCTGTGTAACATCCTTCAGTAATAATGAGTAGAAAATATGTAAATATTTAGTTGAACTTGCATTGTATAAAATAATTTCACTTAATATGTAAGATTTGATTTTTAATGTCATTATTGCAGATTTTCTCTAAGATACTTTTTCCAGTAAGGATGGTAAAAATAAATAAATAAATAAAAATTAAAATAATTAAAACAAAAACCTCCTTAGGTTTTATTTTATAATTTTTACCTCTTGTCACCTATTATAACCTCTTGTCACCTAATATAGCCATTGTCACCTATTATCATTTCCTCCTTTTGTAACAGTTATAGCATTCAGAGACATAATAGTGTAAATTTTCAAAGAATAATACCAAATATGGGATTATTCTTTATTTTTTTCCTGAAAAAATCCCTAGTACCCAACAACTTAATTGAAACAGGAAAAAAATGCTTTAAAATTATGCGTCCCTTCAACGAATAAATGAGACTACAGAGCAAAACAGTTCTTTAAACCTGAGTCATGGCCAGCCGCTGAAAAATGTTTGAATTCTCTTTCTAAGTGGTAAACCTTCCTAAATAGTAATATAGGCATTTGCTCAGTATCTAGTAGTGTTCAAATACTTCCGGAGTGCCATCAGCTTCTCCTTCTTCTGTTTCACCTGCCATTGAATTTACTGTGCGTGTTAGAACCTATTTCAAGATCAACTGTTGAAAATCACCCCTAGGTTGTAGAAAAAACATGAAGAGGTGAAAATCTTGTTCTCATTAGGACTAAATAAATCTCTAATACTTATAAGCGAAGCAGGCACGTACAAGTGTCTATTGCACTCTAGTATCTTATTTTAAGCTAAGGGTATTCAGTATTCCATATTATCTTGGTGAACATTTCAACTTTCCTTTTTGTGACAAAGTTTACTTCTGTGCATAGGACAGTTTTCCATAGACGGAAGGGCTTGTTTCTCACTAAAAGGTTTAAAATAGTTTTTTTAATTACAAAAGAGATTTTCTGTACATGGATAATTTTCAGTCTTCTACTACATTTCCATTTGTTTTCATTGAATAAGTTGTAACTAAATATGTAACTGTGGTTTCATTAAATACATCAGTTTCTCGTCTTTCTATGACAGCATTCCCTTTGCCTGAATCTTGTTTTCAGGGCTAAGTGTCAGTGCAAATAGCTTCACAATAACAACAATATTTATGGTAAATATGTGCTGATAAAGATTGAAAGGTGATGAAATCAGTACAGTAGTTTACAAGAAACCTTTATCTGAGGTTAGAGTTTCAATTAAAATAGTTGTAGAAGGGGAGACACGAGTGGCCATATTGGCAAACTCTGGACAAGTGATGAAGTAATGAAGAAGGCAGATTGAGTAAGTCAGAAACACCAGTGCTACTATATGTCTTAAAAATTTATAGCAAGATCCCATGACTGCCATTATTAAATGCTGCTGAAAGGTCATGTAGCGTTAAAATAGTGTAAAGGCCATCAGTAATCAGTAATTAGTAAGAAGGCATGAATTTCTTTTGCCTGAGGACTTTTCAGTACCAAATGAGACCCACTATGAAATCAGGCAAGAATGTATCATAAAAAATGTCTTTCCAGTAATTAGTAGTTACATGATATAGGTAAAAAAGCGTTTGCTTTATCCCTCCTTTACCTCTTAATGTATTATGAACAAGTAATTATGGTTCAACAGGATAATGTAATAACATCTGTCAACTTAATAATTTAAAACATGTTCAGTCATTATCAAATTATCTTTTTTTATTTTGTTTTTCACTCAGTGTTATCTGCAGGATAAAATTTGAAATACACATTTTCAGTATGCATTCTGAATGAACAGGACTGGCTAAACTGAGTGGTACCATTTACATTAAGTATAATAGGTATTAGAATGTCAATATTTCAATGAGTCACAAATATTTTTAATCCTTTCTAGGCACACAAACTCACCATCATATTATTAACAATAGTTTATATTATTTTACATAGGAGCTTGTTATACCATTCGAACTCTCAGTATGCAATTAAGTGTTAATATGTGCCTGAGGAAGAAGGTATAATTTTTGAAAGTGCTGCAGGAATAATGCAGAAACCCAAATTTTACTTATCTGTAATTAGGACAGAAACTACATCAGATTGTTCCATTTGCTCATAACCAACTTCACAGTACTTTATTTCCATTTCTACACATCTCAGTCTTGAAAGCTAAACATAAGCAGCTGAAGTTCCTGACCACATATAATACAGGACTGTAGCTTGCAAAGGTTGTTCAATGTTGGTTCCTGAACACTGACCCTATGTTCCAAGCATATCCTCATTTTCTAACCTGGTGTGTTCTAATAAGAAATGTTACATATATCTTTAAGTCCAGCAAGACACCAAGGACATCCAGAAAACATTTTTTTTAGTCTATACTGCAGATTACATCTTGCTGTCATTATGGCACTATGTTTTGTCCAGTGTATTCAGATTGCTGCCATCCATGGTCTTATGAAGATAAAATTCTTAGGTAAAATATACTTTGTTGAGGGCCAGACTGAAAATACTTTGGAGTAATAAAGACTCTATCGATATTTCAGTCATTGACATGCCATAAATAAAAGGACGTTAAGTTAATGGCAATTTTCAGAAGCTATTCAGTGATTCATCCACCAACTTATCTTTGCTATCCTTGCATAGCTCTATGATGATGTATGATAATACCTGATTATGTCAGAGAAAAAGAGAAGTTTTTAAGTTCATGACAGGACTTTAATAAAGAACATTTTAAACACAACTGCATACATAAAAACTTATTGTTTATAATAAATTTGGAGAAGGACTCAAGTTCATGATGGGCATATTGGGAATAATACTAGAACATGGTGAAAAGGAGAAATGTATCAGTTTCATGACAAAATAATTCAAGAGAGTTTCTGCAAACTTCAGTTAGGTCAATGAAAGACTAGGTAATTGTATATTGAAAAATTCATAATGCTAGAAAGGAATTAATCCACTATTACAAAAAGATCACAAAAGATTCACAAGCAGTTAAGTCTGCTGATGTTTTTGAAATATATTTTGAATTTAATATTGGTATTTCCCCTTATGTTTTATTATGAACTGAAATTGAAAATCAAACAAACAATGTTTTATTGGCTGGTTACATAATCTGGCAATTTTTTAATGCTTAATAACTGAATTAAATATATATATATACATATATATATAATATGATTAATATTGTATAAAGATTTTTATAGCTTTTGAGATCATGGTTCACATTTCACCTTTGACTTGGTTTTTAATATAATAATTTTTACTTTTTACTTTAAATGAAAGGCTTCTTTTGGAAGGAAATCATTAAAGCCAAAATATAGTGAAATTAAATATTCATAGCAAAAAGTATTCTCAGTAAGATATAGATTAATGTATTCAATCAGGGATGAAGCACATTTTTTTTAGTCCAAGACCAATAAAAATATTTCAGAAGTTTTACCACAGCACTCCATGCTGTATGGAGTAGGCATTTATCTCTGGATTCAGCAAGTTACATATAGAATTTTAATTTAATTGTGCTCCGACTATACTTGAGGTTAGAAACACTCTCACATATATTGCTGAGCTTTTTCCAAGGTAACTTAGATTGCTCCAAGTGAGAAAACGCATTTATAGTAGAAACAAAAGCCCAGTATATACCTGACACTCCTGCATGTTCTGGGAACTACAACTCAAGTGCAAGACAAAACACATTTTTGAATAGATCTTCTGTTGTCTTAGACTCATCTTCTACCATTTTATTTATGACGATAACAGTAAGTAATGTCTGCAACAGCTTATTTTGCTACTTCTTTTTATATAACTGTCATTATTATTATTATTACTCTGTCCTTTTCTTTTCCTACTAGCGCTTTATTATCCTAAGAAAATAATGTGTATAATACATTTTGAATCGCTGTTTAACTTCTTCATGAGACTGAAACAAAATAAGTTGTCTTATATAGCAGTCACAATTTAATTCAGACTTCAGTCGGTACATCTTTCTTTATGACTGAAACGATTGATATATACTATAATGAATAAAATTTGATCAATAAAAAACAAGAACACCTGCTTACTGATAGAGTATGTTATGGTGGAATATCTTTCCACCTCTGATTTCAGTCCTGAAACTAAGGGATCTATCTACGTGAGGAGTCTGGAAACAATAATTCATAGCACCACTGGATATAAAAAGTATTCTCAGTTGAGATGTTGATTTGATGACATATTTCAATTTCCTCCTACCTCATTTCTTACAGTCTCAAATGTGATAGTCCTCCTTCTTTGGTTTCATGGAGGCTAGTGACTTTATATCCTCTTGTCTTACTCATATGTTCTTGTGTTTCCCAAGTCAAACACTTTTCTTCCTATCGATTATATGGTTAACCTAAATAGGTAAAACTCAGAGCTATTGTTTTATTCTTTCTGAACTTAGCTGATTCTGTTTCACATCTGAAGAAGGAATTAAATTTCCCAAATAAAATATTTTAACATATTTTATCTACATTTTTTTTGAAAAGATATACTAACCATGCATTAGGGACATCCTGAGCTTGTGACATCCATACCAGTATTACTGCTTTATCTTAGAAACATAGAGGTTTTTCACTCCTTGTACACTCCTTTGTACAATATAGGTTTCTGAATATTTGGGCTGTCTAAGGATGAAAGAGCAAATACTATTGTAATTTTTTATTGTGTCATTCCAATAGCAATGAAGTAAAGATGGCGGATTTATGTTGAAAAATCATTGCATTGTCTCAGGTTTTTAACAGACAAACTTGAAAGATTTGTTTCTAGAAATCAAGACAGGATCTGTAAGTGGGAGTGAGGAATCTGAGGCAAAGACAAATTAGCATCTTTAAGTAAACACACCATTTGTGTTCTGGCAGAAAGGTTAAAGGATGCCCCAAATGATGATGCAAACTATGACCTCGTAGAAATACAACAGGGTCTAACAGTGACCAGCTGAGTGAGTGTTCCATTTAAACCGTGTTAAAAAGTGAAAAACAAAGCTTTATTTTTATGTTACTTTTTAAATGCCATTAATTGTTGAAATAATTCTAACATAAGGACTCACACACCCTGCATGTTGGCTATTGACATTTACTATTATGAAATCATCTGTGGATTTTCATTTACAGCCTCAAATTCTTTCCTGATGAAGACAGAGCTGAAAAATGAAGTCATGATTTAGGAAAGATGCTCAGATTAAAAATAGCTTGGATGAGAGAGAAAGATTTGTTTCCTTCTATGACAGCAAATGCTATCTGAATGATATCTGAGGATGACCTTCTAAAACAGGCAGCTGTTATCTATCTGAAACATGCATTAAATTAAACGTGCCCTCTTGTCCTGTCCATAAGACATGTATTATGCAGCATTACATAACTGATATGTAATGAAAAAAGAAAAGTGCCGTCACAGAACATCTGGTCCTGCACTGATGATGAACTACAGCTGTTGCCTGCCTTTTATGTGAACTGTGATACGCAACTACACAGAGTCATATATTTCAAAATCATTTACTTATGAACTAATGTCTTATAGGAGTGTGCATTTCTACTTCATCCCATGCGCAGTGTCCAGAATGCTATCACACACACACAAAAGATACACGCACAATATTTCTAAGGCAAGTTTGCAAAGTATGAAGTCTCATGCCTTTAAGATTCCCTGAGATCTTAAACAATTATGAATTATTGAGAAATTCAGAATCTTGAAAGTCTGCAGCTGAATTCAATACTGATAAATAATTGACATGAAAGAGATCAAATACATCGGGTATATTATACATTATATTAACCATTTTTGCCATTTTTCTGAGCACCATTTATTTAACTCTGTCCTTATCCAATTATCTTTTCACATGATAACAAGCTGAAATTTTAAGATAAACTTTTATTCATATTTTTTATTTCTTTGTTATGAACAACATTTATATTTAATTTGAAAAAAAAAATTCTGTAGACAGAGAGAGAGATAGTTCACCTTTTTATTCTCTGGTTATCCTGCCAAATGCCATTTGTGCATAATTTTTGTAATACCTTTGAATACCAGACAAATAATCACATTCTAGTCACATAGAATATGGCCTTATCTAAATAGTTTTCTCTTTCCCTCTCGAGCATATCCTTATCAAGCTTCCAGGGCATTTATTAATATGTACAGTTTATCCCAGTATACGCTCTTGGCCTTTAAATCAATCAATGAAATTCCATAGCACCTCCTCAGAGCCCCACCTACACAGTATCTGTTACTTTTCTAAGTAATCTATATAAAGCTCTATACTTTAAAATTAAATATCTAAGATCTCTCCACATCTACTTTTTTTTTTTTTTTTTAAGGAACAATAAAAACTGCAAGAGAAAGGGTAATTTCCTGACACAGAGAATAACTAACATTCCTTGATTAAAAAGCTGAACAGCTACATACATTTCCTCATTTAGAAAAGTATAGGTTGGTCTCCCAAACAAGCTGTTAACCCTTGTAGAAAGCAATCCAGCACAGTGCACAAAGAACTGTCTTTTCACCTTAATTTTCACCTCTTTAGCCTATTCAGAAATGGTGATGCTTCCTGGATGTGCTATATTCCATGACTGGCATATGGTCCAAAGATTGTGCAGAACAGAACTGCATTAGTCCATCTCCACCCTACTATCTTCATCTTTAATGAATTCATCCTATGAATTCACCCCACATCATATCAGGCATAACATGAGAAGCTTAGTTATACAAACTCTCTATTTGGTCAACTGAGGTAGCTAGCAAATAAAAGGAAATCACTGAGTCCTTCAATGGAATAATTGTTCTTTGTCCTTATTTTTGAGGGTGCCTATCTTTTTTATTGTTGAATATGGAAGAAATATGGGGCAACTTCACTTCTGATTTAGACAGTGTATTTGGATGCTTAGTGCTTAATGGGTTGAAACTGGTCTTGAAGCTTTGGTGCACAGTACGGCTGACACTTCTACAGGTTTTCTTAGCCCTTGCAATGATTCCATTATTTTTGCTGCATTAGGGGTTTGAAGTGTCTGGAACAGGTTACAGAATTTGAGTATACACTCCCAAATACCAATAGTAAAGAGGCTTAATTGAATAAGATTTAAAAATACATTAATTCCAAATAATCTTCTCTTTTGCTGCTCAGTATTAGATAAGTAAAATATTATAGCAAGGTCTTGCTAAAGTTTAGGAATTTGCACAGGAAGTGCAACTATGAAGGAGTTATAAATAGAAGGATAGCTTTCACATTTATTTCAACCCCCTAGTATAGCATCAGTCTTTCAAAATTATAACCAGGACAATAAAAAAGTAAGATGTAATCCAAAAATATATTAACCGATTGGACAAACTGAAGTGAAACCATGGCTCAACAATAATAAGAAAATATCAGGTTTATATTCTATAGAGGGATGTCATGAACAACAACAAAAAAGAAATAATTGAACTCTGACAGTGGAAGGTGGCTATTATGCAAAATTAATAGCCTGCTTTTTCACTATTTGAATTTCATACAGATTTTAGTTTGTATAAAATTGTATACTAATTTAGATCTTGAGGATTCTACAATAATTGGACACTTAATCTCCCCACCCCATTTTCAGAGTGATTCTGCATGAGCATAATTGTGAATACAAATTTCTGCATCTCCATGGCAAAGTGCAATAACTGTGTGTTAATTCTAATTCCCTAAGATATTAGTCAAGAGCACATTGGTGACATTACGTGGTTAAGGTTACACCAAAATATTACAAAATATTTTCCAAATTCAGTTAGTATTACAACATCTATTTGCTGTAATGAAAGCTAAAATTTATCATTAACTTTTAAGGTACTTAAGTTTCATTATAATCTTGACTTTATAGAGTGTTTTCTAAACCACATACAAAGACTGTACTGAAGGAGATTCTTTATTGATGAGTTTCACAATGCAAGCACCTTCCTTCTGTTCTATCCCTTCATGAATCCAAAAATGTTGTGTCTGGAGAAACTTACAATGATCTTGTATAATATATTTTTTGTATAATATCATCATTTATAATGATATTTATTTGTAATAAAAGGAATCTGGGAGGTGAATTTCCTTCATTATTAATATCATTGCAACTAGAATGAGATGATTTGTGTTGCACGCTGCTTTGGACTTATAATATGCAAACACATTTTTTAGTCACAGGTTTTCATTTTGTATTTTCAGTGTATCCAGTTCAGTTTCACAAACCTGTGGGACTCCTTGATATTAATGAGTTTGCTGAAGGAATAACTGAAAATTTCAGTGTTCACAAAATACAGGTTTGCTGTGGACCCAAAGCTGATAAATAAGGAACATTCTTAAATCAAATTCGAACATACCAACAGTGACAGCAGGTAGACTTCCCAGAATTCATTTTGACACTTTTGCAGTATGGGTCATGATGATCTCTCATTATGCCAGGATGCCAACATTTTCATTTCTGGGATGAAGGAAAACAATTGCAGTGTATACAATAGTTCATACAAACAGCCAGAGCACCAAGCTTTTCATCAGCCATTTGAAGCCTGAGGACATAATGTTTATGAGAAACCACATTATGTTTTCTATAAATATATACGGCATATTTTATAATGACATTAAAATGTAATGAAAGGAAATTTGAAACTGAAGCCAAGAATTCAGTCTCATTGTTTTCAGTGTGCTTCAGAATAGTGGCACAGATGATGAGATTGTAAAAGTACAAAGAGTGTAGTGGTAAATGCTGCACAAGAACCAATGCGAGAGTTAATCTTGCAGTGTATATATGAATCATATTTCTATGAATATTCAATAGCAGTCTTTAAAGAGTTTAGAAATTTCCAAAAACTAACAAAGAACATTTTAAAATGTAGACAAATGAATCTTATTTCCTTTGGAAATTAGACCTCCACCTGCACATCAGAATAGAAACTGAATACCGTGGAAGGCATGGTAGCAAGATTTTTCTCAGTATGTTCAAGTATGTCTTGGTATGCTTTTTTTTTAGGAAAGTATTAGAGAAATAGGTTCAGCTCTCCATGTAATGTGAAAATATATGTTCCTATATGTGAAATAACATGAAAATATATGTTATTAAAAAGGACTGTAGGAGAAATAAAACTCTATTTTCTTTTGTTATGAAAAATATCTTCAAGTTTCTGAGCAAATATACTTGGCTGATATTTAATAATTTGTTCAACTCCTTAAGGAATGCAGCAGTGATTACTTCCATTTATTTGAAGAACTGATTTTTTTTTTTTTCTTAAAGAATGCTTTAGGAATGGATGGATTACCTGTGTTACATTCAGTTGCATTTTAGAACACTAACTCTTTACGCATTCCTCAAAATGAAATAAAATCTTTGCAGAACAAAGTTTTTTTAAAGATCTGTTCATTTTTCTAATCTTTCTTGATTCATAATTCCTGAAAGTTTAGGACATCATGAGCCACCCTCTAGGCTCTGGTCCATCCAAACTATAAATAACTCATCTTTAAGAGGCTGGAGGTTTTTTGTTCTCTTCCCCTGAAAAGAACAGGATTTGTTACCTTGCTTTCCAAAACCATTCAGACAAATAAATGTTTTCTACAACAATCTGAATTTCACTAAACTAGCAAGATACAAGAAACATGCAATCTCTCAAAAAATCTACAAAAATGAATTCATCATTATAAAAATTCTGTAAAAACCATGATGGTAGTATGCAAATCTTACACTACAATGATAAATAACCTAATGGTGGACCGATTAATTCTGTAGCTGCAGCTAAGTAACTGATTAGCAACAGCTGGGATAAAAGCCTAGCATTAAGTAATATTAAGTGTCTGGTCCTAAAGAGGTTAGTTTATTTTATGGAAAATTTTCTGAATAGCTAAGACTCTGTGTCCTGATTTTATCCAGAAATATCTTACAGAGTTGAGCAAAAAGACTGAGAAACAGATAAGGGAGAATCTTGCCTCTTTCTTATGCGATAAGGATAATGAAACTTGTTGGTAGGCCTTTTAGATGATTATATACAGAAACTAAGATGCATTCGATATAGCCTTGAAAATAATGATGCTTTAAGATGGATCAAGGAGTAGACATCCTGAAAGAGCATAGTAGAAGTGCTTATTAACTGAAGTGCTTACAAATCAATCTAGAAAATTGTCCATGAAATGATAAAGGATTATCAGTGATGATAAGAACAAAATGTGGCTTTACAACAACAAAAGTAGTGAAAATAGATGCTTCTGGTGATACTCCAGAAATAACATTGTTTTTTGTAATGAATTACTGCCTCTGAGCAATAGCAGTAAAAGCAAAGGCAAAACCTGTAACTATTGTTAGTTGCAGTTCAACACTAGTAGCTGAGGACATTGCTCCAGGATACAGTGTTGGCCTGACTTGAAACTTGTGTATGGTCAGGGGAAACACAGGCTCTTAAGGAAAGAGGCTGGACTATCCTGGAGGGAAAATTCTAGAAAGTCAGTGATTAGCTGGATCATCCACTCCATTTTACTTTCTTGAAAAATCTACCAAGCTGCTGAAAAGAAGAGAATGCAGCTCTTTAGGTTCAGAAAAATAGATTAATTTTTCTGTTCCTAGGGAGAAGTACCAAAATACCATTTTTTAATTTATTTTTTTTTGTCACAGACAAAAACACAGAAGTGTGAAGACCTTACAGATTAACTTTGGTTCTGTTAACTTGTATTTGAGTTTCAGATGCCTTTCATTTATGACTGATAATTTGATGTAGTTTATCCTGATTGGGAATAAATCCCTCAGGTCCCAATATTCATTTGTAGAATAGAGAACCTTTAAGTGAGTGGGGAGATGAGGTGTAAATTCCTTCTGACCCCTTAAGATATTAGGAAAAGAAGACAGTTTTTTTCACTCCCTAGCTTCAGGAGTTGCAGTAAGTTGCTTCAGTTTCTGTAAATGATAATATGTGCATTTTGGTCATTATGGTCTTCATGACAAAAAGTGAGTGTTTGTCCCTTATCTATTAAACTTTCAAAACAATTACATAATCCTTCATAAGACACTGTTCCAATTCCTTTCTAAGCTGGTTGAATGATGATTACTTTTAGATTCAAGTGAAGTCCATTGACTTTAGTCTTTAACCTAGAAAATATAACTTAAATAATGATTTCTTTCTATGATACTGGTAGAAAGAAGAGAGATATGTGTTATATAATAGATGGTAGCAGAGGGCCTTACACTTTGTTGTTACTTAGAGTTTACCCTTTGTAACTTGGAATGGTAAAAAAGGCAAATTATTATGGTACAGTAAAAATATACTCTGAAAATAATAGTCACAAAGTACACTATAAAAGCATTCATTCAAGAAGATGAGAAACAACCTGTCATCATTAAAATGTCATTGAATTTGCAGAGGCCAGTATTTCTTTGTGTTAGAGGCTATGAACATAACGATTATGCAATTATAATGCTGAGATAGCTGCATAAAATGTTTTTATTTCACATGACTGTTTTCAGTCTTTCTGTGCTCATTTCAACTTGCCTTCCAAAAGAAAAATCATTCTCAGTCATTTTGAGGGTAGCCAAGTGAACCAAAAGGTCAATCTAATTAAAAAGGAAGAGAACTTCAGCCCACAGGGAAAAGGGTCCAGTAAAATGCCAGAGGAGTTTGTATTAGAGAAGTATGAAGTAAACAGTCCAAAACAATGACAAAAATCCACATCGGTGTCAAAAATATAAAAACAAAGAGAGATTATGTGACCTTTTATTATAATAATGGTCATGTCTATATAACAGAAAAATACTATTTATTAAATATTAGGAATACAACTTTCACTTAGGAAAGTTTATCTACCATTTTCTCAGAGGCCTGGGAAAAGTTCTATCTTAATAAGTACTTTGAAGGGTGGAGAAGTAAAATGAGAAGTGTTTTGAAGTTGTTTTTCCTTTGAAAGACAATCTTAATGAATTTTGTATCAATGTGTCATGGATCATTCAGAAAACCTCAAAGAAAAGGTAAAATTTTAATGTATAACTAAGTCAAATTTACAAAAAGTAGGGGATTTAAACCTCTATGGCCTTCATAACTTCTTTAGTTAAACAAGAATTTATTAATGAAAATTGAACTTACTCTGCATTCTATTGAGTCTGGCTTATCGATGGGTAAGAGCTCAGAGTCTGAAATTTACTTTTTACTTTTCTGAAATACTTCATAGACAATATAGAAAGACATGCTGGAGAAGCACCTTGCAAATTAATCAGAAAAATAATCATTAGGTTTCCCACTACAGAATCTGTTCTTCAGCAAGATGCTATCTTTCTGCTGTTTCAATTACCGAAAAAACCTTTTGTCTTTGGCAACTCTACCTCCACTCTTCATTATGATCTTTTCATAAAATGTGAGTGGATAGCAGCACTGCTTCTATATTAGAAGCATGTATGTAAAGCACAAACATTTTATAGTATAATATATGGTATAATACGATGCAGTTCAAACTTGTCCCAAAGCCATAGTGCATTAACAAACTGCCATATGCCGTAACTGGACATTGATGGCTGATTCTATAATAGAGGTGTTTTGAGAATTAGCTGTCTCAAGATACAGTTGAAAGCATTAGTCACAACTCAACATTCCTGGGTGACTCTCAGTATGAAATGACTGCATGAAGACAGTATTGAGGGACTGTTCAATTTCTTAGTGCTTTCAAATCAAGTTCACGTTAAAAAAAAAAAAAGTACTTGGGCTTACTTGGACTGTATAATTGCATCATGTATGAATGAAAAGGAAATATATTTGTTTTGAATGAATTTCCAAACTCACTCATTCATCCTGGAGTTTGCAAGTGAATCTTTGGCATATTTGTTTTGGTATCAGTAATAAATAAAAGCTACACAAATTCTCCCTACCTGTATACATGTGAAAGACTATCTGTTTATAAGTTTAAAAGAAAGAACCTGGGGCCCTGCAATTAATGCTTAGTTAATGATTACAAAGAGAATATAAACACCTGAATCAAAATTCTTTTTATTTTTTATATTTTTTTTCCTCTGGGGAAATGTTTAAATGGGTACTACTAAAAATAACTGTTAGTGAGAAAGAAGATAACATTCTGAATCCAGGAGAAATTAGATCTGCTGAACAACAAAAAAAAAGTCTTTATTTATTTATTGGAATAGAAGTTTTTGAGCCCATTTTGATATGTCATGGCTGAACAAACTTTCCTTTTCCAACTTTAGAAGAATGTTAGCTTTTAAAATAAGATAATAAAAAAATAAATTCAAAGTATTATTATAAGTTGTTGTTACTCCCATGGTTCCTTTTAGATCAGCTGTATTGTACAGCTGTCTTGAATGAGCTTAATAAGATCATTCCTTACCACCATTCTTTGGCTGCTACAGGTGAATTCACAGCTATTTTTGTCTGAAGTGTTAGAATACGGCTGGGGTTGTAAGAATATGTTGTGTATGTTGTGTTCTTCCATATTTGGTTGTTAATTGAAAAATACAGATTTTTTATTAGTAGTAGTAGTATGAAAATATTTTAAGTGCAAGAAAAGATTTGGAAAGGATTTAGGTCCCTCAGTCCTAATATTCTGTGTTAAAAGGAATCTGGGCTTCTAATTAGCTTTTAAAATCTTCTTTAATCTTATTTGTTTTATCTAATTTAATCTATCTAAATTAATTCAATTGTCAGGACAAGGGGGAATGGTTTTAAACTAAAAGAGGGGAGATTTAGATTAGAGATTAGGGGGAAATTCTTCACTCAGAGGGTAGTCAGGTACTGGAACAGGTTGCCCAGAGAGCTTGTGGATGCCCCATCCCTGGAGGTGTTCAATACCAGTTTAGACAAGGCCCTGAGCAACCTAATCCAATGGGTGGCATCCCTGCCTATGGCAGTGGGGTTGAAACTAGATGATCTTTGAGGTCACTTCCAACCCAAGTCACTCAATGATTCTATGATTCTAATTTTATCTAAACAACTTTGCCTTCTTGAGTTAATATTTAAGAGAATTTTCACTTCAAAATTAGACATCCATTTCAAAACAGTTGAGAGTGATCTCACTAGAGGAATCTGACTCAGAACCTATACCTGCCCCCACTGTAAAAACAACAAGAAACAGCATCTGCAAAACAAAAAACAACCTCAACAAACACAAAATCTTACTGTACATTAATTGTTTCACCACAAAATGTTACTTTATGTAACTAAATCCCATGTTAATATTTGTGGGTCTTTTTTGTTGTTTTGTTTTTTCCCCAAAACTAATAAAGTCTTGCTTGAAAATATTTTGAGAGTACTTTGAATATGGTAGTACAATTTAATCTCTTAAGAAAATCATCAAAACTATCTATATTTATTTGTAGAAGAGATTGAGACAATAATCTTTTTAAAAAATATTTTCCTGAATTACCACTCTTATTCCATATCTGTTATTTGACATAAGGGATTATTATCAGACATTCTTTCATTTGTTTAAATGACATACGCACAGACGTATGCACATAGTACTATACATCCTTTCCCAATATACTTCTTAGAACAAAAGCATGAAGAAAAGAAAGAACAAAAGGAAAAAACAGACGTTCAGATTTTTCTTTCATTGAAATTAAATTTGTGATTTCGTTATCCTGCACAATTTTCAGATTTTCAAGAACTAATAGCCATAGCTTAGAAAGAAAGTTAAAGGCGTTGTATGTTTAATTACGTATTCCTGATATTGTCAAACTCAGGCCAAAATTAGCCATAAAGCATTCTAAGGCTGCTACTACAGAATTATGTATAGATTGTTTTCTAAACCAGTTTTACAAATCAGTTTGGGGAGGTTGGGTTGTTTGTTTGGGTTTGGAGACTGAATATATCAGCATTCAAAATAATATATTTCTTATTAAAAGAAATATTTGTTAGTATAACACAATGCCTGTTATGCTAATTAAATTATTATTATTTTATAAAAAGGTAATCATTTAATGTAGGAACAATATTGATACAATATGTATTTTTTATATTTAAAAATGGTTATTTGTTCTTTGAACAAAACATGAAAGACAAACAGCTAACTGCTTATGGAAATACAGTAGACAGTGAATATCCCATATTTTCTATATTCTGAAATTCTGTCAGAAAAAAATTATTATATTCTGTTAACCTAAAGTTTGTTCTGAGGTTTCTAGTATATTGGAGAGATCTCTCTATTTTATTGAATAAGAAAAGAATACTATCCAAAACTGCTGAACAGCTCTTACATTGAATTCCAGAGGTGGCTGCAATTTTGTAGTGTTTGAACAGCTTCTTATATACCGTATGAGTATTACCATATACTCCTGGGTTATGTGTATTAAACTCACACTGAAAGTAAGAGAATACATGCTTGCTTCCCTCGATGAGAGAATTTAGAGTATGAACAAAAGAAGTATCTATCTCGTAAGCCTACAAGTTGAAAATCAATTATAAACACGAGCAACCCTGTTCTAGCTTTGTGACATGTGCCGTTGTTCCCTCCCAGTGTTTGCACATACATATCAGAAAGGAATCTCAAAGACAGAGGTGACTCAATTCCACTTTGCATCTATAGCTGTGTTCAGCATGTGCGGAAGTGCTTTTGAAACAAAGCCTCATAGTGCAAGCTAGAGCTAAACAAAGAGGACACAGAAATTTACACTTTCATCTAGGTTTGAAATGCTGCACACGTAGATTCTTTTCCACAATTGCCAGCCCTCTTAGGATAAAACTCATCTCCCTGCAATATAATAAAGAATTCAGAAACTTCAGGTTTCTCCATAACAATAAGGCTGCTCTTTAATGTTGCTATACTACATCGGCTATGCCTTCTTTCTGCATCAGTGGAGAGACCCTTAAATCTAATCTAAGCAGTTATCCAATCAGTTGTTTTGAATTCTGTATTGCGTATGTGTATATATTACTGTGGATTTCTGCATTTTAAAGTATTTGTGCAATCTATTGCTAAAACACTTGGCAAGTTATCAAAACATGAGGTGAATACTAACGATGTTGATTTGATTCTTTCTTTGGTACATAGGGGTTTAACAGTGCTGTTCAGAATTTCATGGAGTAGCAGAAACACATACTAATTGAGCTTCATATTCAGTTAGATTTAAAACTAATAACATTTTATTAATCTACCAGAATAACAAAACAAAATGAATAAATAATGATCACACATTAGCATACTGAAACATTTTATTCAAAGCTTAATAACTAAAACCAGTCCAAGTTTCCTAATGCTTATTTCAGGAGTTATTTCACAGCCTGTGTTGGAGGAAATAAATGTATAGGTTTTGTGGAGAAAATGTCACAAGCTGTAATTGAATTCTATTCTTGGAAGCCCCCATTGACTGCAGTATGAGCTTCACATTATATGATGGAAAAATCTGAATCAGATTTTAACAGTATCCATAGAAAAACATACTTCAGATATGTCCTTACAAGACTGACAGTGGTGAAGCTCTCTAGGTATAGTTGTATGGAAGAATGCCATACTATTCAAAGATACCTGAGCTACTTCCAAACAATCTATTTCTGGAGGTGGAAATTGTAGAACCAAGGAATTATACTTGAGCTCATTAGTTCTGCTGAGAAGCTATATAAGAGGCTGCCTGATAGCAGCTAACAGAGAAGCACTGCAGTAATTCAGCACACTGCATCCAAGTCCGAAGGAGTGCTGCTGTTGCATGGAGCTGTGGTAAAACATTCAGCCACACAGACACAACTCAATATTTGAATTGAGTTACTGACACTCTCTGTCAGCTTTCTTGTTCCTTCAGTCACACGTGACTCCTGAAATACTCTGCCAGTTTTCTTATCCATATTTCTTGTCCAAGAAAAGCAAAACAATGTGTGTACATCGGAGAAAGAAAGAGACTTCACATCTTTCTTCACATTCTAGTGGCAAGGGACATCTCAGGAGCAGTGAAAGAATAAGGAACAGCATAGTATTGGGCAGTATATTTAACAGGACTCATACAGCAAAGGTGATAGTTACTTCTTGCATATCTGCAATGATTATATGACCGTTTTCATCACAAAATAATTTAGTCACCATTAGTATTATTTGGGCATTTCTGAAACAGCATCACAAGGTAAAGATATTATCAATGCATGCTATTTTTAGCACTTCAGTGCCTGCACTTCCATTATATTTTTCAGTGCTTTCATAATATACAGCCTTACATCGGAAAAATAAATAAATAAATCCGCTGAAAGCAGCTCAATAATTTCAGTAAAGTTTGCACCATTTTCACCTCAAGCCATTTCAGCCACTACTTCCATAGCTTTTCCTTGTAGCAGCTATGCTGAACCCCAGCCTGGTTCTTGACTTTCTGCCTCAAGGCCAAGGCTGTCCTTTTCACAGTGAGGGTTGAGGGATGGACAGAATCTGCCAGAAACCCAAGGCTAGTTTTTCATTCTTTTGTAGCCTCCAAGTAGTTCAGAGAAAAGCCTGCTGCACAGACCAGAAAGAAATTTTTGTTGGTATGCGATATAGCTGGTTGGCTTGAGCAGATTAATAGCTCAAGCTATGCATAGAAGTCTCAGTTCAGGTACCAAACTGAAATATATATATATATATATATATTTAATAAGACTCAAATCTTTCCTTGATTGTTGAATGTTCTGTTTTGTGATAGTTTTATGAAGCCATTCTAAAGAAGTTCAGGTTTTATGTATTTGAAAAATATAATTATTCTGGTAATTTTATCTGAAATCGGCTGTAACTTTATTCTCTCTGATGAAGCCATTCTATATTCCTTTCTACTCTTTTTCACTCTCGAAAAGCCAACTTTAAATGCAGAAATACCATCAATGGTGGTCTCTCCACAGATCCTTGAAAAAAAATAATACAGTGCTTCACTTCTTTTATAGCAAGAAAATATCTATGTAAAATATATTTAAATAAAATACCTATATAAAAATATCTAAACTAAATATTTTCACCTAATTATGCCTGTCAGTAGGTATGGTGAAAAAAAATCAACTATTTTATGTTATTTTATTTTATTGATTTATTTATTACATATCAGCACACAAATTGTTTGGAAACAGTAAATATTGACTTGTGTTTCATCAAATGCTATATGTTTTATTAAAACATCAACTGAAACAAAAGAACAACACAAAAAGGTTAAATCACTTGCAGGCAGCTAAATTAAGCCATACATATTTTAAAATTCATGTTCTGCCCCCTGCAGTCCTTTCTGTTTGTTACCTTCTCTTCCAGCTCTGGTGTGAATTAGTTCAGCTATTTCTCAGCTGTGCTTAAAGTATATTTGATTATTGTTTTTGTTTAAGCTCTATAAACTCACTGTCCTGTAAACTTTGCTCAGACCAGAACCGTAGTGTAAATGAAGTCTAGAACTAATCATAAAACCATTTATTTGAGAGGCTGAGAGATCTGAGACTGTTCAGCCTGGAGAAGGGGAGGCTCGGGGGGAGCTCATCAAAATCTATTAATACCTGAAGGGAAGGTACAAAGAGGACAGAGTCAGGCTCTTTTCAGTGGTGCCCAGTGCCAGGACAAGAAGCAATAGGCACAAACTGGAACACAAAGGGTTCTGTCTAAACATCGGGAAACCCTTCTTTACTGTGTGGGTGACAGAGCACTGGCACAGGTTGCCCAGAGAGTTTGTGGAGTTTCTCTCCTTGGAGATATTCAACTGCTGCCTGGACATGATCCTGGGCAACCTGCCCTGGATGACCCTGCTTGAGCAGGGGATTGGACCAGATGACCTCCAGAGATCCCTGCCAGCCTCAACCATTCTGTGATTCTGTGATCCCCAAAGGCTATGTTCAGAACTCATTGAAAAATATGATAATAATAAACCCTCTAGTTTTTAGTTATATCTTTCATTGTAACACATGATTTGTTAATGAAAATATTTACTAGTTTTTGAAGATAGGCTCTGAAAGTATTAGGCTTTTTGTAAAGTGCAACAGTTAATCTGGGAAGTGCTGTTATCCTAATATCACAGTTGCATATTATACTACTAAAATGTAAGTTCCATCAGGGAGAATGAAAGTTAACTGTGCTCTAGCTCTAGCTCTAAGAAATGTCAATTCTGTTCCTTATCAGTTTATTCTACCCTGCATTATCCTCAGAAAATATATTGATACTTTTTTTTTCCACTTTTTTTTTTTTTTCCCCACAAAATCAATGTCTGAGGCAAGCAACTACAGAAATTACATGGATAAAGCAAAATAATTTTCAGTCACTTGAAAGTTGGTAATGGATGTGAAATCTTAAATGAGGAGGACTCAGAAAGTGTGTTTAAAAATCTATATAAAAACCTGACTTGGGAAGGAAAAAAAAAAACAACACATTCTTCTTAAAAGAGAGCTCTAAGACTGGAAAAGTAGCATCTAAGAACATTAGCTTATTCTTAATTGTGTCTGCTGTACAGTACCTTAAAAAAGCTGATGCAGTAGTATTAAAGCAATGAAATTTTATATATTATGACAGACTGAACAACCAGTAGGTTGCTCAGCAAAATAGTGTAGAACTAATTTTGCTTTTAGACGATTACATAAGCCATAAAATAGCTTTTCTAAAAGCATAATTCTGTCCATGTCTGCCCTCAGCTGTGAAACAATATTTTCCATACATTGATCCTATGTTGGTCACACCTCATCTGACAAAATGAGACAACCTAAGATGCTCACTGAAGTGCACCACTGATTCCATATTTTTGCTTCCACAGAATGTAGTGGCCGTAGATATGTACAGTATACTGGTCTAGATCTGTATTTGCACACAAATTCATACACAGAAACCTGATTTATATCACATCCATTGTTAAAGACTTTAGTTCTGAAGGAGCTTGTTTCAGGATAGTTTGCAGATCCAAATGCCATCGCTTCACCTTGTATTTACAGTAAGTCCTGGTTGCCGTTTCTCAAAGAGTAACAGACCATCTAAACAGCTTAACTTGCCTCACACATTAAAACACATTAAAATCTTTAGAAGAAGGTGGGAAGGTGGTATGCTACAGATTTTCCTCTAGTCTGAAAACAGAGGAACCAGCTATTTTTAATATATTTCACAGGAGAAAAAAAAAATATTACTTCTGAAAGGTTGTGGGAGAAACTGAATAAGTTTTCCTGATCAAACTCCTAGGACCAGAGTAGTCAAATATTACTAGAGAATAATCAACACAATTCTATGCTAATGAGACAGCATTCAGCACATGCAGAATATCCCCACTCCCTGAAATGATCCAATTAATGAAATGTAACATTATACTCTAGTAAATAGATTTCATAATATCCCCACATTTTTTTTCAGAATTCTTGTCCTTATTTATTGTAAAATCTGGAGTTACTTGAGAAGCCACTTTGTCACGTATTAATAGTTCCAGAAAACTTGGGGATCTCATGCCATTTTGCTTTTCCTGTGTTGTCTGCATATAAGATTCTGCAGTAGAAATAACAATAGGAGTCTTGCTTTAATATATTGAAAATTGAAAAAGTTCTAATAGAGCAAATTTATTCTGCAGAAGAGCAAAGACAGCCCATAGACTAATAGTTTTGTAGTAAATTTATCTTTTATCTTTGGTTTATCAGCAAGATGCCTTTGTTGTACAGCTCTTGGCATCTTTTCTGTCATGAATAACCCCATACTCATTTCTATTCTATTTAATTATCCACGCTGGCTTAAAACATAATCAGCATTAAACCAGCTGTGCAACCTTGAAAGAACACCATTTTAATAATACATTGTGAAAGAGGAGCAAGCAGGCTATTAATTTTAATAGGAGACCTCCCTTCTGGCTATAGGCTGGACACTGTTCCAGAAGCTATATCCACGTACTGCCAAGCGGTAACATCCCTGGTGCACTCATTATGGAAACAGAGTTCATTCATAGCCTGACATTGTGACTAGCTAGACAGCCATCCAGGGCCAATAAGGTCACCGTAAGTTGCAGGGTTCCCTGCTAATACAGTGGAATGAGGAAATGTGTTTGGTAAATAGTGAAGAAGCTTACTTGAATTTCAACATGTTTTGTCAACTAAAAATCTGCAATAGGAAAGCTGTAATTTAATGCTGTAAGAGTCTTTAATCATTCCATCCTGTCAGTTATGAGTTCTGGCTAGAAATCTTAACTGCTAAAGTCAGAAATTAATAACAACGTATATTTCCTGATCCCCTAAGCAGCCAGAGTGTAAAACAGAAGTCTTAAATGAAATACCTGGATTTGGACTTGAATTCACAAGATCAGCTTTCATCTTCTATGGCACTTTAAAAAATCTATCTATAGCTGCTGTTATTCAGTGAGCCAAACCCTTCCTAGAGAAGCTAAAGACAAGCAAAATTTTCAAAAATGATGGCATTTTTCCTGTTCAACATATGTGCTGCATACTAAGATGGCTCATTCAGCTGGAAACTTTACTAAGCTCAAGTTCTTGTTCTTTACCACAATGATCTACCGGGTTGGTGCACAAAGAATTACTATTAGAGGTGGTACCAAGGGAGGCAAAACTCACCATAGCCTACGGTTGCTATATTGATGCCACAAACAGTATGCAATGTGAATTCTCTCAAGCTTAGAAACCTGCCTGGCCTGCTATACATCACCAAAGCATTTATGCGCTGAGGTGATCATGGCACTCTTCACTCTGGTGAGCAGAGAACTTACAGAAAGCAGTGCTGAGAGACATGGAGAATCAATACTTGGTTCATTTTGTGTAGTGGAAATACTGTAGTTCTCTTGCTGAGGAATAAGGACCTATAATTGTCTGCAATAATAAGTTACAAAACATGCACACATACTATTACTGCCTTATATAAATATTTAGTGTGATCTGTAGATCAGTGCAGCCATGAAGTGTATACAAATATATACAAATTTGACCAGATAAAAGAAATATTAATCAATTTCCTGTTAAAATAATATAGCAACTACTTAGAGTGTTTAAACGATGCTCACAGAAATATGGTTTGATTTTTGGGTGGTCCTGTGTGGAGCCAGCCAGGAGCTGGCCTCGATGATTCTAGTAGGTCCCTTCCAATATTCTATGATTCTTATATGAGCTCAGAAAAGTCTTTCACAGTGAGATGTTTTCAAGCAATCTGTTTTAAATATACATTTTTCATTAATTTGATTATAAGATCTATGTTTCAATCTCACAGTGTACTTTGCAAATGAGCTTGAAAATAATGTTTCTGTTAGAGTCAGAGAATAACCTGGAGAATACAGAAACTTTAAATTAGATAGTGTTGTGGTTTCTTGGGAAGACAAACACCACCATTCCCAATGTCCCCTCTTTCCTCCTTTTCTCTAGATTTTATTGCTGGGCATAACGCCATATGGTATAGAATATCCCTTTGACCAGTTTGTGTCAGCTGTCCCAGCCGTGTTCCCTTCCAACTTCTTGTGCACTGACAGACTCCTCACTGGCAGGGCAGCCTGAGAAGCTGAAAAGTCCTTGGCTCTGTGTAAGCACTGCTCTGCAACAACTATAAACACTGATATGTATCACTCTATTTTCATCAAAAATCAAAAACACAGTATCATATGAACCTCTGCAAAGAAAGTTAACTATCCTAGACAAAACCATGACAGATGAGAATAAAAATTTCATTTTTGCACTTTTTAAAAATCTACCCATTAGCATGTTTCTAAATTAAAAAGAGAAGCTTTGCTGATCCTGCAAAAGTTTTGTACATTTAGGCATATGCTAAAGGCCATTTATTTACACTGAACAATTCAAAGACTAGATCTTTAAAGGGACTTGATCCTCCCACAGTGGTATGTAGGCTGAAAATTCAAACCCTTATTGTCCTTTAAGCTGCTGTCTCAATAAGCAGACACTCTTTTTCACTCTCTTTCACTCTGAACTTCTCAGGTACCTTGAATTCTGCCTGTATGTGTAGGCAAAAGAGCTACAGAAAAAAAAAAAAAGAAAAAAGAAAAAAAAAAGATCACAATGCTCACTTATGACAAAAACTGAAAGGGATCTATAAACTTAGTTGTTTTAACCATGTTAAGGATTTTGATGTGAAAACTACAATAGTGAACACTTTTTTTTTTAAGATCCACAAACATTAGATAGACACGTTTTCCATCTATTTTGGTGTAACAGCCTTTTTTTCTTTTTTTTTTCTGGTTATTTCCCCATTTCATAAACAACATTACTATCCCTGAAGCTGTCAATTCCTAATTGACCTTATAGATGGCTTAAATGTAATTCTGATTCTTAAAGAAATTTGGAATAGCTCACTTTCAAATCACAGGAGGTACTGTTGGTGTTAGGTTGGCATAGAATTGCAGTGATTTCTTATGACTAGTTTTGATGTGATCTGTTTATGAATTTTAATGAAATGTCTGCTAACTTAAACATCCTCAGGCTGAAAACTAAACAGCTAGGGCAGTTGTGTCCCTAGCCACACATCAATATGTATTTCCTGATGGCCTCTATCTTACTATGTTTCTATTTTCACAATATATTTCAACTTTGCAGACAATGTGAGAACAAATTACATAAAAATCATTTTTCCTGGGCATACTTTTGGAGACACATTCTCTATGTTATTTCTTTATTTTTCTGAGATACCACTACCCAACAGATCTTAGAGTTAAGTTTCAACAGAACCAAGTCTTTTGTCTCTGTCCCAGAGTGAGATTGAAGGAGGTTCTGTCCCATTTTGAAAAATTAATATGATGTCTCTAGCAGGAATAAAAATAAATAAATAAATAAATAAATAAAAGTTTATAAAGGAAAGAAAGACAGTGCTCCTCAACTGCTGTTAAGCACACCCAAGCTCTCTCATCCCATTCAAGTGCTGCTGAGTGTGTGGTAGCATTGGAGCTTTGTATTTGTGTATTGTGTATCAGATTCTGAGCTGAAGTGGGATAGTTCCACTTGCTTCTCTCAAGCTACAGTGATCTATGTTAACTCAAGATCACGCCTTATTGCTATTTAATGGTATACCATTTTAAAATGCTGAAGATATTTGACATATTTTTGAGCTTCATATTATGATATGGCATGTGTTTTGATGGATATCTATCTGTATTTCTTGGGTGGCTGGAAACACTTCACTTTGCTTTACATCTGAATATAAATCCAAATCATGCTGATAGCTGTAACAGCACTACTGCTTGTCATGTCTTACTGCTTAAAAGCAACTCAACATATTTATGACAACAAGGCAGTAGATTATATCAAGTTAATCCCATATTCTGTACATTTGCATTTTTGCATTTGTTAAATATGTGTTAAAATTTAACAAGCAAGAGCAGTAAATTTAATGATTGATAAAGCTTGCAGGTCACTGAGATTTTTTCAGCATGATGGAAGCTCATATTTTGAAGTTGTGCTCAGTTATATTATTATTTATTTAATTTCTTTTTCTTTTTAAGAAAAAGAATTAAAAATTGAAAGTGAAAATTTTCTAGTGAAAAATGCTGTGCATATGTTGGGCAACACCTTCGACAAACTACCCAATTTTCTGAACTTTTAATAAATATCTTCAGTTACTTTCAGTCCAATCATTATGTGATCTCTCTAAACTACATTTAAGTTCCTGAGAAAAATTTATTTCTCAGCTTCCAGTAAAATGGATTGTGCCTGAAGATCTCTGAACAGCAGCACTGCAGAAATAGTAACAGCTTAATGTCAAACTATTCTTAATGTCATACAGTTACATTACATAATACCAGAATATAAATTCAGAGTTTTTTGGAGTTGATAAAATGTTTTCTTCTTCATAGGTACACTTAATCGTTTCTGGGCTCTACTCAGCCATGGAAGTGCCACCTTTGTTTCTGTGTCTTGAAAATAACGTGAACTAAATAAAGTGAAAAACTGTGGGGCACTATTAAAAACAAATGCTGCCAAAATGTGAAATGTTGATTAAAGATGAAAGAATAACAGGCATATTAATTATCTAGGAGCTATGTGATCATATGCATAACTTCACCCATCGAGAAAAAAAACAAGAAGAATTCTAAAGATTCTAAACTTACTTTTAATTGATTTTGCTTACAAGGTTTTAATAAACATAGACAGGAAAAAGGAAAGAGATTTTAAAATTTCTAACAGAAGTTTTTCACTTCTGGCTATAGACTTATCCTAAGGAAAACATAGCAGTTCCAATTGATTTTAATCTTTCAAATCTAGAAGTCTATCAAATTTAATTAGTTAAAAGGTGACTACAGATATAAAAGAGAAATTAATTATATTTAGAATATATAACAGTATTGATTTTCACATTGGAAATGCTAACTGAAACAACACTCATTCAAATACTGAATATAAATGGAAAATTACTGGGCTAAAATACTCAACTTCAGAAACAGAGACTAGAGGAAAAAAAATAGAAATCAGTTTTACTTATTTTCATTTTTATTTTTCTAAGTAAATACATTTCAAAGAGGAGAACTGAATCACTCTGAAAAAATATTCTGATACATGTAAATGTTACACTTATATGGTAAGAAATTCTTAATTCCCTGTCAGAAGTCTACTTGTTGCTTCTTAGTTCTAATTCTTAGTAAGAATCCCATTAGCTGTGTGCACTTCATGGATTGCATGTCCTCATGGGATCTTGATAAATTAATTCCAGTCATTGATTGTTCCTCTACAACACTGAAAGAATTAAAAATATATTTGAGAACTGATCCTAAATTTTAAATTGTACTCTTTTTTGATGCAATTTGGATTATACTGTTACCTCCCAAGGGAAGACCTGAACTTGTGAGAGATCTGCCATCTTTCTAAGCATAGGTGATTTCATACAATTTTAAAGCAACAGCTCAGTAAGATTTTTCAACCATTACAGTAGCATTTGGCACTAAATAAAAAGCTCTAACATGAGCTACTCCTTTCAGTCTGTAATTGGAAAAGTTGCTATCAAGTTTTCCTGTACCATCCTCTTACTTTTGCCAAATACCATATCTGTTCATGTTGGTCATTTAATTACTTTGGGCATACTACTCTGTATCAATTGAACAAATGAATAAACTCTGGAATATATCCCCAACCTCATATGATGTGGATGCCGTAGAAATTGTTGCTATTATTATTATTTTCTATTTTAATTTGTAATATTTGCAATTATTTTGTGAGTTCAATTAAAAATTAGTGTTCATCTACATTAGTAGTTGTCAGTATCATTTAAATTCCAAGTCTATAATGACATAGTGTTTCACAGACATTGAATGCCAAGATGAGCAAGACTAGGGAACAAAAGAGAATGAAAAGAAAGCATCTGTGAGTAGATATTGGGGCTGTCTGGATGAAAAACTTCACATCTTCTCTAAAAATAAAGAAATAAATAAAACCAGTCGGAATTTAAATGAGACCCTAGAAGAATTTCTTGAATTCCAGTGTTACTTCAGAGATTCTCCCCTACATCTCCTTCTCTATTGGTGACTGCCTCCATACAGTTTTAAATCTCACTTGTTTCAGCAGTTGTTTCAACACAGAGTGACTTATTTTCTCTTGTTGGTAAGATACATTCATAGTTAATCTTGTACCCACTATTATAATCTGATTAATTGTCAGATATATTTTCCTGTAACCTGACATTAAGGTTGTCTTTTGTAGAATTGTGGTGGATTGCTAAGAAGGAAACACCGTCAACTCCCAAAAATATTCCAGTACATCTATGAAAATGATTCAGGTGGGAGAACTTAACATATATTTTCATAACTACAACACTAAGAATTCCAAGGGATTTCTGCCTGTAGTGAAGATTTATCAACAATTTACATATTTTTTTGAATTACTGATGTGTTAAAATCCTAGCTCTGAAATGTCCATTGACTTTAAAAAGAATTCAGCTTTAGTATCTTAGAATGTTATAAAGGAAAAAAATACACGTGAACAATTTTGTTTGCATTTTAAACATGAATAGTGTATTACTTTCTCCTCTTATTATTTGAGGTATCTCATTTCTTAAATTTTATATAGGTAGGCATAGATAATTTTGTTGAAGGTCATAGTTTTTGTGCAGAATTTTGTTTTCACATTAATTTTAAATGACTTAGCATAATAGGAGCTCAAAAGGCATCTGAAGAATTGTTTACCTGCTCACAAAATTATTGTGTTCATGAAGAAACTTCATATCTCAATATGCACAGTGCTATTTGAAATTAATGCTTTCCTGATTTAATATTCAGTTGCATAATAGTAGCTGGTTTATATGCGTATTTTCTTTTAAGAGTGGATGTACTGAGAACACCCACAAAGAACCTGGTGTTGAGTAACATCATTTTCTAGAACAGAGTAACTTTTCTGAGATCATTGCACAGTCTCTTACCCACGTATTATAATCTTTAGAGTTCATTGCTTCAGGACAAAAATATCTATTACTTGGCATTTTGGCTCAGAGTCTGGATATATCTTCCTTTCATCCATACATACTTCACTGAAAGAAATGAAATCTGATTATATGTATATATATATATACATCATCATATATATAGCATATATATATGACTATCGTGACCTTAGTTACTAGAAGGTAGTGAGACAATGAACACTACTAAGCCCCTAAACTATATTTATAAATAGCAGTGGAGTTACAAATTAATCCCAGTATTTATGCAACATTATGCTCCAGTTTCTTGAAAATAATTACCACCTTAAAATCCTTTAGTATAATGAGTGGCAAAAATGGATAGAGCTGAATATAGGCAGATTTGGTCATACTAGACCTCTCATTATTTACTCTGAAAATAAACCACTGTACTTAAACTAAACCAGTTATTTTTATTAAAAGAAACAGTATATATTGCAATATATATGCAGCAGAAATATACACTTACTTTCTACACAATATGACAGACTGTTGATCTACTACTGTTGACTGTTTCTATTTTTTTTTTCGTGAATGGTTACTACACATTTTGAAAGTCTAATGATAGCAACAAGTAGCTGTATCTCTTATGCAAGATTTGTTTTAGAAAAAAAAAAGCCAAATTAGCCTTCTATTATATAGTATTAAATACTTTAGTAAAAAATAAAAAGTATCTATATGTATATTGTTTTTAAAAAATAAATCCACCCTCTCTTTAACAATGCCTGCAGACAATCAAAACTAAGCAACAGATGTCAGAAACAGGTGACAGAATGTTTTAAATGGCAAGAACCACACTGTTATTAGGAGTTATAAAAAAAGCTGTGAGAAGAAAAATAACTTGACTTTCAGATTCTAAGTCTAGACTTCCACATATAAAATATTGCCTTTGACAGTTATCAGCTCTAAATACACATATCTATATAAAGTTCATGAAAGCAGTTTCCCTTTCTTCAAAGCCCAATTTATCTGAAAAACAAACAAACAACAGACAAATACACCCTAGCATATGTTACAAATACTTCATTACAGAAAAATTATTCAGCTGGCATAAACCAATAAAAATCAATGGGATTTTAATGATCACCACTTGATGAATAATATTTAAACTACTGATTTTCCTATTATGAATATTTAGACAGGTTTAAAACAATATAGAAAATTAATTTAATGCTCATATATTTGGCTCTGATATGACATAAAATGAACCTTCCATTTGACCTGGTCTCACTTGATAAGGTTATATTTTGTAGAGGACTAAGATGTATCTTGATACAGTATCAGTGCAGAGAAGCTGAAGATGCATGCTCTCTCTGATAGGCAAAAGTACCAGCTGCTGATGGGAAGTACAAGTGTTTAGCATATCTGGTAAATATCTATGCCTGCATATAAGGTCCAGTGACTGAAATTCCCTTCCTCCTTTTCAAAAATGTTTTATGCTGTTATTCCATCAAAACTGTGTTTTCAATGCATTGCAGAGGGATATTTATCTATGGAGAAATTTACATTATTACATAAATCCTGGGTGAAATTCTGGTCCTACTGAACTCAGTGAGAATTTTACCACTGATTCCAGGATGCCTTTTAATTCATTAGTCCAGGATGACAGTTGCAGAATAATGTAAATTAGAATAGTGAACTTACAAAAACTGATTCTGTAGTAGAAATGGTAAGTCACCCTTAGCTACATGTAATGCTCTAAAAGTGATACTATAATGTTATAATGTTAGCACTTTGCTATCTGCTCTTCTGCTCTGCATTGCAGCTATCATGGACAAGGAAAAAGCTAGATATGCAGTGCTATCAGAGACAGGGAATATTAACACTTATTTTTCCTCCTGTCATGTCATTCCTAGTCCTGCCTTTTTTTTTTTTTTAAGCCAGTGCTATGTTTTTAACTACGAAGTGAAATATATAGTGTCTTCATTTTAAATTGGGACTATATGCATTTGAGAGGTGGCACAGGTATTTTCCAGAAGAATCCTGTGTATATTGCCTATTTTGTTTAAGTGAAGGAAAAAGGCCAAGCTCAAATTCACTTCTAATGAGCCATGTGTTAGTGTCAGGGTCTCTGCTGTCCACTCAAATGCCATAGAACACATCTGACTTTATAATGAGCCAAACAGTTGTCTCTTCATAATCTCAGTAAGCCTTCTGTTAGGTATCTGTTTCCAAATTTTACAATGCGATAGTGGAGGTTATGTGCTTTTATGGCTAAAATCCAGTTGAAGATGTACTTGTTCTAAAATCCCTCACATTTTGTCAAACCTATTGGCAAGCAGTTGTCTTCATATCCTTTGCAGTGAAAACGTTTGACCTTACAGAATCCAAATGGCTTATTGCCTAGTTTTGATCTACTTTGTACACTAATGGGGAAGAGATCAAAACCAGATGACAGACATCAAGGCAAACGGCCAGTGGCAGAATGGTTGGCCTGTAGGTAGAGAACTGAAGTAAACCTGCCAAGTATTATTTATCTCATGGGAAAACTACCTCAAGCTGACCGCTTTTATGATTAACTCCTAAATGGTTACTGAGAACCACCACCAAAATTTATTTTGAAATTTGACAGCTTGAACCTTATTTCCTCTTCTAAAATACATTTTCCTGCATCGGTATTAGAAAGAAATGCAGAAGAACTTATGTACAGATAATTGCACATAAATGTAGACAGATCTTGAGAAATAGAAATATGGCTGTATGAGGGACATGGTAATAAAAGTAAGTTACTTTCCCATATTATTCTTAGTGCAAGGACAGTGTTAAAAATTTTGGTTTCAAATGCCTTTAATCAAGTAGGTAGGCATCGTGTCTACTGGATTGTTTTCTCTAACATAACCCCAAGCAATAGGGTTTAACTACAGACATGGCAAAAAGAAACGTTTTAAAAAACAAACTTAGTTCATTTTCTTGATGAAAATAAAACGTTAGAACATGTTTCTGCACTATGAATGTTTTTCACCTCTACTGGCAAATTTTATACTCAGAATAACTAGTAATAGAAAGGCTGCACAAAATTAATAGCTTAGTAAACAAACATTATTTTTATAATTTAAAGTCACAGTTCATCCTCCATAAATTACACTTTTTCTTTAGGTGTGATAGCTTCTATTTCTTAACTCTTAACTCTACCTCAAATGTGTTCACATCTAGATGCTGAAGACTAGATCACAGCAGACTGCAATAAAAGAAATCCCAACAAACCATTAATGTATTACTCTTCTCTGAAGTAAAACATAGCACACAAAACATCAAAATGTAGCCCTTGTACATGATGCAGAGATCTAAAAAAAAAAAAAACATTTAATTTCATTTTCATTTCATTAAATATCACTTAGATGATATTAAATCAAATATCCAATATAACTATTCTTTCCAGCTTTTCACCTTTGGTACATATACAAACCTAGTGTCACATATTAACTAGTCATAATGCATTACCACAGGCAGAGAATCACCAAAATGTGTCGGTTAGAAATCCTGCAGGGTAAAAAGAAAGAGATGTGTTTTACGTGGATCCAGATATCTGAGCCGCTATCCTAGAGTTCAAAGTCCAAGAGTCTTTAACATGCTATTCCCAGTCAGAAGTCAAGGTCACCAAGACTGCTCGCAGGCCTGTATTTATGAAGACCAATGCTTGGAGATCCAGCTGTGTGTTTTACTGACTGAAACAGTATCAGTACAGTATTTGCTGTATCAGCAAACATTAAAATCTAATATCAACACTTGTGAACTTGTAGACTTTGTAAAACCAGCTCGCACAGGTGGAATGATGTGGAAACAGTTAGTGTGTGTGCTTTGAGTATACAATCCTATACAGAAACACTACTGGATTTCCTAGTATTCCACAGTTTTAATTATATTTAAAACATTGCTATGGGATTTCACAATAATCTCTTGTATAAACTACCGATAACATTGGTTTCATACTATTCTCAAAGTGCAATAATGCCGTGGTGGAATTGCTTTGTACTACAGATAATTTGGTAAATTGCAAAAGGCTATCACAATAAATATAACACATAATAAGTATTAACATTTCCTTATCCATTTTTGATGATATATTTTAATTTTTAGCTATTGAGATGGCAAAATTTGCAGTACTGTTTGCTTCCCTATATTCACAAAAGAAAGACTTGTTCCACTTCTAAAAATTTTGTGGTTAGATGTTTTTCTTTATCCATCTTTAATTTTCTGTCCATTTGGAAACAAGAAAACATATAGTTTAAGAATATCTGAGCTTGCTGTGAATGAGATTAGTGACAGAGTAGTCACAATGAAGCGATGCAGAAACATTGCTAACTTGAATTTAGACTTCTGTCATAAAAGTAAAAATGATTTCAGTTGTTTTTTAATGCCACTGCATTGTGTCCTTCAGATCTCTTGAAGAAAGATTGCAAATCTATTTAAAGGCCCACTGAGAATACAGTAACTAAACTAAGATAAAATTCTGGGAATAAAAGTGTCTCATATATGAATTCTGAAGTAGTTCTCCTGAACTTGACTGTTGTATTGATGGGTGAAATGTTCCAATTACAGGACACACAAACCATTTGGCCTGAAAACATGGACCACAAAATATTCCATTCATCCTTTAGATGGTATAACAATATAGCCAGGACTGGATTTATTTCCCAGTTAAAACTTTCACAGAGAACTACAGTTTAGCTTGATTAAAACAAATTGTGACATGTTGTTTGGAAATACTTCTCACCTCCTTAAACAAATGTTGAAAGGTTTTTCTTTTGACATTGAAAAGAAATATTTCTATTTTAAATTCATAATGGTGTTTTACTTTTAAAATTATCCTGTGGTTTCATTGTGAACCATTGAAAATCTTTTAATAAAATAAAATAAAATGATTCTGGTATCTATAATCTTTATTATTGTTATTATTTTTTAAATAAAATGAAAATTATATGAACATTTGGAACAGGTTGCCCAGGGAGTTGGTGTAGTCAGTGTCCCTCGGGGAATTTAAAGAACGGTTGGATGTGGTACTTAGGGACATGGTTTAGTGGGTAATATTGGTGGTAGGGGGATTGTTGGACTAGATGATTTTGGAGGTCTTTTCCAACCTTAATGATTCTATGATTTTTTAGCCCAAATTTGACATAAGCACATCCTGTATATTATGCTGCTCCATCCTTTAGCTTATGAAAGAGAGTTAGTTATTGGGTCACAGTTCTGATTGTATCTGATCTCACAGACCATAAAATACTTACCACTAATATTTTGGAACACAGTAGCTGTCCCTCCTGCTGTCTGTAATGGAGAGAGCTTTGACTCCTGTGTCCAGCATAACACGTTACAGCTTTCCGTGAAAGAAGTGCAAGCATATCCTTTTTTCAAGGCAAACTTAATTTTACTTTGTGAATGAAAAAATAATAAGAAAAAATAAAATCTCTTGGAAAAGTAATGTTCCCTTCTAAGAAACTTCATTATAATCTACTAGATGGCAGCTGTTCCTTGCAGCATATGCCTCACTGTTTAAATCTGGAATACACAAAACAAACTCACATCTACAGGGGAAAAACAAAATAACAACAAACAAACTTAACAAAAAGCAGGAAAATAAAAGAGAAAAGCTTGTAGACTTATTTTATTTCTACCTCAAAGTTTCTGTTTATCTCAATATATTCTGATAAAAAGAATTATTCTGCATTGCTTTTCATTGTCCAGTGAAGGACCATAAAATGTTTAAGGGACTGGAGCATAAGGAGAGGCTGATAAAGCTGAGTATGTTCAGCCTGTAGAAGAGAAGGCTCAAAGGGGCCTTATCAATTTGTCTAAATACCTGTTGTGAGGCAACAAAGAGGGAGCCAGGCTCTTCTTATTGGCAACTAGTGGCAGGAAAAGATACAATGGTTAGAAATCAAAACAGGAAATACCATCTGACACCCCCCCCAAAAAAAAAAAGAAAAAAAAAAGGTTTTTACTGTGAGTGTGGTCAGACACTGAAACTGGTTGCCCAAAGAGGCTGTTGAGTCTCAGTTTTTTGGAAATATTCAAAACCTGACTGGACACAGAATTGGACAACCTGCTCTAGCTGATATTTCTTGAGCAGGAGAGTTGGACTGGATAACCTCAAGATCATCTTTAACCTTAGCTGGTCTGTGGTTTCCACAATTCCCTGATTTCTTTCCCTGAGATAAACAGATAAGAAAGGATTATTTTCAAAAGAGACGTATCACTGCTGTCAAAATATACAACAATAACAGTTGTATATTATTACCATTATTAATATTTAAGAGGCTTGTACAACATAACATGAGGGATGATGAAATGTTCATGCAATCCAAATTCTTCCTTTACAGCATATTAGAAGTTATCTTATAATAAAAGCCCTTGTAATGTACATCTTTAAATCTAAGTCAATTCAAGCACTACTACTAAAGACTGGAAACTGCTTTTCTAAGCTTCTTAAAATAATCTGAATTTTTGACACTCTCAAGGAAATGTCAGTCAATTTCCAATGGGAAGATTCTGTTCTTTTGGATTTTGCTAGGCTGGATAATCTTTGATTATTTTAAAATGCCAACTCCGTGAGAAGCAAGATAGACAATAATAATAAAGTTGTTCAGAATTAATGTCAGTTTCAAGGCAGAAGCTCTGAACTATGTTCATGGGGAAAGTAGAATACTGTGAAATTCATCCCAGTACAAAATCATATATTATTTGATTTCTTTCGAATTTTGAAATGAATTAAGCTTTCATTAACACCCTTATAACTTCACATGCCTCAATAGTTTGTCACAGATAGAAGTAGAATTTGGACCAATGTATACAGGTTCTACAACAGAAGGTTATTTGACTGAGCTAAACCACGGCTATTTAAAGAAAGTGTGACTTTCATTTACTTATTATGGAATGGTAGAGTAAACTTTTAAAATGCTAAAGTGCTAGGTAGCCTAGAGAAACAGAGGCTTACGGGAGAGGCCTTATGGATCTCTACAACTACTTCAAAGGAGGTTGTAGTGAGGTGGGGGTCGGTCTCTTCTCCCGAGCAACAAGTGGTAGGAGAAGAGGAAATGGCCTCAAGTTGCACCAGGGGAAGTTTGTTGGATATTAGGAAAACTTTCTTCACTGAAAGGATTATGAAGCATTGGAACAGGCTGCCCAGGGAAGTGGTTGAATACCCTGGAGTAATTTAAAAGACATGTAAATGTGATGTTTAGGGACATGGTTTAGTGGTAGATTTGGCAGTGCTAGGTTGGACTTGGTGATCTTAGAGGTCTTTTCCTACCTAAATTATTCAATGATTCTATGATTCGAAAAATTAGTATGCCTAATCAGCGTTGGCTTTTATTTATTTATTTACTTATAAATTGTAAACAGTAACCTACTTTTGAGTGAGACTTTTCCTGTTCATTTGAGCTTTCAGTAAGTGTCACTGTTTGCTCTTAAACTTAATGCTGCTTCCTTGTTCATTCTTTGTCTACACTTTTTGTTCCAGTGTTTGAATAAACAATTTTACTGGAACATTTGTTATTGGATTAACCAGAATACCAAAAAGAACCAAAATCTCAAAAAAAAATCTTTGGAATAATACATTATACTTGCACATTGGTACTAAATATATTGCTTCTCACTAGAAGTAGACTATTCTTCTACTGGGTACGGATTTTGGGAATGGAGAAAGGTGTCTTACCTTACTAGGTAAGAGGAAAATGTAATAAGCTAGTTTCTTAAAACAGCTTTTGCAAGATGTTTCCAGTGTTTTGCATTTACTGAAACTTATTTTGAGTTTTATGAGTCTTTGATACTCTCCTGCTGTTGGAAGATTATATTTTTCCTCCATATCTTTTGTGTTTGATATGTAAGCATAATCTGAATTTAGTTCCTGTTCACTTAAACTCATGAATAACTGTAAGAATCAGAAAACACATGTTGGAATAATGGAAATTAAAGTAAATAATGGACATTGAGAGCTAAGCTTACTAAGCTAACCAAAACATTAAAATATATAAAACATTATATATATGTAAGCACATTAAAAATCCTCCATGGACATCATATGCTTTATGTAATAACTTGAAGACATCTTTTTTTTTTTCCGTATATAGTTGCTCTAGTTTCTTTTTTAATTTCTTTGCATGTTGTTATGAGGAAAATTTCAAATCAAAATTTGTGAATGTACTTCAGAGTTCTGGATCTTTGAATTTTGCAGAGGTAGTATTCATTGTCTTAATTTTCAGATAAAACCTTGGATTAAAGAGAATTAGAACATTCAGTCATGTATATATGACCCATTTAACAATCAGAATACAGTAAGACAGCCTGATGTGAAAATGGGACTGTACAGCAGGAAATTTGTGGTACAGACATTTATATCCTTTACTTTAAAAGGGATATCTGAAAATACTAGGCACGCTACTTAATACCAGGCATGCAATTAAAATGTACTAGGTCGACCATTTATACCAACACATTGTTTTTATTGTCCTTAGAAATATACCACAATAAATATGTTTCCTGCTGATCATCCCTGCAATTCTTGTGCTATTCATAAGGGTGCCAAGGCAAACTCAATTCCTTTGCAATATATTACCTGACAAACCTTAAATAAAGGTAATGACAACTAAACCCTTCCAAAACTCCTGCCTCCCAGAATTCCATGCCAAGAGCTTACCTTCTGTCTTTTTTTGAACATCTGTGTGACCTACTTTCTTATAATTAACTACATCTTACTCTGTTACTGGGGATTGGTGGTTATACAGCACAGGAACACTCTGCTCTATTTAAGACAAAAACCTACTGTTGAATTCAATGTCACAGCAGAGTTTTATAGCAGTGAGGAATTGCCTTGATAAATGGCCCTGACATTAGCGTTTTCATGACTCTACCTTCAATGTCATTGCATCACAGTGCAGAGTGCTAAAGTAAGGCCACTGCTACCTTCCGACAACATATTAAGTTGAAGCTTACTCTATCTCTGGATCCCATAGGCACAATAAATGGAGAAAATAACACATTTACAAACTGATAAAACCCAGCAAAGCTAATAAAATCAGACACTTTATAGCTTGGCTAATAGTGTCCTTTGAAGGGCATCAAATAACACATCATGTACTGCTCTGGGGGAAATCAAATTAGGTGCAGCAATGTTCTGAACTATGCATTTGAATAGGCAGGAGATACTAAAGCTAATCAACTCATAATGATTGAAATTTTATAATTAATGCACTGTTTGTGTTAACGTGGATATATTTGGCTTTGATAGGAGCAGCAATCACCTATCAAATTGTTCCAATTTCAATAAGGAAGTTCTTTCAAACTTTTAGAAATATTTCATGAATTACAGTGTCCTTCCTTACATTGTGTTTGATGGTCTATTAGTACAGAATCATCATATGTCACTTTAGCATATAGGACATTTTTTGTATTGCCAGACAACTATGACAATAGCTACATTATTCCAGTTGTTCTAGCTCCAGAAATTAATACAAATCAGTTTATATTCTAATAGCACATTCTGTGCAGCTATAAAAAGATACAAGTTGCCTTTGTTCTCATGTTGCAGTTTAACATAAAACTACCATTCAACTTTTCTTTTAATCTGCCACAGCTCAATTTCATTGTGCTTATCTGAAGTACCAAGCATCAGTTCTGTGTTGAGGTTTAGCTACTGGTTCCAGCTATCTTGATCTCTGACCATTTCCTCCATTTTAACAATGTTTGGCCTGCAAGGAGTTCACAATCAAACCTGTTAAATAGTATAAAAATGTGTTGCAGAGTGCCTTGAAAAGCAGTAATACTCATTTGTGCTCTGATTTTGTCAGGTCTGACAAGCTAATCAAGGTTAAGTCTGTATAGTAATAACGCAGGAGATTTCCAAGGATGAGCTAGACTAAGAAAGAAAGGTTGTACTCTTCAATTTTTGTCATTATCTCTAAGATTCTGAAGGGAATTTTAGTCTGTTTTAGAGGCCTTCTCTCAAAATATTTTTGACTACTAAGAACTTCTGAGAATCCAAATAACCATGTTACAGCACTATTTTTAAAATATTAAATATTTAAATTTATTGTTTAACTTTTAGATAATCTTTTAAAGTAAAAATATGGCAAATTATTTCTTACTTTTGAGGCCTTTAAATATATTTTTTTACCTTTTAAACTCTTCCTCTCTGTAGAGCAGTGGAACTACTATAGGTAAGCAGCTAGATTTGTCATATGAATTAAATTGTTCTGGCATATTTTCACGAGATCACAACACATCTTGTTTTACCAGAAAGATTGCTGCCTGCTCTGTGGCTCCATAATTTCTAGGTCAACGTAGTTCTTAAACAGTTGATCAAAGTAAGACTGACATAACTTGAAAGACAAGAATAAGCATTTCAGGAAGTGATATTTATCCCATCTAAGCATATAGTTTCAGTCATCCTAATTAAACGTTGATGTATGATATAATAATGTCTGATATTGATATACTGTAATTGGTCATTCATACTCACTTGTTTTTTTGTCTTTTAATTAAGGACAGTGAATAGATTTGTGCAGAATACAAGCTAAGCATTGAAATTTCTATCCTGTACCGAGTTAATTGACCATGACAATTAACAGTGATCTTATTTTTTAAAAATGTGTAAATTTGACTCTCAAAAAGACTGTGTTTTATGAAAATGGTCATAATGAAGAACCAGGAAAATTAGACCCAAATCTCAGTTCTACTATAAGGAAGACATATTAAGGAATAGATTTATTAACCTAGTAAGTTAACATATTAGGGTTGACCTTTTCCCCAACTGTGGAATGATGAGGACAGCCATATTATCTCATAGGTTTCTGCTGTGGCTCAGTTTGTTAACAGATACAGTATTATTTGAGTAAAAAACATACATTGCCTCTCTGTCTTTTCTGTAATAGTAATTTCCTTCTCTTTTCTTCCATTCCTTTTTTATCATCCTTTTTGTTTGATCAGCTACCTTTCTGAGGTGATCTAAATGATGCAGATCTTTTTAACACAGATGTGTTAGATAAACAAATAATAAATACATGCCTAAATATCCATAAACATAATTGATGATAATGTCTAAATGATAACCAGCTGGATAATTGCTTCTAACATGTTTAACTGTTTTCCACCAACACAGACTTGAATAGCTGAGGGTATTAATGCAACATACAAAACTTTTACTACCAAAATCATTATGCCAACAGAGCTGCAACAATAAGATAACTAATTAAATACTAAGAATATAGGACACTTCTTTCCAAAAGTACCCAGCAGTTAAGATGAAATAAATCAATTTTCCATTAAATCTTTTTTTTTTTGCATAACGTTTGTGAACAGTCTGTTCAAGATTTTACCTCCTTGAAGGTTTCATGCACTGTGTGAGGACTATCAATATCAGAAGATTACAACCTTCTAAAGCAAAACAAAACAAACTTTCAGAAAAGTGAAGAGAGATTAATTTCCCAGAATCTTCTACAAATTCTTCTTCTTGATAGTGTTTTGTCGTCTTGCAGGTTGTGTGCTTTCTAAATGTATTCTAATGATAACTAGGATTGTATCTTTTGTGCAGCATTTGTGACTTGCTTCAGTCAGAGGTTGTTATCTATGCATCCTGCTACTGAGATTGGCTTTGTTATCTAATGAATGTTTTTTAATGGGCTTCATTACTCTTTTTGGGTATGTTATAACTTCAATGTCACTTCTAATTTGTCCTGACTATCTCTTTGGATGCTTCTACAATAGAACAGTTAATAATTGATTTTTTTTTTAGTAACATCCTTATTCTGGTCTGGATTCAGTATGTCTGAATGTGCCAATGTAAGGTTACTTCTTGCCAGCTGTTTTTATCTTCACTTACCCTGTGTTTGTTCTCATCCGACCTGTGTTTCACCACAGCTTTGCTTGCTGCTTTTTTTTTTTTTTTCCCACTTCTGGGTGTGCCAGTTTAACATTGAACACAGACCTACTCACCTGTTCCTTGGGGATTCTAATTCTCTGCTCTGTTGTTACAGACTCCTGCCTAAGAGTTTCCACCCTATTTTTCTTTATCTCAGCAGCAGAAGGTAACCTCTCATGGGAAACTAATCTTTGTGTGTCGGTAGGTGTAGATCTACTGAGTGGAATGAGAAGGCTTCGGTAGTTCCCAGCTCTAACTTCTTGTGACTTTAAAGCTGACTTATGAATTCTGACACAAGAGAATGTTTAGGTGTCAAATACAGGGAGACCAGGAAATCTTTCATTCTCCTTATCCATAATCCTGAAATGCAGGGATATTAGCCATCATGTTGACTCCACTCTTCCCACCATGTTAGATGATGCTATGAGAGACTGACTTCTGCTTGCACTGTGTTTCATCTGCTTCTATTCCACTGTTTTAACTATGGTGAAATACTGACTGATAAAGCGTTCTCTTGTCTCTGTTACCATTGTTAGCGCTCCTTCTGCATTTAATGCTCTTTCTCTAAATTTGTGGTTAGCCAAGGGAAGATTTAATACACAGATTCCAATTATTTGCTATGACTTTTCAAATTCCACAGCAGTCTGTTGAATAAAATAGACAAAATGTTCATTGCCTATTTCTATGTTATGATTTCTTGTGTCTGTATAATTGTTGTTGATAATTGTACTTGTTTACATTTCAGGCTTATATTCTTCCACGATGATTTTTTAAATAAATATTAACATCTTTCCAGAAGACATACTTGCCACCAGCAGCTATTTACATTTTTCTTTCTGCTTTCAATCTGAGATACCATTAATATTTTTCTTGACACCACTGCTTGATTCTGCCTGCACTATCTTAGAGTGCTTAGATTTCTTTTAGTTTTCCTACCATCATGCTTTCAATTTACAATTCACAAATCTGTTATTTATGTTCTTGTTTCCTGCCCTTGTCTGTGAAAGAGAAAAAGTCTTGATGTACCTGTAAATGGCATTTAAAAAAATACCAAAATCTCTGTGACAACAGTCAAACAAATCTATGAAAAAAACTGGTCTCTGCCACAAAGCCAGTTCTCAACTCTTTATATACACTTCTAGTTTAATAAAGAGAGACATATTTTTTCCTACTGTTTTTCCATCTCTCTTTCTTTTTTCATCATCCTGCACTGAGGCTTGTCTTGATCTACTAGTAGTTCTTAAAACTACCCAGTTATTGCTGGGCTGTTTCCAATCATCTAAAATCTGGCAGCTGCTCAAAATGTTATAGGATTATATTTGTACAAATGTTTTGATGTTACCAGTGGGGATCTAAAGAGCTCTATTTTTCAAATAATGCACATATCTATTCCTGGTTTCTCTGGAAAATGGCAGTGAAACATCACTTGCAATTCTCTACATCGGATGTAATCTGCAATATAACTAATGCATCTTCATTAGAATGACAGCTCTCATCAGATATTTTGTGTGCTAAACTCTAGCAGCAAGTGAAGCAGTGATGAGGCTTGGAACATGTCCCAAAACTGTGAGGAGCACACATATTTCAGTACTTGTTCAGATGGTAGTAGCCTATGTAAAGTCACTTTAGTGTTCACTTTAACTTGTAAGGTAACGCTAAATGAAACATCACCTAGTTAGTCTCTTAAGAAATTTGTTCAAAAATGATTCTGGGCTCTTGTGGACAGCTCTTGTAGACAACTACCCAATTCACAAAACTTCCATAATTTGTTAGTCAAACACTTCATATGGTGAGAAGGTAGAGTTCAGGATCCTGAGGGGAGAGAGGAGGGTAAAAAGCAAGCTAACAACCCTGGACTTCAGGAGAGCAGACTCTGGCCTCTTCAAAGATCTTCCTGGAAGAGTCTCAAGGGTTAAGGCCCTGGAGGGCAGATGTGTACAAGATATCTGGTTAATATTCAAGGACCACATCTTCCAAGTGCAAAAGAGGCTTATTACAATGAACAGGAAGTCAGAGAAAAAAAAAAAAAAAAAAAAAACTAAGGCCTGTGTGAGTGAACAAGTTGCTCCTAGCAAATTTAAACACAAAAAGGTAGGATACAGATGGTGGAAGCAAGGATGGGTAAACTGGGAGGAATATGGAAGCAATACTGAGGCATCCAGGGATGAAGTTAGGAAAGATAAATCCCAATTTAAGTTGAACCTGGACTGGACAGGGATGTCAAAGACAATGAGAAGGGTTTCTATAAGGACATAAGTGAGAAAAGGAAGACTAGGGAAAATATGGGCCCACTGATGAATGAGGTAGGGGACCTGGTTACACAGGACATAGAAAAGGCTGTGGTACTGAATGCCGCCTTTGCCTTAGTCCTAACAGTCAAGTCTGCCTTCAAGAATCCTAGGTCCCAGAGACCAGAGGGAAAAAATGGATTAAGGAAGATGTACCCTTGGAAGAGGATCAAGTCAGGGTATACTTGAATGGACATATTGAAGTCCACGGACCCTGATGAGATGCACCCGAGAGTGCTGAGAGAGCTGGCAGATGTCATTGCAAGGCCACTTCATCCGCAGTTTTGCACTTGGGTACAAACAATGCCAGACACAAGTACATGCTGGGGGCCAACTGGATGGTAACTAGCTTTGCAGAAAAGAACCTGGGAATCCTGTTGGATGCCAGGTTGAATATGAGCCAGCAATGTACTCTTGCTGCAAAGAAGGCCAACAGTACCCTGGGATGCATTAGGCAAAGCAGGCATCCTGGGATGCATTAGGCGAAGAGGTCAAGGGAGGTGATCCTTTTCCTCTGCTCAGCATTGGTGAGGCTGTACCAGGAGTACTTTTCCAGTTGTGGGCTGCCCAGTACAGGAAAGACATAGACATACTGGAGAGAGTCCAATGAAGGACCACAAAGTTTAAGGTACTGGAACATCTCTCCTATAAGGAAAGGCTGGAACTGTTTAGTCTAGAGAAGAGAAGGCTCAGGGGGGATCTCATTAACATATACAAATACCTGAAGGGAGGGTGCAAAGAAGAGGGAGGCAGTCTTTTTTCAGTTGTGACAGAACAGGAGGCAAAGGGCACAAACTGCAACACAGTTCCTCCTGAAAATCAGGAAAGATATATATATATAATTTTATTTATTTATTTATTTATTTATTACTGTGCTGGTGATGGATCACTGGTACGGGTTGCCCAGAGAGGTTGTAGAGTTTCCCCTCCTTGGAGATATTTGAATGCCTCGTGGAAATGGTCCTGGACAACCTGCTCTAGGTAGCCCTGCTTGAGCCAGGAGCTTTGGCCAAATGACCTTCAGAGGTCCCTTCCAACCTCACCCACCCTGTGATTTTGTGATATTCTCTAGGATTAATACATGATATTTTGCCCAGAGAAGTTGTGGATGCCCCATCCCTGGAGGTGTTCAAGGCTAGGTTGGATGAGGTCTTGGCCAACCTGATCTAGTGGGTGGCATCCCTGCCTATGGCAGGTGGGGTGGAGTTAGATGATCTTTAAGGTCCTTTCCAACCCGAGCCATTCTATGATATTCATCTTAGAAAAAAAAAAGACTTACGACCTCATCCTCAAAGATTCTTAGATGACTTGCTCAGTTCCAATACTACAAAATGCCCAGGGCTTTTGGGTTAAGTGAGGCATGAGTGGTATATTGGTAATTATGTGTTTTTTTTGTTGTTGTTTGTTTGTTTGTTTTTGTTTTTGTTATTCTCAATGAAAAAGCCAGAAACAGATATGTGAAAAAGCATCTACCCCTTTGCATCTGGCTTCTCACATCTATCACAACAATAGAATCAAGACAGTTTAGAGAAACTGACATTACCACTGATTGCATGGTGTTAGTCATTAAGGTTTTATTTAATTAATAAGATACAAAACTTTTAATTCTTAGACAGTATTATTAAGCAACAGCAAATAGTTTACGATATCTCTAATTTCATTTCCTTAAATTCTAATCTGCATTTTCTGACAAATTAAAAATAAACTGTGTGTTATTTTCATTCTATGTGAATTAAAGAATATATCAGGCATACCTTCTGGCTCATCCTTCAATGTTATGTGTTCTTCAGCAGCAGGATGTGTTCTTGAAAAAAGTAGAAAAAGCATTAAAGGCTAGCCAAGGTGCCCTCAGGTTTACTTGCAGCCTCGATGTTCATACTGCTAAGCAGTGTGATAAAGTTTATGTTCCATCAATGTGTGAATGTGCTCTTTGGAAGTGTTTTTGCTTCATGCCTGAACAACCAGCAATAAAGAGAAGGGGCATGGCATGTGAAGCAGATCCTATCCAGATGCACCCTGATGTCCTTTCTCTGTACTGTGCCAGATAATGGATGGGTCTGTGACCAAAGATTATCAACATTAGTTTTGTGTTCAGTAAAAACGAACACATACCAGACAGATTTAAGTCCTTTCTCCCTTGTTGAAAAGGCTGCCTTTTTTTTTTTTTTTTTTAAGAAGAAGAAGAAACTTGTAGATGGACATGCCAGAGGCAGAACTTCACTGTGAAGTAACACCAAAAAATATAATATAAAGCACAAAGTGACTGAGCATGAACTTTGCTTTAGTGAAAATTCATAGATGATTTGAACACTCATAGGCTAGCTGCCATGCATACCATGGCAGCTTTAAAACTATCCAGGTATGATTTCAGTGTTTAAATAGTAAGTTCAAATGTATGACAGTGGTAACTCTTAACCTATTGGATCAGCATATGGTTCCAGCAAGCTTAAAAGCGGCAGGTATTCATTCATCAGAGCAATTACAATTGGCTGAATCGCCCTCCTGATACTTCACAGTAGGTCTACAGTCACGGGTCCTTGCTGGATGCAGTTAGAGGCCGAGAGTGTGGCTGTTCAAATAGCCTTTTGCAGAGGCTGAGATTTTTTCAGGAAACATTTTGTTCATTTGTTTTCTGTCTTTATGAAGCCTGGGAACAGATTTTCCTTCCCTTCTCTTCCCTTCCCTGCCCTGCCCTGCCCTGCCTTGCTGCTCCCCGCCCTGCCCCGCCCTTGCCCTGACCTTCTCCTCAACAGAAAGCTAATACTTGGCCAAATTTCATGTACATGTGGCAATGTAAATGTAAGTAGTATAAACTAGAAGGTTAGGCTGAGTCTAGTACACAGATCATATACAAAAGGGATGCAGGTAGCAAACACCCTAAAGAAATACCAGTGTGATGTGTTGTTAAGAGCCTGAGTTTCTGCATCTACATTTGCATGGATGACAGATACCTTGACTAGTTACATAAGAACTGAAGTAAATAACTACTTTCAAGTGTGAAGAAATTTTTCTCCAGAGAAATTCCTCAAGGATATTTTCCAAGCCTCCGATCAAAAAAAAAATGTTAGCAACATCATATATGAAATATATATAAATATAAATTTTTAGAATCGCTGGGCTATGCAGTAAAAACAAAGGTCTTGAAATTGATAAAACACAAATAGAAAGAATATAGTCATAACTTGGGTACAGAAGAGGATATATTTTTATGGACTTTGAACCCATAAATCTAATCTCTAGACTGAGGACTCTACATAAGAAAGGCTAAAAACTAAACAAAATCCCAGTTGTTAGGCATAGAGTAGGACTGCTGTTTTACACTAGTTTCATTTGTAAACATTTTTGTCAGTCTTGTAATTTGAACTCTGAAGTCCAACTAAATAAAATTTTACCTCATTTTATGATTAAGGCTGACAGATATTTCAGGTAGAATATGAATTAGTGTGAAAATTTACAGTGCTCATTATGCTTGGAGATTGCAAATCCAAGTAGAGCTATGTGAGAAATAAGAATACTCAGAAATGTTTAGCAGACTCAGGAACTGCAGAGTGTTTCCTAACAAGATCCAACAAGTTTCTGAGATGGCACAAGTCAGTGCTCATCCTAAAAAGTCAAAAAGCTAAAAGGTTCTTCTTCAGCTCTAATCAAGTCCTCAGTTGTCACAATACAGAAAGTAGCAGTGATAGATAAGCAGAATCTTGTGCTGCTTGTTTTTTGAACTGTAGGGAATTTATACCGTAAGATGTTCATTTAACATGAATAATTATTTTTAGATTGTAATGTGGTAAAAAAATTATACTACAAATTTAGGAGTTATTGTAAATGGTACTATATAAACATCATGTAAAATATATTTCACTGTAGCAGGGAGTTATAAATGGGAGGAAATAGGAAGGGAGAGTGAGAGAAAAAGGTCAATGTGCAAACTACAAATGTAAACACTTGTATAATTATGTTGATTCCCATAAGTGTTTTGTCCTTCAGTTAAAGTCATTAAGGAAACCTGGTTATTCTTTGCAAACGTACAACTGAGTTTTCACAGTGGAATGATTTTTTACAGGTGGCATGATGACACCTAAGAAAGTTTGAAGAGAGAAACTTTAGGCCTCAGAAAACTGAAAATAGAAGTAAATGTAATAGCTTTGCATACACAAGTAAGAAAAGATTCTGGGAGTGAAGGAATTGTAACTAGTGACACTGCATGCCCTTAGTTTGCTGGTTTTCACTTTCACTCAACCATTGTCTCTTAAAAAAATATCCGTCCTTAACTAAAGTCATATGTCCCTTTCCTCTAGCAAATGTCATCCATATTCATAAGAACCAATTGCTTTGAGGAACACGTTCTCAGATAGAACCCAATGGCTCTGCACATTTTGCTCTCACAAGTACAGTATCACATACCTTTAATTGATATAATGACATTGTGCTGTTTTATTCATCTCGTGCTACTATGAAAGTTGGCTTATTGCCTAGTTCAAATAATCTAAGCTTGTCGAAAGAATGAGGTAAAAGCGGCTTTCTGGAACAGTAATTTGTTAAGTGCCTATCTGGCAGATTCTAGTTCCTGAAGTCATGTACTACACAGGGGACAGAGGGTAGCTTTCAAACTTTTTGTTCCAACTCTGTAAATGCACTGGGACTGGATTAGAACAGTCAGTAGCACAAATTCTTCTAAAAAATGTAAGAGGGTTTTAACCTTAGAAATTATATGGAACGACAATGTAAAACAGCATTTTTTTTTATTTTTTTAATTTTTTTTAGAAAGATGATACTTTAAGGATTTTTATTTTAAGTCAGTCTTCAGCAACATTTGAATCTGTTCTGGGGGTATCACAGTGTTGTACATACAATTTCTAATTCTGCTAATCCTATAGCCCTGTCACTTTTCTATATTGATGGAATAATTTTCTACAAGTCCCTGGGAGATTAATTTTTCCTATGTAAACATATGTAAGTTCACCTAAGACTTCATTTCTACTGAGGATGCTCACTTTCATTTGCATAAAGTTCTCCGGTATTGACATAATTTTCTGATTGTTGGGTTTGTCTGTCTTGGCTTCACTTATTCACCATTCCATTTTCTGTTGTAGTTGTAACGAATTTATGAATGTCCCCTGGTATTTCTTCTTTAAATTTCCTTCCAGCAGCTCAAGTTGTTCACTGACCTTCATGAAGAGGGGATTGGAGCTGAGAGCTGTACAACTTTGGAAATTTTCATATGACAAATAATTCAGTAAATCATAATGTATTTGTTGGGAAGCTATTCATACTGCATTACTTAGCAAACTTTAGGCTAAAGAAAAACAGAAGTGCCCTGATTAGTCAAAGTTGAGACAAATAATTCAGATGGCACTGTTGGTTGGCCCCAAATCTCTCCTTTCATTCCAATTTGTGTGTGTGCTAACATTTAAAACATTTTTTTTTTGAGAAACTCAAGTACAGCTGTTAAATAAGAAAGAGCTTCACTTCATGATTTAAACATTTTCATTAAAAGCATTTCCATTTTCATTAAAATATTTGATTTAAACAATAAAATAAAATACACAGGTGAAAGTTTTAATTCTCTCTTTTAATTCTCTTTAAAAAATAAAGGGGGGTGAGGGTAGACGACTGAGAAAAGTTTCTATGATATGTCATTGCGATTAGCTAAAGGGAGGTAAATACAAAGGGGCAGAAAACAACATTGCCGGTAATTATTTGGAGGGAGTTCCATGCTGAAAAACATTAGAAAATTATTTTTCATGAGCTGCAATAACTCTATTTTATTGCCTTTGGATTAAAGAAAAAAGTAGAAAAAGGTACATTTAGAAATTTACTCTAAAATATGCTTCATTCTGAATTTTTACTCTATATTTAAGATATAGTTAAAGTTTTACATTCTTGCACAAGACAATTATAAAAAATATATATTTTTTTCCTCATAAGATTTTTCTGATTCACAAATTCAAGTAGAGTTGTTTAAAAGACTATATATTCCATTTCAGTAGCCTTGATTTTCTGTTGGACTGGTCACCTGCAATTTGAAGGGCATTGGCAGCCCATGGGCATAGTATGAAAATGGATTTCATATGGTTTGCATTTCTTTTCAGCTGTTATTATTTTATTGAAAATTTAATATTGTTCTAAGAAAAATAAGATTTTGTTCTATTCACACTTTGCAGCTCTACCTTGCTTGGGACTACCTTGGAATAATGGTATTAAAAATGAAATGCAGGGCTGCTCTAATTTCCTAAAGCAAAATCCTTTAAGGTTTGGCAGATACATTTTTAAAAGCCCCTTAGGAACTGAGAGATTTTAAAAAATCTACCATCAAGTCATCACTTTTTTTTTTTTTTTCCTGTTAGAAGCCTCATGGTCTCTACTTTCTACTGTGTATGTAAAAACCTTTAGAATAATCTATGAATTTTTAAAGGGGTCAGTTACACAATAATAGAAGTGTATCTTCCCCTGAGCACAGCATTCCTAATAGCCTTCTGAAAACAGGCCTCTGTAAATATTCAGAACAGCTTAAAATAGGCAAAAAAATAACTTTCTTTTGGAAGTTTCATTTTCAATGCTATAGCCTGGAACTATGTTGCAGAAAGAGGAGAGGAAAATTAAGGCAGTAATCATAAAATAGAAGCAAAGTACAGCTTCAAATCATAACAGAAAATTGAATGATACATATTAAATATGGAGTTAGGTTCAAAATTCTAAAAGTTTTTAAATATTCTCATAAAAGTTAATATCTAGAAAGATATTATTGAAAGTTCTATGAAGCTTGTCTGTTGTAAAGAAAGGACAGATGGTGATCATCTTTTATTCTTCTTAATTCAGACTTATTCCCTGGGAACATGATGTGAACCCCACATGAATTCATTTAAGCATCACTGATGTTGGTGGCAATAATAGAGACAGAAGTATCACCTCTATGTTGTGAGCTGTGCACAAACATACCTGTGGCTCTGTTACTTTACAGCCTCCGTCATTTTCCCATCTACTATATGCCAAACCCATAGCCTTAACTAAAATACAACCTTACTGAAGATCTTGCTCTCCACTGAAACTGCCATATCTCCCTCACTTTCTCACAGCATATATTTATCCTCTAAATTAAGGTTCCATGCTTGGGTCCCACACCGTGATTTCCTTCCACCTTCCTGCATCCAGTTAAGTCTCCTCAAGCTACAGTCTCGTCTCAGGCTTCAGCTATGTGTTCTATCCTACTGCAACACCAATCCCATCATACTGGAACCCATGTTCCATTCAGTTGAGGATAAATGGTCTCAATGAGCTTATCTTTCATCTTCTGCTACAGGGCTATGTGAATTCGTGGTAGGGCTCTTAGCATTTTCTGCAGATTATTTTAGAATCACTCAATTGGGACCTTCACAACTGTTTTGTCAGATCAGAGGAAAGGGCATTTTGCTGTTAGGAACTCATTCAGGTAACTCATGAGATGAGTCCTCATTGTGATTTTGTGCAGCTTGACTTACTCCATCTGTACTCCATCTGTACAATCCTGTATTACAATGTCTCAGATGGAAAGGGTGATTTAAGAGGTTCCCAGTGCCTCTATTTCCTGTTTGATTTTCTTCACCCCACCCAGAGTAATTGACTGTCCCATTGGTTTTGTTGATACTGCTGTTAGAGATGTCATAATAAAAATCAGATTAGTGAAATCCAGATGAAAGAAAAAATCAAGCATAGGAATTATATACAAAAATTCAAACCTTTTTTCATAAACCAACATTCACTCCTGTTAACCTTTTGCTTTGCTCTTCTTTAGATTGCCTCCAACTCATATAGTTTCTTCTGCTATCAAAGTAACTGAAGGCTGACACATATATGTTGTGATAAAAAGGTTGGTTTTAAAGGACATACCTTGTTAATGCCAAGCTAGTTATTCAGATCAGAGCTTCTTGACTGCTATGTTATGCAGCTAGACAATACCAGTTGTTCATTGGCATCTCTGATTTCCAGTAGAGGCAGCTTAAATGCAATACAGCTAAAAAATGGACAGATAATTATATAGAATAAAGGCCATAAAAATACTTGCCTAATAGCAATTGAGGAGACTACTAGGGAAATTTATAGTATGTTACAGATAGATGTAAGAAGAACTGATATCTGTGCTATTTTGCAGTTTATGTTCTTTTAATTTTGCACCATATACTGTTAAAAGGTTAAAAATGAGTTTTATATCTTTTAATATGGTTCTTCGAGTGTTTTCTTTCAGCCACGGATTTGTCAATGCCATTTTTCTTGCTTATTATGTAGAATGTGGGATCTTTGCACTCTGTAGGCCTGGCATTTCTATTCCATGAAAAAAAAAAAAAAGGAAAAAAAAAGTTGAGTCCTAAAATAGTTTCACAGAAGATGGTGCAGGAACAATTGGGTCTCTGTTTAAAATGAACTGTTAAAACGATTGCCTAAAAATGTCATATTTTCTCTGGTGTTTTTACAGCTTCATTTTGTGATCAACATATAACAATGGTCAAGTAGTAGCCCATGAAGGTTTATAGCAGTGCAATTTTCTGTCTGCAAAGCACTCTTTGAGTGATCACAGTGACAAACTGTGATCATGATAGGCTGAATCTCAATCAAGAGCCCAACCACTCTACAGTTAATGCACTGAAGACTATTCTTCTCACCTGAGGTTAAAAGAGAATCACAGAGTTCATTGACACTTGAGGTGCACTTTCATCCCCTCCTTGTAGGAAATCTTGAGATAATTCCCTGCTTTGGTTCTCATTACAGAGTAGTTTCATGTTAAAAAATTAGGCTTCTTTACTCCAATTTGTTTTCTGTAACTAAAACAGAAAATCCGCCATTCCAATCCTGTTGCATCATACTGCTTGCTAATGTATATCTAGTCTTAAAAGTATGCAGGAGAATTAGCAATGGGATGCTTCTGGATTACTAGAGGAGGAGGAAAGATTGGAACCTTTTTCTTAATTATGGTCCCAAGGGAATACTGTTATTGCCTGCACTTGTTGCACAAAAAACCCTACAGTTTAACACAACTTTTAAAGTTTAATCAATATTAAAACTTTATTAAATTATTTCTGGGGTAATTTATTGTTATGTTAATTCTAAATTTTCAATATATTTATGATAGGCAGAGTGGAACTGGGTAATGATTCACTACTCAAGTTGTAAGGTGCAAATAGATTTTTATTTTTCTTTTAATCACTGATCTTTTGAGTGCGCTTTATTGGAGTTTCAACAGTTTTGTTTGCATTTTTTTCATTTGTAATTTTCTATACACAGTGATTATTTGACAATTGTATAAGGCATTCTTAGATTGCATATTTATTCATTTATTTCCCTTACATATCTTTTCACTTCATCCAGCACAGAAGAGATTTTCAAAGTCATGCTAAAGCCAGACAAATTATTTTTGAAGAGTTTCAGCAGATGCCCTTATTAAGCAGAATACATATTTTACATAGACTTATGTACATATGTATATATCTGCACATATGCAGATATACATGTATCTTTGCCTTTGCTAAATTATTTCATCAGGAAAAGCTTTCTCTTTGGATAGGACAGATCATACTAACTCTACACTGAAGATGCATTAATCTGGGAAGGCACACATAAAAACTGTATAGCCAAATATCTCTCAGCATATTTGGAAAGAATTAGTTGCTATCGAGTACTTAAACAGAAGTACAAATCCCATAAATTATATCTATGAGAATAATAGAGCAAAAGTTTTAAATAAACTTTGTAACTGCTAAAATGCCCATCCCAACAAGTAATGAAGGAAATTTATGACTGACCTGGGCCATTAATTCTTTCTGAATATTCAGTGTTTAGATCAGATGAGAATGATCAAGTGTTTATTGTTTTACAGTAACAAAGGTTTAGACATGACACTACTACTCCCCATGTAAAAATGATAAAGTGTCCACTACAAAGGCTTTTGGAATTTTGGCAACATACAGTATTGCTGAATTAGAACATGGCAACAACAAAACTTGGGTTGTTACCCACAGACATTGTTCAACATAAAACTAAAAATAATAGTGTCTATTATTTGTTCCATTGATCCATCAATGATTTACAGATATATAAAAAGATAAACATAGTGTAAAAGTAAATATGAATACCTCAAGAACATAACTACCTTCAGAAAAAAGCTGAGTATTTATAAAATTAACATTATTCTACAGAGACTAATTTCAGTAATCTTCTTTAATCAGTGGATATCATTCTGAAGGAGATAACACAAAACATTCAAGTTTAGCAGAACTGCTTTTCAGGTGAGCTTTTTTGGCATCTTTTTGCCATCAACAATCAGGAAACCGTTATCTTCAAACTGAAATATTTTCTATTTCTGTGATAGAAAACTGCAGCAATAACAAAAATACATATATCTACATACTGGAAAGGCAAAAGCACTATTTGGATGATGAAACTTAAGTCAACCATCTAAACTGCTCAGAGACCAACCATCTAATCTGCTCAGAGAGCAGGTTATTGAAACCCTTAATGCTTTTGCACAAAAGGAACTTGAATATTTTTTATTTGCAGAGGTTTCTCAAAAAATTAAGGAATACAAATGAACATCTAAAACAGGAACTCCTATGTTTTTAAGATCTTAACGTTCTCAAATACATGAAGAAAGGAAATAGGTAAGTTCTATATAAACAATTTTCACTTCTTTTTCTCAACACCATGATTTAATACTGACAAAATAAACTGAAAGAATGTTCTGTTGAATCCTTTTCTGGATCCCTCATGGAAATAAACAAAACAGCAAAAGATTCTACTAGATGCATTACTCTCATTATGTTAATCACTTTCATAATGCTACAGTAACAGTAGAAACAAACATAACAATTTTTATACTTTCAGATTCCCAGTCTATTCTGTTTATGAGAAATCCAGCATGTCATTTAAGGGTCAGTAAGACACAGATTCCTTTGACTGATTCAGTTAAAGGTAGTTTTCTTATCTGTACCCTAGAAATTCCAGGAATTTAAATTAAAATAATTCTTTCCAATGTCTTGCCTGGTACAACTTCCTCCTCTCACAATCACTGGCATTGAATGAATCAAATCAGCAAACCAAACCTCCATAAGCCAGTGACCTACCTATCATCACAGGATGTGTTTGTTGGCTTGTATTATAGAATAAATTGCTTTATTTACATAATTTTGTAACTATGTAAGTTGCAACATGATTATTATATGAGCCACTGTATCAGAAAATCATAAAACTATAATATTATACAAGAAACTGCTGAGAAAAAATAAATATAGAGCTACTCAAGAAATTCTGTTGACCTCTGTAATGAATTCTACTGCTGTCATTTGATAGATTCAGCAGTGTCATGGGTACCTTGAATTTTGCACCTTTGCATTCCATGACTTTCAAGTACTACCAATGAAAGATATTTTCATTGATTTAACTGGGAATGCACTTACTGCAAGCTATTCTGCATTTCTGACTTATTTATGTACTTTAGTTTGAAAAAAAAATATGTTTTGCTTTGTTTTGTTTTCAGGAGGCAGGTCTCAATACTTTATTTGTCCATAAATTTAGCTGAAGTGATAGAATATCTTTAACCTGCCTGTATACAGAAAAAAAAATCGCTTTCATGACATTGAATGATATAATTTTGTTATTTATTCAGGTAGTTTGACTATTGATTTGTTATAATCAAAATTTGAAATGATGAGAAAAAAAAACTAGCTACAGTTAACATTAATAACAGAACATCTTGATTATGAAATATCATATTCAAGAACGTAGTAGCTATAGTAGCTCACTGTTTTTCAAGTTTGGAGAAGAATAATATAAAGTTAAGTATGAGAAGAAAATTGACTTACAAGGAAGTTACTTCTAAATCTTGTGGTAAGCTCATTTCTTTGTTTGGCAAAAATGATCCCATCTGGTGTACTTCATTGTGCTCATAAGAAGCTGGAAGTTTATCACCTCTCACTTTCATAATGGATTAGGTGTTAAATTAGCATCAAAGAACATGGAGATTTCTCAATTTATACACAATATTGAAAATTCAATATTTCATGGGTAATGCTTCAGCTACAAGAGCTCCAGTGTCATCACTAACAGATTGAGTGTGGAGCTATCAGTACAGACTAACCTATTTGAATGTGTTGGAATATCAGAAATTGTGATTAATGACATTTCAGAACAGAGTGTAGAACACGTTTAGATACCATTCTATGTAATACTGAAAGCTGTAAAGATATTATTCTTCCTCCCACCCCCCCCCTTTTTCTTTTTTCCCTGGGAACAGCAATTTGTGTGCATTTCAAGAGTTAGTTCTCACGGAAAAAAATTCTAAAATAAGTAAAATATGTTGCTATCCTTGTTGTCTGAGAGGTTAGTTTTCTTCTGAGGGTGGGTAGTCTGCTTTCAATATTAAAAAAGTAAATATAGATTTATAGTTTAGTGTTAGACCTACACTTTTTGGTTTTCAGAACTGAAAACTGAGATCTATACCAATTGCAATGTTATGAAAAAATGTATATATATATATATATATAAATAAAAAATATAATTTGCAGGATAGAGGCCATATTTAGCTTCTCCTAGAAATTAGTGGTGTTTTAAAGTTTTAAAACAGTTGAAAATGCTTAGCTTGTTTGCTTGTTGTTGATTTTTTTTCTGTTGTCATTTGTTTGTTTTTCATGTTGTTCAAATGTTAAATGGTGAAATTAGTTAGCAAAATTTTTGCCTAGACTTCAAGATTTCTTTCCTCCAGCAGCATGTCAAGACTTAATGCCATCCCCAATGTTAACACTACAGCACAGAATGGGAGTTGCTGCATAGTTAGAGTTCCTCTGGTTTGGTTAAAATATTACCTATATGATAGTCATTTTTATGTATGTTAAGAAACTTATTTATAGTGAAGTTTTCAAGTGGATTCTGTTGGAATATATTAATGTATTTAGGCCAACTCAACATATTTAGACCAACAACTCAGATGCCAGGGGAACAGAGAAACCTAAATAGATCTAAGAAGATTTAGTGTTAATCAATGTATGGAGGGAAATCTTTGAAACTATTAAGAGATTAGATATTTTCCTCTCTAACAGGCTGAAATTTTACCTTCAAAATCTTAAATTCCTTCAGAGAATTTGAAGAATCAGGAAGATTTCAAGATCATTGATTTGAGAAGGACTGGCAGCCCTTAGTCTCTTTCCATATCACTGCCACAGATGGTAAAGGAATTATAAAAACAAGCAGTGAATCCTTACAAAATTGCACAGAATTTTTTTTTACTAATATTATTATTAGACATAACTGAAAATTACCAGCTCTTTGAGTATAACCTAAATTGGATAAAATTAATAAGCAGTGAATGTTTCAAAATGAAAACAGGTTCAACAAGACATTCCCAGCCCCTAGCATTCAAATTCTTCCATTGTTACGTCCTTTTGTAATGCAAGAAGTTGAAAATTTGAAAGTTACTTTTGCCATTTCCATACTCAACAATTTTCTGAGTTTGGAAAATTCATAGGTTAATCTGTTCTGCAGTGATAAGTATATAACAAAAATAGACGGCAAATTTGTTCAGAGAGATAATAAAAGCACTGGATACTTGTAAGCGGTTGTACTTGGTCATGGAGAAGATGTATCTATTCTGTTCAAACATTGTAGGGATATTTGAAAGATATTCCATTGCACTGCTGATTATGCAATTTTCATTCTATGCCAAGTTTTCCAGTTTAATAAAGCATTCCTCTTGATCAAGTAAATGCTTCAGTTAAGACCTACACAATCTTATGTAGGTCTCTTATTTCAACTTTTCACGATCTCAGAATGAGCTTGAAGACATTTCAATAAACTAAAAATGTCAGGACTGTGGGATTCTCTCTCCTACAGTGTGCCACATTCAAATGGATTTCTAAGTAGTTCCTGTTTTTCACATTCTTAGCATTTTTATTTATTTTCTTCTGTTTTATTTTTCCTCTTAGTTTCATTGGGAGATATAACTAGAAAATATTTTTTCTCTTTTCTATATAGTACTATCTTAATATGTCCTAAGGAAGTACTACTTACAGCTCCAGAGTTAAGAATGATCTAAGTTTTGTATGCAAAGCAAGCACTGAATGACGTTATTTTATAAAAAAGCTATATTCTTCGGTTATTTTCTGAAAATTTCAGAGTAAGTTTTCATGACTGAGTTAAAAAAAAAAAGAAGAACATAAGTTAGTTGGGCTAAACATATTATTGCTCCTTTGCTTTCAGTAATCCTCAGAATATAATAGTTACAGGGATTTTCTACGTCTCTCAGTTAACATTTGCAGGATTCTTTGGCACAGCCTGTACTTAATATCACATGATGAATGGATTCTTCCTCTTACAATCTCTTTCTTGAGTTGCATCTTCCACAGGGGCTGACGAATTGTATTCTACTGCAAAGAATTCCATACAGCACTGTCTCCTTTCAAAGCTTGACAGCTTTTGGGTGATTATTCTATGATGGTTATCTGCCCTCTGTTGTTTTCAGTTTGTTCATAAGAAAAATATCCACTGGCTTTTCTCTCTGGAAACAATCAGAATTTTGAAAGAGCACAGCACCTTAACTGAATATCTGAGAAAAACAGAAAATAGCAACCTTTATGAAAGGAAGTAATATATGAGTTTCTTTGAGAATTTTATACATCAAAATCTGGTGAAAACTGTGTTAAAAATGTCTCCTTAAGTTTTTTTGAAATTTATTTTGAAAAAAAAAAAATCTCTATTGTTTTGTTTGTTTTTCCTAAGGTTGGATTGAATATACTTAGCTTTCTTCTGATAGATCTGTTATTCTTTTTAATCACATAACCTCACTCAATGTCTTAATCTTCTTTTCTGTGAACTAAGATAATTATTTCTTGCCCTCTTCTCAGTGGCAGAGAGTTGTTTTTATAACAACTTTTGGTTTAATATCAAAGAACTCTTAAGTTTCTTAAGTCTCCTCTAAACTAAAAAATCAGTTATTTCAACATTTCCACCAGTCATATTTCATAAATAACTTGCCTTCCTTATTGCCTTCCTCAGGACTGACACCAGTTAATCTGTACCTGAAAGCATTATTCCCCAAACTAATCAAAATACTCCATGAGACCTTATCAAGTAAAAGAACAGAATGATTTGTATATATAAAACCCATTGCATACTGTGAGTATATTACACAGTCTTTTTAGCTTTCCAGAATTCCTGGTAAACTACTTCTTTTAATTCTTGTACCTGTACATCTGCTTTCACCTTTCTAAGAACAGTAGTTTGCTCTCATCTGACTGAATTCTGTTTTCTTATTTTAGTGCAATTTCTCAAGTCTTTCAATATGTTAAAATCCAGTCCTCTTTTCAGAAGTGTCAGCTGTCCCAATTTGTCTGTAAACTTTGTGTAAACTTACATTTTATGTCAACAATCAAGCTAGTAATGACAGTGCTGACCAGAACACGATTCAGAACAGACTTTCTAGTCAGTTAATTAACCAGTGATAATTAACATCTAAGTATGATTTCTGTCCCCATGTGGTGACATCATCAAAACATTTGCTTGCAAAAGTGGTTGAGTGGTACCTCTCATTCAACCATCAAAATATATCACATCTGCTGCTGTTCACTGTATCTACTAGGTCAGTCACCTGCCAGAAAAGGAAATTTGCCTAGCTTGACATGATTTGTTCTTGACAAATCCATCTCAGCTGCTTCTCATCATCTTGTTGTCCTCTGTGTTTATAAATAGATTGTTTAATGATTTGTTCTGTCTTTTTGAGCATCAAAATTAGCCTGTCTAGTCTGCAATTTTTTATTTTTTATTTTTTTGGACTAAGTATTAATCAAACATTGAAAGAAAATCATGTTGATAGCATATATTGCCAAAAAATAAAATAAAAATCTACCTGTAGAATCTGTGATTCTGTGAATTTCCTGTTTTAGATTGATGGAGAATGGCATATTTATAGACATAGTTTTTGCAGGAAATTGCCTTCCACACTGAATCACTCTTAGGTATAGAGAGAGACTGAAAAGAAAAAAAAAAAAGGCGGGGGGGGGGGGTGGAGTGGATTGGCCCAAAGCTTACTGGAAGCAGTAGAAAACCTCCCAGCTGAGGCTTCAGACTTTGGATAAGGCTCTTAGTATGTGTCTGGCACTTGCATGAGTCTGGCACCTGCATCTATTTGACAGACAGATCAATTTGTGAGCCTGGCTATGCAAACTGAAAAGTCTTTAAAAAGGCTTTGCTGCTACACAAAATGGGAAGCAATGACATGCTGACCATTATTTTATTGATAAATGTAACACTGCATGCTTTGGAAGAGTCATCACTGTCCTGGTGTTTTCTGTTTCACTAATTACATATTTAATATGAAGAATAGAACTCCAATGACTACTACAGTGGAGTAAGGAAAAGTGGAGAACTTGAGGAATTTGCTGGTCAAATAAAACCTGCAGCCAATTAAAAAATCTAGAGACAATTTTTGCTATTCAAGGGGTTTGTCTTGTTTAAGAACGGACAAACAAAAAACCACTACGTACAAACCAAGGTAGCCATATTGAATTTATTGTATTGTCTTTATGAAATTGTAAGGTCGCCATCTGGTGGTTGTTTTAATATCAAAAATGTGAGATTCTTTTTGAACAGCTGTTGTTGATCTGTGATTGTGGGGTTTTAACTTAATCTGAAAAAAAATATAGGTTCAAGTACACGATGAGGCTTTTTTCCAAAAAATTGCTAAACATTTGCTAAGTGGGACATGGGGTGATGAAAATGATCAACTTTAGAGTAATGAATACCCTAGCAAAATGAAGGAAATGGAAGTTACTATAATGACTTTATGGATGTTGAGATGTGTTTAGGTGCCTATATTAAAACTCATATTCAGGAAAATAAAAACTTTGTCTATAAAAATACTGGCACAAAACTCATTTTATGTTCCAAAATCAAAGATGGGATTTATCTTGCCTAACTTTAGCAACTGAAAAATTAAGCCAGCTCTGTTAGGGTTACTTCTGTTGTCAGTGAATAAATACAGATCCCTCTAAATATTAATACATACTCACCTAATAAAGGCATGCAAGATAAATATGATAACCCTCTGGAAAAGATGAAGAAAACCCTGGAGTGGTTCATCTCTCTCCCTGGTTGACTGCTTTATGCCCAAACTTTCAACAAGTAAACAAAGATGAAATCCAGTCTAAGGTCAAGCATTGGACATTTTCTATATCCACGAAATCTTGCATTTTGTCTCTTATATGTCCAACAAACCAGCTGATTTGGAGTTGTTGAGGACAGAGTTGTGAGTTCTCGAGTTCATGAGGCCAGAAGGATGCTAACAGGGTAGGAAACTTGTTTGTTGTTGTTTGTTGTTGTTGTTTGTTTGTTTGTTTTCCCCAGATACATATAATGTGCTGATATCTATGCATTATATAAGGCACTTTGAGATGTAACTATCACTTTACTAATTCTGAGGAGCTTTTTATTTAACTTAGGACGTTACTTTGGGTTTTTGTTTCTTTTCACATTAGAAGAATAAGTGAGTTATCTTTATGGCAAATAAGCACTCTTTTGATTAGAACCTATAGCTATACATCTTGGCTTCAAAATGGATATAACTTAACAGATGATCAAGATGTAGGACACCTTTGTTTCACTCTATAATATGCTATAACTCTTCTCTCCACACATATGTATATAATCATACAGTCTGTTACAGGACCTTTTTAAATGGCAGAGCAGTACTCAGAAACATGCTACAGTGTTGTCCCAACCTCTCCAAGCAAAAGCAGCTGAGATCCTTGACAGATCCTCTTGCACTAAACAATTTTATTCAGTTTGTACTTAACTATTGGAATAGCTTCTTGAAAGATGCTGTAAGAATGATGAAAGCTTGGTAAGGTCTTCCTTGCTCTAGTGCAGAAAATTAGGTTAATGTTTGACAGTGATGACTACTGCATAATAAAATTAAACTTTATAGTATGATTTTAAAGAAAAGTCAAAATTTTCTGATTAAAAGATAAGGAAACAAAATTCATAAAATATACCACTTTAATAATTTCACTAAATGTACTAATCCCTCATTGCTACCCTAAACTCTTGGAATAAAGTCACATAATTGTATACCAACATAACCAACACACATCTTCAATATATGCTAGATTTCTTCAGCCGTAAAATTAAGTTTTATACTGTCCTGTGACAAATTAATGTGTTTTATGAAATGTGCTTCATTAGCAGTTACAACTCTGAGGCAGTCTTTGATGATGTGTAGTTTCTTACTATGTGTGGAACCACCCTCAATAAGCAATGAGTGCAAGCAATGTGTGTCCTGTAATCAGGTTTTGGGAACTTGATCAATGAGCTTGTCACAGAGAGCCAAACAATATATTTTAGTTTGCTGTTACTGTTGCTAATAGAATTATATATGAATAACCAAGCTAAATGTGGAATTTGCTTTATGGTAAGGTACTTGAAACAATGCAGAAGACGTTTAGAAGAGCATTCTACTTGCATAAATTCAGAATCACTTTTGACAAGGAGCATCAGAATTATTCTAGATTTAAGCCAATACAGTTTTGCACTTTAAAGAGCATATATATGAAGTGTTAGACAGTTCTAGAATTAGGGTCCTTGGTGCTGCTGAGTCATATATGAAAGATTGCATTCAGAAAACAAAAAACAAACAACAAAAAAGATGTGTTGTCAAAAGTACTGAAATCAATTAGAAAAACAGGACTTCACTGGCAAAGAGTATTTAAAAAGAAAACAACAGGAATAACAACAACAACAACAAAACATTATGAGATAAAGTTAAGAATCCTAGAAGGAAGGAAAGGATATTTGCTTTTGGGAAGGAATGTCATGTCAACCTTGCTTATTTTACCATGATGACTTCACTGTTGCCTTCAACATTGGATTGCACTGAGCAAATGTTTGTCATTAACAAATACAAAGCACAATGGAAGAAAATATTCTGTCCCAAATAAACAGAAGAAACTCTGTGGCCCTCTGAAAGTAAACAATGTGGATAATTCACGCTACTGATTCACTGGCTGAATCCAAGACCATTGATAAATAGAGCAAGATGGAGAAAAATTCACCATGATTTTATGGCCTATTGATCACATTTCTTTTTCCTGGAAATGTCCTTATTCAGAGCATTTACATTTTTCTTATAGTAAGCAAACTATGTCATTTAATAACAGAGGAAAATTATTTTCTTCATAGGACTGTTTTAATTTTCCTATGTGAACTGGCTTCAATTTTTTTTTAATGTTTCATCTACATTATTTACTCCATCCTCTCAGTATTAATAGGAAGTAAAAATTATTAGTGTTCTTCCTCTGTGAATAGGAAATTACCAGAGAAAGATTGTACCTTACCCAAGATCTCAATGAAAATTTGTTGTAGGAGCTTGTTGTTAAACTTAGCTTCCAAAAACTTTGTTATAGAAGGCATTTTAGAAACGTTACTTAAATATTTTGAAATTTTTTCTTTTGGCAATATATTTTCTTTATAGTTTTATTATAAATCCAGTTTAAAACTATGTGATACTTTTGGACTAATGGTTGGATTTGTAGTGTAAATGTAAATGAAAAAATTTTAAAAAGTAAAAGAAAAAAGTACAGTCCATTTTTTCTGGGAAACACTACGGAAAAATACCTTTTCAGTAATACCTTTTCTGTAAGTGCTAAAACTTTTGAGTTTTTTTGAAAACTCAAACTTTTGAAAAGTGCTAAAATTTTTGACCTGTAGGAATTCTAACTCTACGTTATTCAGTTGCTGATAAAGTCTGTTGCTAGGAAATCGTGTCAGATTTCTGAAGTTACTCCAAAATACTCCAAATATTCCATAATGGAAATATTGAATTTTATGTTGATTGGAAAAGAAAAAAAAAAAGAACACTTGCAGGCTGCAAATAACGTACTATGCTTTATATGCAATATTTTGGTATCTTAAAACTAGTATCTACATATAAATAGTTGCATTTAAATATAAATAGTACATATGATAGCCACAATCTTTGACATCACATTTTTTAAGTATTAATGAGCACCTATTTTTAACGTGAGATATGTTTACATACACAAACTTTTATATATTTATATTACATTATATATTCTACAATATCCTTATATCTCTCCACAATATATATAAATTTACATTATCTATTTAAATATTTATAATTTTCAGTCTTTTCCCATAGACTTATTGTTTACTTTGCATTGCATCCCCCTTTTTGTACCTCTCTTGTTTTTGCAAAACAGAACAAATTAGAATTATGCACAAACATACCATACCTCCCTTTACATAAATCTGCATCAGCCCAAACCAGAATTGTTTACATAGGAACAAAGTGCAGTATAGTAAAAGATTACAGAAATGAATTGTGTACAAATAAAGCACAAATAAACTAAGTGCTATCTGAAAGTATAATGAACTGTTGATTAATAATGCATTAGAAGTTAACACTGAAATCAAATTAGTCATCTCAGGAAGTTTGTATGCTTTTTTTTTTTTTTCTTCTTGTCACTGATGGTGTGGTAATAGTTTTTAAAGCAAGTGTGCTTCTATGATGAGTTCATTTAGTATTCAGTATAATAGCACCAATAATAATGAGCTCATTTGGCTTCCATTATATAAGCATTAGATAATGGATACCTATATTAAAGTGTTACTGTTATGGTGGTGTTTTTTTTCTTCATTTGGTATACAGTACTAAATCTTTAAAGTAAAGCTTTTATGCAAATTGTTGATGTTTTTATCTTTGAATCATGATTAATTTTATGGACTCTGGAATGCCATTATTGTCAAAGTTGCTTGTGATATGAGACTCTCAGTAATTTGACTTGCCAAGAATTTTATTATCATTAGTTCTATCCTTGCTTTTTGCTTTAATCTTTTCTCCCTTCATCAGTTTTTTACATACTGCTACTTGTAGCAACTTCCAGCAAAAACATAGTGATATGCTTGTGGAAATGCTCACTAATGTTAGTACTGTTAAAGTGTCATAGCTCAGTACAATGCCTTGCATTCAGTGAATGACCTGTTTGGCTTGCTGGGTACTAGAAACCCCCTGATAATTGTTGGTGATATACTTCTGTGTTTTTAGATAAGAAGATATTTATATTATGATATATATTATATATATATTATATATAATTATATATTATATTATATATATTATATATATATTTAGATAAGAAGATATTTATATTATGGATTAAGAGATTTAAGTAGCAGGAAGGCACAAGCTGGAACTTTATTTTATTTAATGCTTATCATACTCCAAAATCCTTCAAAGTGGATGTTGTGGAAGAGTTTATTCATAGCCATTTATCCAATCAAAATATATACAGAATCTTATCAGATGTCTTTTTTTTTTCCCTTGTGTGCAAGCGTGATAAAAAAAAAAAAAAAAAGTTACGGTTCTAATTGGCTCATTTTCCTGTATGAACTTGCATTTATTCTTTTTATCCACACTGTTTGATAGGTAGTTGTCCCTATGATAAGGTAAAATAGACACTACTTTCTAACCTGTATCTGTCCATGTGTCCTAGTCCCAGAGACTGGGTCTGTCTTTGTTGTCTCTACTCAAGACCGTACTCAGACCATTTGTTTACACCATCAGGGCACTGTGAAGGTTTAGGATTTATGGCAGGTTTGGGACTGAGATTAGATATCACGTATAAGACTGTCTCACTAAAATGAGAACAGAGGTATTTCCCCATAAACAGGAGACTAGGAGGATAAAACACTGAAAAGGTAAAGGGCCTATATCTGTATCAATGTTATTTGGTAAATCCAATAATCTGTGCCTTTTGATTTACAATTTAAGAGACTGAAGAAGAGCAATAATTATGACAATTGATTATATTAACTCAGCTAGAGGGCTACATTATTTAGACAGTAGGGGCTGTTGTTAATTTTATTCTAAAGAGAAAAAATAGTTCTATTAATAAGACAGAACTGAGAGTAAAGGGATTTTTGAGAGAGAGAAAGAGAGAGAGAGGGAAAGAGAGAGAGAGAGAGAGCAATAAAGCCTGTGCTATCTCAGGCAGGGAGACCTGATTAAAGTATCTTCACAACCTGTCAGAGGAGTTGGAAATCCTGAGAACCCAAAATCTTTTAACACTGGGAGTCCAGCAGTGTGTCTACCTGATATTCTCCATAGCCCAGACTCCAAGAATCTTATCCTCTCAGAAATGTGAAGAATATTTCAGTTCAGCCAGTCAGGCTTTCCATTGAAACAATATTTTATGAGATATTTTTGATGGTTCTATATCAAATAAAAAAATGAGATACATGAATGTAGACATATTACACATATGAATCAGAATAAGAATTTCTTAGTAGTTAAGCTGGACTGACTGCTCCATTTCTCACTAGTGTGCCTTACACAGTGGTTCTGGGAAGCTTTCTTTGGTTTTATTTTTCAGACAAATATGTGTAAGTTAAAAAAAAAAAAAAACAGCATGTGCATAGAGAGGGCTTGTCATTAAGAGCGTGTTGTTTACTGTTAATCTTCTGCAGAATTTTTTAATTTAATAAATAAAGGTGGAGCTAACATAAGAAACTAAAGATATTAACATTTAAATTGGGCTATAAAAATTATATATATATTATTATTTTTTTAAATGAGCGCTGTCTCATTGAATGACAAAGGTGATGAACATTTGAAGTTCTCATCTAGTCCAACTCTGTCCAAAGCCAGTAAATATTTATTCTCTGACAAATAATTATCTAACTTGTGAAGATGTCATGACTTGGGATCCTTTTGTGCTTATTTCTATACTGGCTTTTTATACATATACATATGCCTATATGTGTATCTTTAAATAATAACAAACCATAGAATTAAAACAAGAACTCACGTCCAACCTGTATTTATTTATTTTTTTTTGAAAAGTCAAATTTATTTGATATATATCTTTAGAGGCCACTTTGAATCAATAGAATTCTCTGTTAGGATGTAAGAATGTAAGAAAAGCAGTAATGTATCTGGCTGAAGGCCCTGCAAGCCCTTTATTCTGTTCTGAATTGAAGCTAAAGCAAAGGCCTCAGAAAAATGGTGGGAAGGTAGAAATCATACTTCTGTGGAGTACTGTTCCAGTTGTCTGAAGCTCCGAAGTTCCTGAGCTGGGAGTAATTTCTATGTATTTATGACCCTCAGAAACATCCTCTTTAGTGAATGTGCCCGGTCACCCCTTAAAAAGATGTAAACCTTTTGCATACGTGTCATCTGAGTGACAAGGAGATCTAAAGCTTCAATATGCATTGTGTTGAAGCCATCTGCCTTTGAAAGAGTTACTACCTAATGAAAACAAACTACAAGGTACTCAAAATGTGTAACTAAAGCAATCAGTTGAGGTATTGACAAGGCTGGTTCTGCAGTAAAATAAAGTCTACAATTGTGCAAGTTTTTAACAGATTGTTTACATTTAATGCTTTCACATTCATACAATGTCCATTTACATTAGATTGTTTATGCCAGATATGGATAAGCTTTCTTAATACTATTCTCTGTTAAACTCTAGACAAAAAAAATAAGAAAAAAGAATCTTGTTTTCTTTATAAAATTTGCTTACATCAAACTCACATATAGCTTTAAAGTTTCATTAAAATTATTGTATGTGAAATTACTAATCTGTTTTGAATAAGATTCTAGACATCTTAGGTTACAAATATAATCATCTCCTAATGCATATGACCAGATTATGAAGTCTACCTATAGCTGATTTTAAATTGCCAATGACATATATGTAAACACAATATAACTGCACTGATTATAATTTATTTTTTTAAAGAATATCATCTATGCTTTAGCCAGTAGATGAAAGAGGATAAATTAATTTTAGTCTATAACTTCCTCGCGAGGGAGTGGAGAGGCAGGTGACTTATTCTCTGTAATCACCAGTGATAGGACCTGCGGGAACGGTGTTAAGCTGAGGCAGGAGAAGTTTAGGCTGGATATCAGGAAGAGATTCTTCATGGAGAGGGTGGTTGCACACTGGAACAGGCTCCCCAGTGAAGTAGTCACTGCACCAAGCCTGTCTGAATTTAAGAAGCAATTGGACTGTGCACTGAGTCACATGGTCAAAACTTTTGGGCAGACCTGTGCGGTGCCAGGAGTTGGACTTGATGATCCTTATGGGTCCCTTCCAACTCGGGATATTCTATGATTCAATGATTCTATGATCTTTTGTCTTCAGCTAGCCTTTGAAATAAATCTTTATCATATAAGCATTATAAATCTGGAGACTTGGCAGCTTCTGCCTTAAAGAGATGCAGCATTTAAGTAAATAAGGAAATTTAAAGGTCTACTGTTTCATTCTTTATAGATGATTAGATTAACCAGTAAGATAACCAATATGATTATTTATTTTCTAATAATACTTTTCACTTGCTAGGTAAAAGACAGGTAGACAATTAACAGGTTGGTCAATCTTAGGGAATCTTTAAGGAAGCAAACTGGGAGGAAAAAAAAAAATCACTTACTGATGCTAGAAAATGATGAGAGCTAGGTGGGAATGGTTTCCTGAAAATTATCATTAAACTGCTGAACTTAAGACAATCTAAGCTTTAGCAAGTAGGTAAAAGAGGATAAAAGAAGATTATTACAGAAAGAAACCCTGTGAATAAAGGGTCTTTGGACTACTAGACCTAAAATTCTGGTTTTATTTTTTATTTTATTTTTTATTTTATTTTTAAATCAAAGACAACAGAAGAGGTCAAAATTAGCAAAACTGATCTTCAAAAGATGGAGATGAAGGACACTGGAGGACATCTATGGTCAAATCTTTGAAAATCTATCTTGCTTTCAGGAGTTTTATTTTGCTTCATTTTATTATTAGTCTCACCTTTTTTTGAATGTGTATTTTGAAATGTAAAAGATCTATTAGACCACTTCCTCCTTATCTGAACATGAAAACAATTTTCAGCTCTTGAGAAACTTCATATGATAGTCTTCCTAATTAGCCTACAGCATATTAAAACTTACCTGTTGGGAGTGCAATTTGGTGTAATTTTATTCTAGGGTTGTTCTTTGATTTTTAAAGGAGGACTTCACCAATTTGGTCTGAAAGAACCTTGCTGTAACTAATTCCTTCATTTCTTCAAGCTGCATTTTGACTTAATCTCATGGCTTGAGAGAAAAGTCAATATTCAACTGTGGAAAGAAGAGAACAGCTCATCAGTGCTCCCTAACGACAGCCTCTTGAAGCCTTATGAGTAAGTCAAACTAGGGAATGAAATACGTCTAGATCACATCTGATGAAATAAATATTTCATCTGAGTTCTGCACAGGGAGAATTTCTAGGGATTTATACTCATTTCAGGACAAAACAGTAACTCTGAGAAAAAAAAAAGATGAAACTCCTCAACTTTTTTTTTTTTTTTTTTTTTTTTGATCTGGAATGACAGTACAGAGAAATAAGAAAGAGGAGAGCTAAAGATAACCAAAATCTCTGTCTCTCAGTGCCCCCTTGCCTGCTTAGCTCCACTAGTGCACCATAGGAACAGTTTGTGTCCCTGTGATGGACAGTGTGCTGAAGGAACATCTCTCAGTAAACACATACATGAGTAGCTCTGAGAAGGACTATGACTCAGGTGCAGTTTCTCTCCAAGGGTCGGTGAAGCCTTTTGCCTTCACCTGTGTACATTTCAAAGACTAATTGTGACACCTAGACATCTAGCCTGTCTGAGAGAGAACAGGATTGTTTTCACACCCTTTTTACATAGAAGGGAGAGGGAAAATTTGAAATCTTTTAGTCTCTTTGTGAAATCCTTTTTGAGTTCAGTGCTCTTGGAATCATAGAAACAGTTGATGTACATTGAAAGGAATATGTGTTTAGCTGAAATACCTTAGAGACTACTTGATCCATAGGAATGTTAAAACTGTCTCTTCTGGTTTGATAAATAATGTTGGATTTTTCCAACATCAGTGTTACAGTGATTAAGACTGATTTAGCATTAATATTAAATCCCAAATTATCACAGATTTTTTTTTCTTTATCTGCAAAAAGAATGCTTTGAAGTTATATAAAAACACAGAGTTAACTCCAGAAATCATCTTCCTCCCTCTCTGTTAGCTTGACCATTTCTAAGGACTTCTAAGGTTAGTGTTTGGATCCCAATGGATGTTTAAAAATATTCTGTTATTGTATGTTGAAAACATTGTTAAATGTTTCCTTAGAAGTATGTTAAAATTTCTAGTTCAGCTCAGATCAAATAAAATTAAACTACTCAGGTGATGTTTTTTACTTTTTGTTTTAAGTAACTTACCCTCTAATGCCAATGGAAAAATGTTCTCAGATCATATATCAGCATTTGTAATTAAAGCTCAAATTCTAAAGTGAGTTCATAAATATCATTGACTTCAGAAATCACTGGATGAAATCCTTTGTTTAACTCTCATGTACATATTATACTAGCTAATCAAGAATCAATAAATACTTCTGTATAGTATATACTTCTATTATATGCACTATGATTTACTGCTACTAGGTAAAGCTTTGTAGTTGTTTTGTTTTTCTTGGCTGGCTTAAAATATAACAATGAATTTTCATGTCTTAATTGAAATTTCAAATACTTTAAATTCTTGTGATTGGAATCTTATGAAACTTATCTGTCCAGCTCAATGGAGTACCTTCTTTCCTACAGTTTTGGGAATTTTCCTTTCTCTAAAGTTTGTCCTGTATCCTTGTTCTCCCACATAGAAATGAGTTCCTTTACTTTACATGTGAGAAACAAGGAGGCAAAGCATTTTCCTCAACCACTCTACTACTTCAGTGCTGCTTTTGGTAGATGTTTCCGGTGGAAATTTTATATGAGTATCCCCAAAGAGCAGAAAATCATCTATAGATCAGCTATCTAGAGAGCACTGTATGGCTCCTCACAGAGAAAATATAGCTTGTTAGCAACTGAGAGAAGAAGAATGAAACCTGTGAATGAATTGAGAAAGAGATAAAAATGATGAACTATTTAGAATAAAAAGAAAAGAGAAACGAAGAGATAAAAAGAATAAGATGGAAATGATAAAAAGAATGAAAAAAAATCAGAGAGGGTGAAATAACTGGGGACAAAACAGGAAGGTAGGAAGACTTACCAAAGTAAAGATAAACAAGTAGAAATAACAGTACAGAAGGAAGAAAGTCATATGAGGGAATGAAAATTAAGCTAGGTTAAGTGGAAAGAAAACTTTGCCAAGTGGAACAAACAATGTAAGAAGTAGGGGAAAGACATAGATGAAAGATATTTTGGAGAAAAAGAAAAGAAAGATAGAAAAGAAAGAGAGAAAGAGAGAAAGAAAGAGAGAAAGAAAGAGAGAAAGAAAGAGAGAAAGAAAGAGAGAAAGAAAGAGAAAGAAAGAAAGAAAGAAAGAAAGAAAGAAAGAAAGAAAGAAAGAGAAAGAAAGAAAGAAAGAGAAAAAGAAAGAAAGAAAAGAAAGAAAGAAAAAGAAAGAGTGAAAGAGTGAAAGAGTGAAAGAAAGAAAGAAAGAGAGAAAGAGAAAGAGTGAGAAAGAAAGGAAGGAAGGAAGGAAGGAAGGAAAGAAAGAAAAGAAAGAAAGAAAGGAAAGAAAGGAAAGAAAGAAAGAAAGAAAAAAAGAAAGAAAGAAAGAAAGAAAAAAGAAAGAAAGAAAGAAAGAAAGAAAGAAAGAAAGAAAGAAAGAGAAAGAAGAAGAGAGAGAGAAAATTAAAATATTTGTTGTACTTACAGTAATATGTTACTATTACAAAGCAAATTAAACATTGCAATTACTGCATGAGAGCATTCATTGAGAATAAAATATTGAAAAATAGAAGAAAAGGTTGATGAAGAAAAATAAAGTGAAGAAGAGGGAAAAGATATTAAAAACTCAAAGTCCTTGTGTAAATGCAAGTTTCTGTGAATTTAGTTTTAAAAAAAAATAAAAATCTCAAGGTGTGGTAACTTCTTTGGGATTTAGGAAAGTGAAAATTACTTTCAGGAAGATCTAAACTACTCTTCTCCTGAATCTTTAAGTCTCATAATTTGGTAACTCAATGTATCAGTAAAATTTTATGAGCCATTGCAATAACTGCTTGAAACTCAGACAGAAATGAGAAATGATCGCCCTATATCCCACAGCTTTGGAACCTTGGGGCACCCAGATCAGCCTCCACCTACTGACAACTTCATGGTAATTCATGCTGTGTTTGTTATTTTGTTAATGCCAAGAAAGTTATCTGGACAGAAAAATGCCTGTCTCATTTTTTTAGAGTAGAAAAATCTGTAGTAATTGTTTTTCTTCCTCAGTATCTTGTACCTGGCATGAAGTTCACATCACTGAATGACTTTTTGTCCCTAAACAGACAAATATGAATAGCTATGGTAACACAATCCTGCTGGGAGGATATAAAACCTGGGGTGAGATCTTAAACAGTTACTCGGTTATACCTTTATTATGTCTTTTTCTTTGAAATTTAGTAGCAATTCTATCTCTGGATTAGATTATTGTTCTTCTTATTTTCTTATTTTTCTTTGCTTACTTTTCTGTTTTTCCCCTTCAGTTAGAGACTCATTCAACTGATACATACAGGGCACGTGCAACTGTTGAACTAGGACGTATCTGATGGCTAATGACTCTTGCAACATTTAGCACAATGCCAGAACAGTCCTGTAACTCCAGCACAATCTTCTGATCTGGCAACTGCATCATCCACAGTGTTTAGGGTATATGTATCTGACACATTGCTGAGCCCTGAAGACATTGCACTAGCAGAACTCCTAACACATTTTTCAATTCCATGAACCAGATTGCAATTGCTGATGATTAGTTTAGAGCTTCTCTCTGAAGAGATGTTGTAAATATATAAAAGAAAAAAAATGGTAATATAGTATGGTTGTTTATAAGTCATATGACTATTTATATGATAGTTACATGAACAATTTGCAAGTATCTCTCTCTTCTGGTCAGAAGTATGCCTATTACTTGATGAGGTATTCCAGTATTTTGACATACTTGACATTCGTTTTGTATTGCAATATTGCAATTTTCCAGTGCCCCTATGAGAAATCATGTCCTTGGCCCTCAAACAAATGCTCTTTATCATTGCTGTAATATAAAAGAATCAGAGGAGGTGGGGAAAAAAAATAACATATGCACAAGTACATTTTTGCATATAGATACTTATAATTCTTTGTGTTTTGTGTTTGTATTTAAGTACCATTTTTAGAAATACTTCCTAATCTTAAAGTCTTAATGAGAATAGTTGCAGATAAGCTGTTTCAAAGGTGCTAGGAATATCTAGTGTTTTCATAGGGGTGATGTTAGTCTTGCGTTTTATTGTTATGGGCAGGAAGAACTTATTTGGAGACCAGGATTCTGCCAAAATGGAAACTCCAGTAATGAATATCAAACTGAAAGTTTAGACTCAGATAGTGAGATCAGGACCAATGTGTATGCTGGGCTTATGTAGAAGCTTAAAAGCACATTGATTCAGTTTGTAGTTCCAAGAAATAGAAATGTGGCCAGTCACAGAAGGGTTAATGACTTTCAGTACTTTAATGTTTGCTACAGTAGATGGTAACCTTCCACATATGAAGTTACAGCAGCAGCTTTGAAGTCACAGCACAGCATCAGGGTTTCCTAGGATCAAACAGCATAGTGAATCACGCAGTGGTGGTGGGAGTTCAAGTTATCACAGTGGTGGTTCAAGTAATACCGACAGTAGTGACAGCTGTAGTGAGAAACTGTTCAGAACCTTTCCATCCTTCCCCACATTCAGCTTCTCTCTCCCCACTCCCCACCACCACCCCCCCCAAAAAAAAGAAAAAAAAATCGAGCCAAACTACTTCCAATTGTGTGATTTTTTTAAGTGTAGTTTGCAGAGCCTCTGGAGCAGACATCCTTGTGTGCTAGTTGCAAAGTAGTATTTTTAACATATACTGAGTCTAGCATTGCAGTTTACATTAAGGTAATCTATTAAATGCAAGTCTGTCAGCAAATGGAATTTTTCTGACCTACAATATCATGACTCTTCTTCAAGGAAATATGAACTTGGAAGACAAAGTTTCTTAAACGTGATCTACCTCTCACCAAAGTCTGTGCCCTGTAAAATAAATCTGAATCTTATCATTGACTTTAAAGTATGTTGAACAAACTATTTCCCTGTTACTTGCAGGAATATTCAGAACAAGTGAAAGTAAAGAGTAACTAAATTTGCTGACAGACGATGTCAGTTTAGTGCAGCCTTTAGCACGTATGTGGCTGTGGATCAGTGGAAGGAAAGTCCTACCATTCCCATCTGCCCTCTCCCTGGTCACTGTGGAAATTCCAGGTTTTATCCATTGTTTTCACAATAACATTTTAATATATCTATTTTTGGTTTGCCCTTTTTGTCTTCGCTACTTTTTACAGTCTAAAGTGTGTAGTATACTATTTCTCTAAAATACATGGATTTTGTGGTTAACATGTCACTGAATCAGATGAAGTTGTACTGTAAGTATGATAAATGAGTGCTTTTCGATTGTTTCTCTCTTTAGAGCAATAAATGCTATGAAACTATGTTCTTTAAATAGTGAGGGGAGTCAGGGCTTAGTACTGTAGCCAGTATATCAAATTCAGATACCTAACAAAAGAAATCAATCACAATCCCATTTCCTAAGGTGAATCAAAATCATTTTCAATTACACTACCAGAATTTACAGCTGTTTTGACAGGATCTGGTTTATATGCATTAATAGCAAAGCTTACTTTGGAAAGACAGGAAGATGCCGATAAAGTGGTCTTATCAATCCAATTAGCAATCAGTTTGAGCATTCCCTGTTGCTGCGCAATACGTGTAACAAGAAGAGTCCTGGACAATATACAACAGTGATCTCACAACAGAAGATAGGGTTGCAGGCCTAGCTTTCTGTTTTGTTGTGACACAAGCCAGCTTTGTGTTTCTCTTTTGCTTTTCCTTTCCTCCCTCTTTTTGTTTTTACAAAAGCTGTTAGCCCTTTTTTCAAATCCTTCAGTGCCATGATAGCTTCAGTGAGCTATCAAAAGCTTCTTCTATCTGTTACAGCAGATGCCTAGAGCTATAGTGTGAAATCAAAGAAAATAAACTCTGTTGACATGATTGGTAGTATATACTGTGTACTTCATAGTAGGTTTCAAACAGTTGTCTTTGTAAAGCTCTGAAAGAAAGGTTTTTTTTGTTTGTTTGTTTTTAATTCTACACTTATAAAAAAACTCATATTAAAAAAAAAAACACAAAAACTAGCTGAAATTAGGTGCAAATGAATATGACAAGCAAAGCAGATTTTCAGATGGTGTAACGTCATAACTTCCTAGCATAATTATGGCAGATTATATTAGGTGAAAATCTGTTCCCTAACCATTTTACTAAAGTACGTAATATTAAGGGCAATAATATGTGTTTTCTTCAGAAAGGATGAAAAAACAGTCATGGTTCTTTATTTGCATGAGCCTGGTGCTGTCAAACAGCTGTAAGTTTTGTTATTTTAATTGAAAATGCGCTTGATCCACATTAAAAAAGTAGATTATAAAAAATGGATTATGATTGATTTCTTCATTTTAGGTATCTGAATTTGATGTACTGTCTATTGTACCATGCACTGAATCCCTCTACTGTTTAAAGATCTTAGATTCACTATGCTTTCTGACTTCTCTAAAGAGAGAAATGAATGCAAAGAACACATTCATCACAGTTATGAGATAACCTAGTGTGATCAGTGACATGCTAACTACAAAATTTTTGATTGCTTTGCAGGAGCAAATCAAAAGTGATTTTTTTTTTTTTTAATCTCATTTAGTCAATAAATAAGAAACTGCAGGAATAGAAATTTCTTGAGAAGGCCATTTCACATTCATCTGAACTGCTATAAAAATAGCCTGTGAATTGCTAACAGAAGAACTCAGATAAAGCAGGTCATGAATTTCTGACTAAAATCTATTTAATTGAGATCAGCTTTTGTAAAATCATAAAATTCAATCTCATTTGGTCTAGAAATAGGAAATTGGAAGGAAAAAATATTCCTTGAGAACACAGTTTCACAGTCACCTGTACTGCTGTGAGAATAACTCACATAAAGAAGATCAGGACATTCTGAACAAACTGTTTTAAATAGAAAGTATGTTTTGTAAAATCAGAAAGCTAGTTGGAAGATTTCACTTTCCCTCAAACCTGTTTTCATTTTAAAAGGAAAGATTTAGAATTTTTATCCCAAACAGGTTTTCATTGTAAATGGTATCAAAATATTTAGGTTCCAGCCTCGGTGGTCCTGGTGTGCTATTGTACGTTTTTGTTTATTTTGTTTGTTTATGTGTTTTGCTTGGATTTTGGCATAGTCAGATCAAGACACAGGTCACTCTAAAATTGTAAATGTGCTAAATTGTTGTTTATTTAATGAGAAGCACTATCTGGAGCTAAGAGAAGCTAGGACTCTGATGTCACAGAAGGGCATTTCCAACAAAAAGCATATCCTATTTTGGTGAAGTTGTAGCATAGACAACTCAAAGCTTCTAAATAGTGTAAGCAAAATTGAATTTTATTGCCCCAAGGATAATGACAAAATTAATTCTGTGTTGTGGAAGAGCCAGAAGTATTCCTCCATGTGCTATTTCCCTTCCTGGCTCAAAATGCTGAAACCAAACATGTTCCTAATACCAATTATGGATGGTTGCACCCTGGCTTCCTACATACAGTTACTTGTCCTCTGGCTCTGGCTCCTATCAATCTTGAGCGTACATGCCTTTCATAAAAAATGTTGTTACTGTTTAAAAAAAAAATAAAAATAAAAATAAAAATAAAAATAAAAATAAAAATAAAAATAAAAATAAAAATAAAAATAAAAATAAAAATAAAAATAAAAAAAAGATGGTGAGCCATCCCAGTTCTTTTTCTTCCCTTCTTTTCCTTTCACACACAGACACACAATCAGATATAGTCACCTATACTACACTATAGGTGATATATACACTACTACTGTAGTATAGTCACCTACTGCTACAACCTTCCTTCTCAGGGAGAACTGCAGCTGCTCTTCTTCCCTACAGCAACCTGGGCTAAAATGCTAGTTCTGGTCTCCATGGAGCAGAGTCATGAACACAGGCTGTGGAGCACCCGTCATAGATTACTGAAGGTAGATATTTTACTTGTATTTAGTGGACAGCTTCCTTTTTATCTAAATTAACCTATCCCAACTTCTAGCACTTGACTGCAGCAACAATATACACAGGTATTTTTGAATTACTTTTCCTTCATTTTTCAACTTTATTTATACATTTATAAAGCTGAGAAATCACTCATTGAGCTATCCCTTAAAAGTTTTTGTTAAAAATTGCACAAAAATGCATTTTTTTTCCTAGTAGTTCACACACACAAGAAAAATAATTTGTTCTTCACATCAATTAAAAAAAAAAACAAACAGTTTTTTGTTGTTGTTTTTGTTTTTTCAGAAGCAGGGACACAGTACAGTAGCTTGTCTGCCAGTTGTGTTGGTGGGACTGTATTATTCCCTGAGGGAAAAAAGTGGAAAGAGATTAAAAAGTATTTTGTTCTGATAATGTTCTCTGTGTATGCGTGCATGCTGTAAATTTCTAACACAATTTTTTCCAGATGTTGACTTTGTGTTAGGAAAATCTGCCTCTTTTCATTGTGGTATTCAAATAACTTAATGTACTGTAATTCACTAAGTTAATGTTCAGAAAAAATGGGACTCACTTTTGAACCTTGACTTCAAAAGCTTTTCCATGCAGCACAAGAAGTAATGTAGGTGTCAGTATCAATGCTGAAGAAAAGCAACTACATTAGTATAAAAGGTAAAAGTGATACAGCCGTAATTCTCTAACCACTCAGAAGCCACTTCAAGCCTAGTTTTGAATACTATATGGCAGAAATTATAGGAATTATTAATAAATGTCTAAAGGAAAAGCTGATTTCTCCCGTGCATTTTTTTACATTGTATTTTGTATTCAATATATTTTGAGAAACAAAGCTAGCTTTTCAACAATTCAAAAAGTTAGATATATAGATAATTCAGAATATACTTATATGTACAGTGCTAGTATTCAATAGAAGCTTGTATTGCTATCACCAAACACCTTAAAAAAAAATACTCACTATATAATCACTAAAAAAAACTTCAATTCTTTTGCATTGTTCTCTGCTCTCTCTAGGAAGCTCTAGTGTTTATAAAGCTTTCCTACTTTATTCTACTTTTAATAACCAAGATGATGGTTTTCAGACTCCATGTAGAAAAGTAATGCATTCCTTTATTATCTGAAATTTAATAAGTATAACAGTACTATTTCTTGGAAGACAAAACATAATTTTCTTCTGCTACTAGCATAAATATTTCATAAATTGTAACTTTTCTACTTCCTTTTGCTGCCTGGTTTTCCTGAGAGAGGAGATGAACTATCAAACATTGACAAGAAAATCACATGGGTTTGTAGTAAGTCTGAGTATGGGAATAATACAAACAAGTAAAATTTAAATATCAACTTAAAGAAAATATCATAGCTTTTTCTCAGACTTTTTCTTTCCCTTATTGCAGGTGTGTTTTTAATAGAGCTTCTAGTTTTAGTTCCAAGGAGCTAGTAATAATGTCCACTGCACTAAATAATTAATTCTCAGTTGGATGAATGTTCTTGTTCATATAAGAATATTCTGTAATTCCTTGCCTCCTTAGTTTACTGCTTCTCTATATACATTAACTTGTCTAATGTTCAAATGCTGCTTCCCTTCTGAATTGAATTTCCAGATACGATAACTCAGGCAGGATATCATTTTAGCATGATGCACTTCACTGTAGTGAAAATGGAAGTTGATCAGGTCATAACACCTTCCACACCTCAAGATGTATGTCAACTTTGCTTTTTTCTTTCCAAATGCCTAACAAAGACATCTCTGATACTTTTGTACTATATATTTTCCACTGTGAGGGAGGGAAGCAATTTTCTGAGTGTGGTCACAGAAAGGGAATAAAATGTCTGTGGTTTCAAAAGGGATATATAAACTTTTAAAATCTTCGTTCTGACGTTTTGATATAAATCTATTTCTGGCTAAGTTCTGGTGATTTGGGATGCCATCAGCATTTATTAATGTACGGATATTTTACCACTTCAGGAAAATTCTCAGTATAATAAATCTGATTTTTAAAGGGACTAATTGCTTTAAAATAGCACACTGCACCTAGGATTTGCTCTGGAGTGAATGGATTTGTCTTACCTGTCATCTCTTTGAGTCCAAAATCTCTGAGTCAAATTGTTTGTTTTCTCTTCTACTAGGGAATGAGAGCTTAGATTTTGTAATGATCATAAATATATTCCAAGTTAAACACTTTTGAAACATCTACATAAAAATAAAATAACATGTGTTTATATTATCTAAGACTTTCTATTTCCTCTTTAAAATCTTTTTAGAAATTGAAAAAAATATATACCCAGGCCTGGACTTTGGGGTTCAGTATGTCTTTCATTCCAAAACTTGGATAATCAGTAAAGAAAATATGAAGTGATGGATGGGAAGGAATATAACAACCTTTGAACACAAGATGAAAGAGAACTTTAGGAAAAATGATGCTGTCACATAACAGAAGTACATCATGTTTCTTTATACTTCCACAAACCACTGTCTAAGAGTGATGTCATGACATCTCACTTGTTTCAAAAATTGTTGGGAATATTATGACGTGATAGCTAACTGATCACTCTAGCAAGAGATCGCTTTCAATATGGTAATAAACATAGTAAAACACTCTATTGTCTGTCACCCTTCTAATATCTTTGGACTTCTTTATGGCATGTAACAGCAAACAACATTATGTGTGCCGGCAAAGCGGTTTAAATCAAAATCAGCATGGAAAAGGTTCAGGGACAAACTGCAGAATTCCAGAACATCTTTTTTACTGTAGCTCAGTTCAGCAAGATTTAGCTTCAGGGCTTCATTCCTTCCCAAGACACATCTAGGAACAATGTAACAGGTGATGCTTTTCTCTACTCAGATGCTGGATGTAGATTAAAGGGCTTTTTGTACTTTGTTTTCTTTGGTCAATACAAACTAAATCACTCTTGGCCAAAATGAATTGAACTTATGAGGAAGAAAATAGGTTTGCTCTTTTAGTTCATCATATTTTCAGATCGATGTGATTTCACTGGTGTTCTCCACTTTTTCAGTATGGCAAGGCTTTGTGGAGTTGTGGCGATTTTGGTAGAACATCTCTGAGATTTGTCATGGACTCAATGACTAAAACAGAAATCTAAAAAAATATACATACATAGAAACATACATACAAAGTAAATAAATTATAAGTTCCATCTGAAATAATGTATTTTAACGTGATTTGATTTTGGAAACATATTTGAAAGACTGGTATTCTTTCCTTCATGGAATAACATCATGCTTTGAAACCTCACTGTTTGTTTCAGAACAGGGTTTGAATCTCTTTTGTCAGCTTCACTTCCAGCTCTCTATTTAGGTTTGCAGAGCTCCCAGATAACATGAGATGTGCAAAGTTCCACAGGCTCCCTTATCCTGTAGCTGTGGGCAGCGAAAACGTGGTGGTAGAATTTCACAGGATACTGTGAAAGAAATTACCCAGAAACTAAGGGAAAAAAAAAAAAAAAAGATGGAAGCTTGAATATATCCTTGCACAGTGGATCTTTCAACCTCAGCTGCATTTGCTTAATAGTCCACTGCTATTTGAAGTTTGAAGGATAAAAGTAATGCACTTGGAAATTGTGAAACTGGAAAAATCAGTGAAATGTGAAGCTTTCTTCATTCCATTTTAATATCAGTTCCATATTTTGATGTGTTGAACCACCACAGCCTCTGGGTTTTATTCATCTTGGGATTATTTTGTCAAAAGTATTGCACAACTAGAAAAAGGCATGTTGGGAATGGGTAGTGAGTTGGGCAACATATTGAAACTGGATCTCAGACTTCCCAAGGCTCTTTCAAAAATGGTAGGCCTAAAAGATAATGAAAGAGAGGGATATCACTGGCCAAATATAAAATACAAGATAGAGAGCTACAACTAATCTTTCTGTTGCAACTCTCATCACACAAGCAAAATGCAGGAGACCTGTTAACTTGGAAGATACAATTATTTTGTAATAAGCACCTATCTCTTTGCCTTTTTTTTTTTTTTTTTTTGGTGGGGGCGGGGGCATGGGGGGGGAGAGGAATGGGGAGTTGGTTGGTTGGATGGTTGGTTTTGTAGTTGTTTTGTTTTAATGGAAGCCAGGGTAAGAGTTATACTGCTTAAATTTTTTGCTATGTTCCTTGTCATTGCGTGAAAATTTATGTTGCTGTTGCTATGGCTGCAGCATCATCCACTGCATATTCTCAGTTCTCTGCAGCTAAAGTGCTTCATGCAGTACAGATTTGCACTGCAGTGATACAAGAGATGCAATATTTAAAAAAATAAAATCCTGTTTTTCGATCCCTGTATTTCCATGTTTAGAATGTCGTATCTATTTTGAAAATCTTTGTTCTGTCAGCCACCAAAAAACCAGGTTATTTTTCTGTTAATGCTACAGAACATAATTAGTCCTTCTCATCAGTGTATTCCAGAGGGCAATATGCTTACATACACTTACATAGCCTAACTTACTTTAGTAACCTCTGCATTGGTTTGTTTTCTTTTTGTCTGGTTTATAAAACCTTTTGTTTCTCTGAGTTTAAATGCAATTTTTTCAAACTTTTTTTCAGTACTTTTAAGAGGTAAGTGCCAGGATTTAGCATGTATAACATTGTCTGAGGCATTTGTTCAGCTGTCTGTTGAATCCCCTGAAACTAATGCTCAGTCTCTATTAATGTTTCAGTCCCTGGAAACCAGAGCCCATTCTCTCCTACAATTAATCTTGCAGGTACTGCCTTGACATTATTGGTTCACCAGCAGAGCAGAACTGCCTCAGCCATCAATAATAATTCAACACATTAGGATGAGGCCTATATACACAGCCCACAGATGTAGCTGAATTGTGTGCAGTTTCCAACGCTCCTTGCTGACTGAAAAAGCGGGAAAAAAAAAAAAGAGGAAAAAAAAAAAAAGGAAAAAAACACCTCTGCAATTGAAACTGTTTTAGTTGCTGGATAATTTTGCAATACAAGGGTCTTGGTGTTACTCATTGCTTTTGCTTTATGTTGTGTTTCTTTTTTTCCTTTTTTTTTTTTTTTTCCTTCAAATGTAGGCACTTTTTGGCACAATGCTTGTGATTGTCTGTTTACTGAATCTTAATACTAAAGCTGTTACAAATTGTCTTTCACAGATGGTGGGAGCTTCTCAGATCAGGAGAGGCAGGGAATTTATTACTCAATATTTCTGTATTACTGACTGGGACGTGAGAAGCATAAGCAATCTGTCCTACTGCGGGGTTTGAGCTCTCCCTCCTCCTTCCCCCACCCCAGAAATTATGGCTAGCTGGAGAAGGATTTTTTTTTCTCATTTTGTGTAGATAGCAGCTGTGCAATTTCAAGCAGAATACTTGCTTTGATCCTCCTTTCTTTAATTGAAATCCACAATTATGAGATTTGTTTCTTTTATGTTTGCTAGTTTATTGGTTTAATCTACAAAATGTGCTGCTTTGCTGTCTTGCACAGTTAAAGGCAACAGCACAGTTGGGACTTAAATGGCAATCTTGGAGGGGGGTTGTAGTCTCACAGGTATTGGGGGGGATAAAACTTCTTTCATCTGATTTCAGATATGTACAGGCTGGCAACAAGAACACAAACAATATGTCAACTAATTGTAAAGAATATCCCTAGGTACCCAGTTTATGTAAACTAACTACATGAAAGAAAATTTTAATATGGAGGCAAAAAATCCTATTTTGTTAGCTTATTTGGGGATTTCCTTTGTTTAGAAAACTTTGTAGTAATAGTGTTCATTAAACAATGTTTTGTTGGCCTCTCTGATACCAACTCCTAATTTCATGAGCTTAGTAAAACATTTTAGAACATCCAGGGTGTTCGCAGTTTGAAGGAGGCATTGCCAAACTGGCAGATGCTGAAGCTGGGATTATACAACAGACTAATCACCTACGAACCAGAGAAACTGAGAGAGCAGCTGGACTCAGATTTACAAAGGATTTTACCTTGTTAGGCCTAACTGGGGTGAAAAAATTGCAAGACTTAGTTAATCTATGGATTGTTTGATTTTCTTTTTATGTTACAAATGTCAGCAAATCCGTTACAAAAAAATCCTCAAGATGAAAAAAATATATCCTTTCTCTTAGTGTCTTTGCCAAGACCTGTTTATCTGCCAAGAATTTTGGCCAGAAAAAAGAACTAGTAAATATATCTTGAAAAATACTTTGTGTTTCAAAATATGTGCAGTTGTGATAACTTTCTTTTCTTGTGAGAAAAATGTCTCAGAATAAACTGGCTCTAGCTCTGTAGTTACCATGTACATAGCTGATATCATTATAATGTTCTTCCACTAAAGTGCAGGATACGGATAAGATCCATCAATATTTTGCAAAATAAGGTCAAAAAGTAATCTTGCTTGTAGGGACTGCTTTTCCTTATAACTTCAAATAGGAAATATTACATAATGTTGAACAACACTATCTCAAGCCTGGGCCTCACTGATTCCCTGTCCTAAGGCTTGATACAACTCTGATAATGAATAGAATAGCCAAGATAGGTTCCCCTTTACTTATATAAAGCCCAAGATGGCTTGGAAGAATCACTAATAATATGAAGAGAAGTCTACCCTTACTAAAATAAATAAGTAATTATGTGTAGGTATTTTTAAAATGAAGGTGTAGGATTTTCCCTGGCAGGATGGTGGATGAAGAGTAAGTGTGAAATTTTATTCATTCAGGTAACCCCATAGCCCCGTACTACAGTGTTGCTATTGATAATAACAGCCTTTGTGTTGGTTGTCAGGCTTACTATGTCTGTATTAACATGCCAGTTGTTTTATATGGATTTAATTTAGCTAGAACAACATTTTGTTATTCTGTTTTTCTTTTCTTTGCATGACAAAACCATAGTTCTATACAGATAATAGCAACAAGTAGCTCAGGAAAGGGTTAGTTTAATGGTTATTGACAAGAATAAGATGATAGGCCTCCCAGAGAATTAAGAAGGACCAGAAATAACATCTGCACTCCCAGTGTTGACCAGAAAGGATTCTTCTCAGATGGCTTTGCCCCTGATACCCTGCAAAGTTAGGTGTTATGGAGATTTTCTGCCATACTGGGTGCTTGTCATTGACTAGCACAAAAAATATTGGTAAAACATACTATCTTCTGTGTTATTGCTATATTTTATCATAATTTTGTCCTATTCTTATCATTATGAGAACTCTTTTTAATTAGAAGCATAACTATATCACCTTTCAGTAGAAATGATGACTACCTGCAAGAAATTTGTGAACATAGTGAGCATATGAAATACTATTTATATATTTTACTGTAAAATAAGTTGTTACTTCAATGATAGTACTAAAAAGCAGAAAACTTCTGACTATCAAACTATCAGAGTTACTCAACACAACAGCTTTGAGAACACCAAATCAGAAGTCCAACATCAATGGCAGTAAAGAAGTTAACATTAAATCATTTACTTTCTTGACATGAACTGCATACCTTTGCATACAATTATATCACAGAATCACAGAATCATCTAGGTTGGAAGAGACCTCCAAGATCACCTAGTCCAACCTCTGACCTAAAACTAACAGTAATAAGGGGTCTGAATGGCTCAGAAATGAGTGAGTAGCCTCTTAAATTTGGGTCAATTCATCTTCATTTTGAGATTAGCTGGTATCACCATGTCATTTCACAATACTGTCAGTATAACCCAACCACAGTGGCATTAAACATTACCATTACAAATTTCAGTAGTTGCCATCCTCATTAGATTAGACTGGAGGTACAAAGAACTCATTACTTTGAAGTTCATGTGGAAGAAACTAAATTTTAACACTTAACTCCAGCACTTTGCTTGCTTTATTAATTCAGATGCTGAAGTTCATATTCTACTACATAAGAACTAATATTAATACTAAATATGAACATAATTTGCTACTTAAATAATGCTAAAATTATAGAATTGAAGAAAAAATATTCTAGGAAATATTGTTACTGGATTACTCAACAATGTTTAATGTGTGACAGTGAAGAAAATTGTCACTTAACACAATGCAGAGGATACCTGGATTTAGAAAAGAAATGTCACTACATCAAAGCAGATGCCCTTCATGTGTTTCCATTTTTTGGTATCAAAATCACAGATAGTCAAAGTTTCACAGTGAAGATATTATAAACACTTTAACCAGACCTGGATAAATATTGCAGTTGGAAATAATGTACAAATATCTTAAATTAAAAACAGAGTTTCTGTCACCATTTCTCCTTCCCTTTCTGTATAGCTTTTTCCATTCTCCACAACACGATATGATACAGTGAAGGGATATCTGTGGAAAAAGAATACACAACATCTCATCTTCTGCAAAGAAAATCGTCGAAAAAGTAGATGTAGGATGAATCCAAAATGTAGTCTCAGAAGGTTTTATTCCTCCTATAACTATCTCTTCAAGTAAACGCTCTCAGTTTTACCTGCCTGCCAAAAATGCTGTTTGAATATGTCAACAGCACAAAAAGAAGTGCAATTGAAATCTCTGCAGGTTTTAGAACTAACTTTATCTCTACTCCTCAGTTTCTATAGCTGTGAGCATAGACAGGCCTCATATACTAAGTATCAAAAGACAGTTGGAAAAAAATCTGACACTTAAAAAAAAAAAGAATTTTGTAAATCTTCTCCTAAAGCTTATGAGGCTTCAGGTTCATTGAGCTAGCTTAGCTTTATTAAATAACGTCCTTGCTACTTAGAGTGAATCTGTCCATGATGATACTATATCGCTGCATTACAATGTAATAATTCATATGTAAGTTCACGGTCAGGAACGTATAACACATTAAGTTATGATGCAAAAATACTTAAAATTTCCAAGTCAAGATAATATATAAGTAGGCAAACTATATGGTAACGCAGCTATCTGGAGAAACGGACCAAACCAAACTTGAAAGTGTAAGTGAGCTATGAGAAATTATCAGCTGTGATTCTCTTACTGAAGAGGACAGAGAAAAAGAGGTAATGAACTTGATTAGCAGGTATAAATGTATCTTTTAAAGTTGTTCCAGTGAGTAAATAAATAAATAAATAAATAAATAGAATAAACATCTTTGGCATTTTGAAGGGAAAATTGTAAACAGAAGTAAAGTATTTCGGGGATTTTTTCCACCTTTTATAGCAAAACTGAACAGTGTAACAAATTGTATTTTTAACCTCAGTTTTAGGTTCAAGATTTCTTTTCTACTTATTTCCTTGTCCCCAAACAAGCTCTTTAGCTCTCCATTTTCTTTCCTTCTTTAGTTCTCTTTTTCTTTCTTTCTTTTTCTTTCTTTCTTTCTTTCTTTCTTTCTTTCTTTCTTTCTTTCTTTCTTTCTTTCGTTCTTTCGTTCTTTCGTTCTTTCGTTCTTTCGTTCTTTCGTTCTTTCGTTCTTTCGTTCTTTCGTTCTTTCGTTTTCGTTCTTTCGTTCTTTCGTTCTTTCGTTCTTTTTCTTTCTTTCTTTCTTTCTTTCTTTCTTTTTTCTCCTTCCTTCCCTCCTTCCCTCCTTCCTTCCCTCCTTCCTTCCTTCCCTCCTTCCTTCCCTCTTTCCTTCTTTTTCTTTCTTTCATTCTTTCTTTTTCTTTCTTTTTTCTTTCTTTCTTTCTTTCTTTCTTTCTTTCTTTCTTTCTTTCTTTCTTTCTTTCACTCTTACTATCAGATGCACATAGCTCAGTGTGGAAGCGCAATCTGTTATTTGGAAATGTTTGTGTTCTAGTGGATGGTCACTTGATTGGGAGAAGTGTGAAGAGAGTACCTACATTCTCGTATATATTGCAGATATTGTTACAGAATTATATCTGACAAATGATTTACTTTCTTAAGAGCAGGTTGGTTCTTAGCCTTAATGATCAGATACTGATTGCAAACTCTTCAGGATTTTCTCTGACGCTCTTTATATTGTGCTGTACTACTGCCTTCTGTTGGTTCAGTGAGAGAGAGAAGCTGCCACTTTCTTAGTCCACGATATGGATTGTTACAGAGCTTGCTGCAGTTCTTTCTGACGTGGGTTACATTAGTTCAGGTTAGCTCTCTATTTAGTACACTAAACTCTGCAGTAAAACATACTCTTTCTGAGTATGTTTACTTTTATTATTCCCTTTCAGTTATGCCATTCTGAAAATAGTGCTCAAAAAGTTATAATCCGAAGCAGAGAGAAAATGAATAGCTGATACTAAGAAGTACTCACTACCTTAGCACCCTCTGGGGTAGCTTTTCCTAAAAAGATGCAGTACAGTTTTATAACATGAGGAAGGTAATGTATGCAGGTACTGAATGTATCTGTATCTAGTTCTAGCTCAACTGTAAATTACATTCACCCTAACGGGTAAGGAAAGGAAATATTTCCATTGCAAATTGTAACACCCGTGCCTTTTCTTTACATCATTGAAGGACTTCAGGCCTAATTCACAGGCAATTTTTTGACCCAGACTAAAATCATTTTTATATTAAGTATGCCAGAGGAGAAACAAATAAAGCACAATCCTTCTATCCTCTTTGTTGAATTTTGTGAAAACCACCTCAGAGGAGCCCAAATTTTATCAACATGAGTGAAAAATAAAATTATCAATGATTAAATGAACATTAATATGTCCTTCAAAGACAGATAGACATCTGTTCTTGCATTACTGTGGAAGTTTCAGAAATCAAGGAGAGAAACAGACAAAAAGCAATATGCAAGTAAAGTAAAAGATAAGTAAAATTATCACATTCTTTTTTTATCTTGAATTTTACTGTTTTTGTTTGTTTGTTTATTTGTTTAACCTAGAAAAAGTGCAACTTGTCTACAAGTTTTACTGCTTTTTACAACTATATCACCTCGTATATGAAAAATATTACCTTTCTTTACAAACATCATTCCTCCTCTAACCACATTTATACACTGGGGGTTCAACTTCATTAAAAACTGGCTAGCTGTCTTTAAATATTGAGCAATAAATATAAGTATTTTTGTTAGTCATTCTATGTAATAGAAAAAAAATGCAATCTCAAGATATCCCCTTAGTATCAAAGGAGCAGTGCATCCTGACGTGTGATGGGACAAGAAATACTACATTGGTGTTATTTAGCATATGCTTGTGGACAGCTGAATAGTGCATTCAAATATATGTTCAGGCATTCAGATAGTGTGGAATCAGAAAGGTCAGAAAGAATGCTGAAGAGGACTTCTTTCCCATGACATCCGTCTAGGTATTAGGGAATTGTGAAGAAAGGTGGCAGAGACAGCTCATGAAACATCAGTAAAGAAAAGACTGCTGATTCATGCAGTAAAAAAAGTGCTTTTAAAAACAAGATATTAAGATATTAAGAATATGAATTATTTGTTTAAAGTTTTTCATTTGTGTAAATATAATTTTTGTCAGTTTACACTGATATATTCATATATTCATATAAATATATTTCATATGTTTGTTAGTTATCCATTGATATTGGGAATATCCTAATATAGCACCACAAGGCTATTTCAATATTCCTTAAGTTTATAATCCTTCTTCCTTTGATCCCTTGGGTAAATTTGAGAAATACAAGCAATCCTCTTATGTTTTTAAACCATCATATTCAGATGTGAGAAAGAAATAAAACCAAGATAACAAAGCACAAATGGCTAAACTGTTTCTTTAAACCATCTGAATGCCATCAAGCCATTTCTTTAAACAATCAAAACACCTCTCCAGAATTTTTATGAATTTATATTATATTGTAAGTCTTAAAGATCAGACGGGAGAATAATTTGGCTTTTAAGTAGATTTTGTAGAAACTAGCAGTTAGAAGTAAATCTTTGAATACTAAATGTGCTATGGCTGTATATTAAAAAAAAATATATTTACAAAGAGTATATAGAGAATAGCATAGTTTCAGGAAAAGTAAAGGACATGAGAGCACAAGTCTGAATGAGACCTGAATTTATTTTGTATTTACAGAATCTCTAGCAAAGAGATAATTATGAAGAATTAAAGAGCAAAGAAATATCATTGTACAAAGACACTTTTTTGGCATAAAATTAAATATTCATCATATTGTCAAATATTTTTACTAATAAATTTTTGTTTTAATACTGCAGTTTAAGGAATACAGATCCAAATCTTTGATCATGTAAATCAAAAATGTTACCAAAGTATTTAACTTTATAGTCTCCTTCAGAAATTTGTGGGTAATGAAGAACAACTTCAATCAACCAGAACACCAAAACCAGAAAAGACAAAAGAAAATATTTCCCTTTTGATCTACTTTGAATCTTTCCTGCTCTGTTCTCCTAACATCCTGCAGTGCTGTGACAACCATCTCATTTGTTTTTCATTTAAATAAAATCTCATTTATTCCTATTCAAATTAAATCTTATTAAATTTTATATAAATGGATTGACAGGACAAGAACTTGCATAGCAGCTGACTGTTGACCATACTATTACCCCTCTGTCATCTTTGCTAACACTTATCCACACTATACATAGAAAGAAAGAAAGGAAAGAAATGAAGGGAATGAGGGAAGGAAGGAAAAGGGAGGAAGGGAGGAAAGGAGGAAGGGAGGGAGGAAGTGAGGGAGGAAGGGAGGGAGGAAGTGAGGGAGGAAGGGAGGAAGGGAGGGAGGGAGGGAGGAAGGAAGGAAGGAAGGAAGGAAGGAAGGAAGGAAGGAAGGAAGGAAGGAAGGAAGGAAGGAAGGAAGGAAGGAAGGAAGGAAGGAAGGAAGGAAGGAAGGAAGGAAGGAAGGAAGGAAGGAAGGAAGGAAGGAAGGAAGGAAGGAAGGAAGGAAATCGGTCACAGAGAACAATTCCACGTCGGTTTAAAAAAAAATTTAAATGATGAAGCCACTTGGATGTAACGTATATATACATATATATTTAGTTCAGAGAATAGTTCTGCATAAAGACTCAGGGAATTGCAAATAACGTGTAAATTGTGCTGCTCCCAAACATATGTTATTTTATATGTACTTCAGATTAAAGACATTCAGTCATTCATTTATATATCTATGTCTATACAGCTGTATCTAGCTACCTGTTACAGAGACAGATATGTCTTTGTATTAACATCCCTCCATATCTTATGAAATTATCTCTAGGAGGCTAACAGGTGAATAAGCCCTATTGCTAAGGAGCAATACAGTACAGGTACAGACGTCTAACAATGTAACAACTTATATATACTTGGAGTTTGAGTCCATGACTTTAAAATAAGCATAACAACATTTGGAAATTTGTGAGAAAAAAAAAAAAAAACACGTGTTTTACAGACCTATTTGATATGGACCTGGATGCAACTCAATTCCTGAGTCATGGTAGGACTGAGGTTTACAGAAACATGACATAGGTGACTTAAAAATTCTCATAAAGGTCAAGAACAGACAAAGTTGTAAAATGATTAAAAAAAAATCTCATTCAATATTAATTAATAACATATGCTACCATTAATTATAAAAAATGCTTACTGAGTCATACTTTTGAACACCTTAATCCTTTTTTTTTTTTTTTAAAGAAAATACTTGCCTCCTAAATTGTGTCCTCCTATTTGTAACATTTGTGGGTTACTGACAAAATAAAAATTTGGACGTTATTCTGATATTAATGTTAAACTTATTCAGGGGATATCTCTGCCATTTTGCTTCATTTTAATATTCTGTCTTCCTAGTTTTTGAATAGAAATTAAATGTCTAATTCCCTGGTAATGATAGTGGATTTGGCACCAGTTACATTAGCAACAAACTTGACTGGTCAGATGCAATGAAGAAGGATCTTTATTTACTGAAAAATCATACCAAATTTACTAAGATAGGAATAAAGAAAACATTATGCCACTTCATACATCCTCTACAGCCATTTTTAGAGTTCTGTGTGAAGTCCAGATGTCTCTGTCTCAAAGGAAAAAAAATAAAAGCAGAGTAAAAAAAATAAAAAATAAAAAGATGCATAGAGATATCAATGTTTCTGTGTAAGGGATATCTAAACAGGAATTTACCATATAGAAAAAAAAGATGAGTAAAGAAAGAATATAGTAGAGTTTTACAGAGTGAAAAGTTGCATAGAGTGTCATAATGTGGATTTACTCTTTGTTACATCCTTCCAGCATGGTAGCATGGGTGAAAACATGAAATTCAAGTTGAAAGGATATTTCTGAGACAAGAAGACATTGCACAGGAGTAAAGAACACCAGCAACAACTACAGGTTGTTGTGGTATCAGCTCCATGGATTTAAAAGGTGACTGGACAAATTTGTGAAAGAAAAATGCCTCTAGAACTGTTATGTACACATGCTATAATTCTGGTAATATCACTTTAATGATGTCAATTTGTTCGTTATTCTAAAATGTCACATGCTGGAAAAACATTGAGAATTCATAACAGTCTGGAAGCCCAAAAGTTTAAAACTTTTAAAGAATAAACATCATTACAATTGCGTAGTATTTTAATATTGATATTCCCTAGTATGTAAGGAACAGTACAGCTTAATATTTCCACCACCAACATGCAAAACACTGGCAAATGCCAAAATAGTTTAATGTTCAGTCAAGGATAGAACAGTAAAAGCATGACAGGTGAGGTGCTACTGTATTAAATTAACAGCTATGAACAATAGAAATTCTAAAGGCTAGTCCACCCATTCAGCTAGAAGAAAATATAGTGTTTAATCAAAGCCTGTAGTATATATCCATAATTTTAATTATTCTATGAAGACTTCATCAGAATTATATTAAATAGTCTCTGTACGTTGTGCTCAGTGCAGTTTTGTCCAAATGTATTTCTCACAGAGTCTTTCAAATAAAAGTTAGTTTAAAATTACACTCCAAATAACATCTAAAGGAGGAGAAGGCAGGTGAACAGTCAAATCTATCATTTTTATGTTTATTGCATCATTAGTTAGTATAGGCATAAAAATACAAGAAAAGCGAAGCACTAATTACACTTTTAATTACTCTGTATATTATAGACTTTGCTGGTAAAATTGGATGTTTTACAAAACAAAAGTTAAGAGAAAACAGAACAACTTGACTAGGATGTAACTTAATAACTATTCCTATAAATGTTCTTTTCCTCACTGATGACAGAAACACTGTATGAAGTTAACAGATATGCAGCTTCAGGAAGCTTAAAAGCTAGAATTTTTCAAATTATATTTTGAAAACTCAAAATAACTTTGATGAGTATCAATTTTTAGTTCCAAATTTTTATCGCCTGTACATGTCAGAGTTAAAACTGCAATTATTTTTCCATTCTATTATTCACATTGCAAAAGAATGCTTATTATTTGCCAACAACATTAAAGAGAAAAGTGATTTTACTATTTTTTTTTTCTTCTATGTTGTGTGGGCTGAAACTATATGATTTTCCTCCATTCATCTTGTGCTAATTGAACCTCTTTTGTATGACTTTCATGAATGCTGGCTGCATTTGGTTAATTCTGGCATCCTAGCAACAGTCTGCTTTGCAATATGCAGTATCTTTATAAAGCAAAAAGCTTTAATTGTAAAAAAAGCATGTAGAAGTACCTATTATTATTGATTAGAAATCAGAGGTTAACTGACCCAGAGAAGTGCTTTTTCCTGTGGTAATTACTTTATACTCTGAACATCCTGAGTCAGACTGCCTAGGGTGTGGGTTCAACTTGTCCATCTACTAATTTGCAGAGGAGGGTGTTATTTTGAACCAATATGCAAACTATTCTAAATTGTTAGACACTTTTGATGTTTAAGGAGCCAGATACAACACAATTGGAATACTCAATACCTATATTAACATTAAATAGCTGATCATATGAAGTGTCAAGAATCACTTACACATAGTGGGACACATATGAATTACAGTAGTTAGGCAACAAACCAAAGAACAAAGCTTCCATTCTGTCCTGAGGTGAGTTTTTGACATGCATGAACTTCAATAATGATCAAAAAAATTATTTCCTTTCTAAAAAGTAGTGAAATCTTGTATTTGTTTTTACAGATTTTTTGCATGAATAATGGGATTGTTTGCAAGCTTAGAGTTCTTTTATTTATTTATTTAATTAATTATTCCATATAGTCAGACTATTTCAAGAAAATCATAGGAAATTGGTCTTCTGCCAGAATGATAATCCCACAAATATCAGTGAAGATAACACCATACTTACTGCCTCTACATGTATTAACTCAGATTTTAGAATGCAGCTTTTCTGTCTTGTTTAACATACTATAGGGTTGGCAGTTTTTGTTTTTGTTTGTTTGTTGTTTTTTTTTAATGTTGTATTTGGAGATATACAATTTTACATCTGACTCTGCTCTTTGTAAAATATTGAGTAGAACCCTTCAATTTAAAATTTAGGATTGCAAATCAAGAGACAATGGTAACAAGGTAAGCAAATGAAGAAGGTGGGACCAAAGAAACTCACAGTTCTCTTGTTGAAGATGTGAGTTTGAGATAGGCATGATTTATTCCTTAGAAAACATTAATGTCTAAAAAAAAAAAAAAGAACCTGATTGAACGCCTTCTTTATTTCTAAAAATGGCCATTTTTTTGTATTTTGTTAAACTTTAGTGAAATTGTTTTACCCAATGTGCTTCATTTCACACATGTGTAAACCTTTACATATAAATATACATACATAAAACCAAGAAGCTCATATCCCCGACCCATAAGAGAAACTAATAAATTATTCAAGAATATACACGATTTGAGTTATCCTTTATTAAAAACTGACAAATGACTGGAATTATGTGCACACCGTGCAGAAACAGCTCAATTGAGAGAAAGAATAGGAAGAGTAGCTAAAGCCTGAAAAAGTAAAAGGCCTCACTAAGAAAGTATGAGTAAAATTTCTTGCAGAAATAAAAACAAGAGGGAAAATGGGACATATTGAATTTAATTAAGAAAAATCTGCATTCTTTTCAGATCTGAGAAATAATCAATACGAAATAAAATATGCATCTGAAAAACAGCTACCAAGTATTTAAGCAGACTGGAAAGCCCAACTGAAATGTCCCTAGAACGAAAATTAAGACAAAGTGATTATGTAAAGGGCAAACTAGGATACAGTAACTGAAAATGTTTCCATATTGTGAAGAAAGCTAAATAAAAAATGGTTAGCTAAGATGTGATTGACAGAATGCATTTTCTCATCCATGAGCATGTAAGTACATAAATGCAGAAGGAAATCAGAAAGGCAGGGACCATAGTGGTAATAATTCTGCTAGATTTTAAACTGCAAAATAAAATTTGAGTTCTCAGAGAAATATTACCAGTCACCTCTCCTCCATCCCACAAAATAAAAGCTCTTTGAAATAGCAAGCATTAAATGAGGATTTCAGTCTTGTTTGTATGGCAAGGAGACTGTGGTTCTTAGAAACTATACTAAACTGAAATAGTTCTTTTTATTCAAAACTGCTGAAAAGCATCTTGCTAGAAAAGTAATGAATCAAACATTCATGAGATCACAGTCTTACATTGACTTGAGCACAAGTACTGGGCTATCCAGATCAATTCGCTATGGGGGACAATCATAAGCATTTCCTAAACAGAAAAACAAAGGCTCGGTAGCAAAGAATATGTGCAAAGAATATGGAATATGTTCTCCAAAAGAACTTGCATGCATTCTTCTCAAAACTTGCGTTCCTGAGTAACCAATAGGAAAATAGCTGGAAGATGGCAGGGATGGACTCCAGAATGATAAAGAAACAACCAAAAGACTTTGCCACCTGTTGTTCTTTGGTGAATGATGCAGACAGTTCTTGGATGACAAATTAATTTCCAGTCTTCTAAAAATAAACTACCCACTCCTCATAAAACCACAGTACAAGACCATTTTTTGCACAGTGGGAAGACCTGTGATTGAAGAAGGGATATTTTAAGAAGATGCATATAACTGTCTTCAAATGGCATATAGTTGATTCAGTATAAACCATTATTCTCAATCTGCTTGATTTGGAGTTTAAATAAAAGAATTTTAATTAATTTCAAATTAAATAATATAAAATTATTAAATTTGAGAAAATATATTTGATAATTGAAAATTAACAATTGAATTTCAAATAATTGAAAGAAAGTAAATGATATATTTGCACTGTAAAATATTCTTTCACTCATACTTTTGTTATGAAAGATTTAATTTTGGTGATGTTTTGGGGGGTGAGAATATAGCAAAATGCTACTGATGTGCTTTGGCTTTTCCCTCAGGTGAAGCCTAGCAATCAGTGAAAGTTGGTAAATGTGATCTTTTTTACAAATTGGGATTGGGTGTGAGCTACAAAAGCTATAGTTCAACATTGTTTGACGATGAAAAATTCAGTTCTGATAGTACTGAAATACGGAATTTTACAGTGAAAAAAAAATAGCTCACGTCTTCTAGAGAGTGAGATAAAAGATTGTGTTTTTAAGTTAAATTTTCACAGATAAACTCACAATGTCTTGAATGTTGCTTAGTTAGCCATGCATTTTTTGTCACAGGTTGGTCATCTGAGTCAACAAAAATAATAACAAAACATAAACATAGAAAAACTTTATATTTTAAATTAGAGAAATCTGTAATTGATTTCCATATCCATATACTGATTATTAAAGCTACTTCTAAAATAAGGCAGTTCAAATTCTGCTGGAGAATTAAGCTTATTTAAAGTCAACTTTGCAATTGTCTTTCCCCTACATTTTCAGTCTGATTCATCTGACTGCTTGAATGAGAGCGTTCTTTATTTCCTTGGGATAACTGACCTGTATCTAATAGCACTGTTATTAGCCACAGTAGCCTACTTGATACAAAGGGTGCTACATGTTCTACTTTTCTAGTTTGAATCACTTTATTTTTTCTGTCTCTGTATAGTGCTCCCTCGATCAAGGTGAGCAAGTCTAGAGGAGTATGATATTTAGTGACTATGCACATGCTTGGAACTGGGAAAAGTGAACATTTTTCAGTCTGTTGCAGACCAAAACCACCATGGAGTCAACACATTTTATCTTATTTGGAGAGCACAGCAGAAACAATTAGTTATGACAAATGTTAAATGGACCATAGCTGAAGCATCTGTAAAAATATCTAAGGTTATAATACTCTGAGGTTATTGGAGAATGTAGGCAGCAGGAGCACCTCTCTAACAGTATTTGACAAGTAAGCTATGTAGATGGTTTAAAGGAAATTGGTGGCCCCTAAAATTTCACCATTCTAATAGTGATTTTTTAACATCCTGTATTCTACAGTGATATTTCCATTTCTATGACTTGGTGCATTTACACACTTTTGAATGATAGCTCTCCATTTTGTTTAGGGAACCTCTTAACAGTCATAGGAAATAGGCCACTTTCAGTTCATCATACTTACTACTGCGTTAACGCAGCTTGGTAAGCAGTGCAACGTATCTCAGCCACTTTTGCTGCTAAATGTGTCATCATTTCTGCTCTTTTCCTTGTACACTATAATTTATGTAAGCTATTTTCTCAACATACTGAAAGGTTTTATAGAAAGTTTTCCTGATGTCCCTAAACTTGCCATTGGGCAAATTTCTGTTTTTTTTGTCTAATATATTATTGAGTATTCTAAACAATTAAAGGAAATTGTGGTTTTATTTTATAAAAAAATGATTAGCAGCCAATAAAATATTTCAGGTCCTTCATGAAAAAGAAAAGAAAACAAAACAAAACAAATTATTAAATAGTTACTTTTGGTAATTATCTAACATTGTAATAATAGAAACAAGTCATAGATAAGATTTTTGCTCATGGAAAATCAAAATATCAAATAATTAATAAAATCAAAATCCACACTCCAATTTTTAAACTTGAGTGTTCTTCAGTCTTTTGTGAAAACTTGTGCTTAATTTCATGCCTATTGACATACAATGTGTATATACAGGTTTTCTCTCCTGTCATTTGTATACACAATTACATAAATTTCAGGCAAAATCACACTAAGTGCAAGTGGAAACATGCTTTTGTATATTCAATTATATATTAGAAACTTGTCAATAACATTTAAAACTTATATGGCTTTTTAAATATATCAGCTATGATAGACATGATAAGTCTATCACATTAAAAAAATTTGAAGCCACATTAACAGATCTTGTGATATAAAGAAAAAGAAAAAGAAAAAGAAAAAGAAAAAGAAAAAGAAAAAGAAAAAGAAAAAGAAAAAGAAAAAGAAAAAGAAAAAGAAAAAGAAAAAGAAAAAGAAAAAGAAAAAGAAAAAGAAAAAGAAAAAGAAAAAGAAAAAGAAAAAGAAAAAGAAAAAGAAAAAGAAAAAGAAAGAAAAAGAAAAAGAAAAAGAAAAAGAAAAAGAAAAAGAAAAGGAAAGAAAAGTTTTCAAGGTTTTTAAGGCACTGCAGTTTTCACAATTTTATATATTATATATATATAAAGTATCAAACTGGGAATCCAGATTGGTTATGTAATTTTCTATCCTCATTTTCAGACAGGGTAAAACCAAGTATGCACCAGATCAGAAGACAGATATTTAAGCATCTTCTCTGACAACTAATTTTTGAAATTAATTATTTTTGAGATTATTATTGTCAGGCAACCCAGACAGTTAAGTCGGAACTTGAAAGTTCTCTCAATCTCTTAAATGAATCTAATTTTTGTTATTTACCAAGCGTTAGATAAGTTTTTCTATCAGCCACGCAGAAGCAAGATGTGCCAACAAAGTAATCCATTCTTTTGAGCTAAAAAGAGAGATATCCTACTGTTCAAATTCTAAACATGGGAGAACTATAACAGAAAAGTTTTCAGAAGGGAACAAGTTTTGATTGTTTAGGAACGACTTCTAGATTTGACATCAAGCTGCATATTTTAGCATAAGGGTTTAGGAAAGTATCTGTGAGAACTTGAAAGCTCTTGCAAAATTCTTAGTATCTGGCTCAATCAAGATTTATCCAGAGGGAAATAGTGATGATACATAATGTATATTAAGGTATAAAGTGTGAACTTTCTTTAAGTAACAGACTCCAGATAGTCTTAAGGTGATTCAGTTACAAATGCCAATAAAATAAAATACCTCCACAATAATGCCTACTCCAGGTCTTCAAATCCTTGACGAATGCAGAAGATTTTGAACCTGACTGTACCACAATGTTCTTTAGAAGCAGGGGAATTTTATTTATTTATTTTTTATTAATACTATTTTTTAACAATATATCTTGGTATTATATCTTGTTATTTAACAATATATCTTGGCAGATATTATTATACCTGTATATCTATATTGCAATACATAAGTCTTTCCTGCCTCTATGTAGTTTGCTTTAATATTCTAAATGCTACTTGTCAGGCTTTGCAAATTCTTTTCTGTGGAAGAAAAGGGTAGCAGTACAAACTGCACTATATATGAAGTTTACACTTCATACATATGAAGTGTACATATATGAAGTTTACATATATAAGTTTATACTTCATATATAAGTGTAAGATGGGTATAGGGTTTGGGTTAAGACATAAGGGTTTGGGGTAAAATGTATGAGAAAATTCCAGCTGCCAAATGCAAGTTTCACTTTACTCAACATAGAATACTCATGTAAAGTGAATGATTTTAGAGGATACTGGAGAAAACAGGGCTTTTTCACTGGGATTGCTTTAATTTTCCTTTTGTAATATCTACTTATATAATTAACATTTTAAAAGTATTCAACTTTCGTAGCACTCTCTACTTCCCACTTCAGCTCAGTTCACTGGAACAGAAAGATCGCAGACCCTGTTTAGCCCTTATTCAGGAAAAATAGTGCTAAAATCCTGGGGAACTTTGACTCATACTTCAGGAATCAGCTCAACAGCATTAGAAGCTAAGCTGGAAGAAGGTGCTTAACACCTTTGCTATTTTTTATATCCCCATTCTCTGTGGTCCCCGTGGATATAGTCTAGAGTAAAGCAGAAAATAATATCTAAATATTTAGATTTTAGAATTCATTTCAGTATGTAGTACTTTAGGTTGCTACGGTTTTTGAAAACAAGATATTTTATATTTGCTGTTATCTGAGATTTTTTTCAGGAGCACATTTAAAAGAAACACAGCAGTCATTACTCTAGATTCATGTAGCTACAAAAACTTTTACTATATTTGTGTATTTGTTTGTCACTCCTGTCAGCTTGAAAATGACTGAATCATTGACAAAGAACTGTAAACTGACAAATGATAAAAATGAGGCAGAAAGTGCAAATCAAATTTAGAATAGGAATAACATACATGCTGAAATGTTATTCTTTCAAGCTTTTCATGTAAGACTTTCTGGAAAAAAATGGATTTTACATTCATGAAATTTGTATCAAGTGAGTTTTACAAACAAGTGACCTCCTGTAGCATCCATAAAACCCTTTGGAATCAGAATCCAAAATATAGTCTATAACATACTAGAAACAGAAAAGGCTTTGAAGAGTTCTGAGTGTAGAAATGTTTCCCTCATAAAAAGGCTCAGTCAGTTTCTAGGCAACATAGCTCTCCTAAATCCCTTTCATGCTCTTTACAGTATCCTATCAAGTGACCCTGCTAGAAGAGACTGGTTAGAGCAACCACAGGCATCATAATGATTTCTGCCTGCCAGGCTTGTTTGTTATTCAAGGTTTTTGCAGGATGTCTGCTGTATAACCTAACAAGCCCCCAAAGGAGTCAATATCTAAGTTGATTCCCCAGGCAGCCAATCTCTTTGCTACTACTAAAGAAAGTGACTTACTGGCATTGGGCTTGCCCTTCTGCTTCTTTCACTGCTTACGTATGTGTGGACACACACAAACCCAGATAGCCTGATCCGTGATATCTTTGCTTTGAACTGATTCCCTCAGTGTCTAATGCTAGTTTATTGTCTTACTAGGGGACTCTGCTGATAGTGGTGTCTGGCTGTATCTGTAGGCTAGGATAACTAAACTACAGAGATTAATAAAGAAATTTTGCCCTGATTCATTTCTTATTACAACTCGCCAGGCCTGCTGACACCTGTGAAATTGCCTTGGTCACTGCAATGTCTTTTCAGAAACAGTGTTATATTATAAACACAATATGTTGCACAACTGAAAACTTGATTTCTGGCATGCAGCAATCCTACCTAACAGCCTTATATAGTATATTGTACATCTCTGACAAGTAATTAGATGTTTATGAAGACACTTGTTGCTTATAATTATAATCCTGCTAATTTCCTCATTCCCAAAAGCAACATTAGTGTTTGCTAATGAACTGCAGATTAATTCACTTTGAATTAGTCTCTACCCTCCCTTTGCCCCCTGCGCATACTAGATGGCACTAATTTTGCTTTGGGGACTTTAAAAGGATTTGTTGTTATGAGAGTAGATTCAAATGGCCTGTGCTATTATTATTTAAGAATTTGGTTTACCTTAATTTGAATTCAATTATTCTCTAATGTTCTGTTTTTGAGCTGAGAGATAATGTGTTAAGAAAGAAAAACAGACAAATTATACAGATCAATATAAATAAATTGTATGTATGATATGGCAAGAGTAGATCAAACTGTTGCTATTTTCTCTGGGGCATATAATAACATTAATCTGTTAAACTGAAAAAAAATCTTGATGGTCTCAGTTCGGTCCATAATGGTTTAATAGGAATAGCATATAAGCACTAAATGCAATATAACACATTTTCTCACATAAGGTAAATATTATATATGCTGATTGCATACTATTCTGCAATGTCTATTTAAACTAAAATAATGTTAACAACAGTGATCCTCTTTTTGCTTTGAGCATTAAAAACAAACAAACAAACAACTGCTAATCTTACACTTTTTCGTTTTAGTCTAAATCTATGTAATATCTGACCTGGTTATATGTGACCAGGATTCACTATCTACATCAACACAAGCAGCTCTTAGAATTGGTTATTTAAAATAGCAGATTCTTACTTTCAAACTAATATCAGCTGCCAAGCTCACAATATAATCCTTGATTCACACTTCATGAAAGCTTTCATTCTCTGCCAGCAGCTGCTTACTGAGCTATGCCTGCCCTCTACTTCTTTCCTTGTCAGATGATGTGTTAAAAAACTACTTACTGGGATATGTTCCTGCTGCAGGTGTACCAAATGGGAGAAGTGAGCGCTTGCAGGAATGAGACAGAATGTGGGGTTACTTTTATATTATGGCAATGTTACATATTGCTTTGTTGAAAGCACTAGGCATGTTTGCACCACCTGTCCTTGTCTGGTACTGGTTATTTTTAAAATTAGATATGATATTTTGCTTTGTTTTCTTTTGTTTAAGTTGCATCAGTTAGACACAGTTGGTTTAATTGTATTAAAATTATCCAAATACGTAAGCTTCAGGCCTGTTGTAAACCTGAGGGAGTTCACATACATTCTACCAAATGAAAATAATTAAATAAAAGTACTCATTTCAATGATTCCTATTTCCAATATTTCTGTGTCATGTCACAGCATAACAGGGACCTTTTTTCTTGAGTCATTATTGGGCAAACACTCTGAGATTTTGGCCCACAAGGCCTATATTTTCAAAAAAACTCTGCTCTCCATTATGAGCCAAATGAAGTGGCCAGATTTTCAGATGCTCAGTCTGCAGTGGAATTCTCAGTACTGAATACTATTGAATTTCAAACCATTATACAAAGACTGTAAAAAATATACTGAGAATTGAGGGAGCAGAAGATTTATATAATTTAAATATTTTCAAAGTTTTCCATTGTGATGTATACCATATAATATCAAAGTGATAGAGAAACCATCCCTAAGCTCATTACACAAATTCATATAAATATTCAGAATGCATAGTCAGTGTGATGGTTATTTTTATGGAATCAGGGAAAAATAAAAATAAAATAAAAAGTTGGATATATGGACACTTTTCTCTGTTTCTGATAGAAATATTACTGACATTTCAAAGCATTGTGTGAGGCATTTTGGATGTAAGCTGAGCTATCTGTCTTTGCACTGTATACTTCTGATGGGGTTGCTTTATCCTCGGTGAGTTTCTTTTAAGTAGTTTTGCCTGCAGGGAGCATAGCCACCCTCGCTGTGCAGGAGGTGAAGATTTTACTATGTGCCTGAAATTTGAAAGTGGTGAGTCATCACCCTTCACAGGTTTTTATAGCATAATTGCTCACTGGCAAGTGCATGGAAAGAGTTCAAAGAACAGTATGGAAGTGATATAGATTTTCTGGATTTGCACAGAAAAAAAAAATACAAAAAGAATGGTATATATATATATTCAAGTTACTTGCAGTTATTTAAAGGGGAAAGTTCAGAAGGAGTTCTGCTGAACAAGTTAGTCAAATCACAGAATTCTCCGTTCCTAACTGATGTCATCTTGATTATATAAAATTATTTTGAAACTTTAACAGACATATTTTTCTTTCATGAGATTCATGATGTTATACACTGCCTTTGAAGTAGAAAGTCACACACAAAGTTGTTTTCAGCTCTTTGAACAGTATCAAGCTTCCAACTGGTATTTACATTGGTATAAATTTACACTGAAAAAGTAACTAGTAATTCAACTCTCCCTTTTACGCATGTGCACAGAGACTGCCCTATCTATAGGTAGATATTCAACTGTCTTCCTATTTCACCTGTTTTAATTTAAAGATTTGGGCTAGTTTTGGACTAAAAATTAATGCATTTACTCTGAAAGCAAAAGCATGTTGTTCTGGACTCACAGGCTGTTAATAAATAAAATAATAAATAAATAATAATTTGGCATATTTGCTGTTATAAATTTTGATGTTATTCCTTACTTTATAGTTTATGGTTATTCTTGTTCCAAAAGTTCTATCTGGAAGAATCAATAGGCTTTTTGAAGCTATTCTATACCTCACTTTTCAAGGAGTAGTCTTTTATGATTATAAAAGACTTTCCACCAAAGCACAATGGTCAACAATACCTTAGTAAGTGCTTTGAATTCAAAGTAGATTTACCAACCAGAATTTGCAGACACTACTGTAAATGATTTGATATTGCTCAAGAGGGGCAGAGGTTCTTTTATTTTGTTTAGGGACAAGATAAGTAAATTGCACCCATGTGACACCACCATGGTCATCTTTACAAGGGCTTTCAGATATTTCTGGCTACAGATCTCTCTTGGAAAGAACAAAGTTAGATGTCTTTACCGCAAAAGGTAGGCCTGATGAAATGTAACAATGACAAACTATAATTCAAATTCATAGTTTATAACTACTCAGTTGTGATTCATCAGACTAAAGTATAGCCACTAAATACACCAAGTGACTCAGACATTACAGTGCCTCATATTTAGAAATCCTAGCACTTACTAATGTCTGCAACACCCAAGATGATTTTCAGGTTCCTCCGTACAATATATGGAAAACTTAACAGAAGCCAACAATCTGATTTAAGCTGGTTTTCCAGGACTTAGGTATTGACCCTTACAGAATTTCAGATGGTTCTTTGATATATATTTTTTGCCATGTCTGTCAGTATTAAAGAGACATCTGGATAATGTCCTCAATAATATCCTTTACCTTTTGGTTAGCCCTGAAGTGGTCAGGTAGTTGGACTAGATGACTCTTGAAGGTCCCTTCCAAACAAACTATTTTATTCTGTTCTGTTCTATTCTACTCTATTCTCTTCTAATCCAGTCAATTTTACAATTTTCACATTTGAAAGTTTCAGCAATAAAGTATATATGTCAGCACCTTCTTCAGGATCTGTGCTTTTCTCTAGATTAAGAATAGAGAAAATAATTTACATCTTCTTATTACACATTTCCAAGTAAATTACGGATTTTGAAGAAACTATATATTTTTAAGTCTATTATCACTTGTTTCTGGAGCTGGATGAAGATTAATTTAATAAAATATAGATTTATTTATCAATTTCTATAATAAATAATGGCAAAATGTGTCAAGTAATGAATTCTTTAATTAGAGACAAAAAATAGATTTAAGAATAAATATTTAGTCAGTTCTACATTTTTTTAAAAATGATAAAAAGACGATTCATGTCCAACGGGGGGGGGGAGAAGAGAAAATTTACTAAAAACAAACTTACTCCAGCAAATATTGTAGATGAAAGTAATATCTGAGCAACACTTTTATGCCTCAGGCTGACATAATTTATTTTCAGGACAGTAGACATGTGCAAATCGTGTCTTAAAGCAGGTTATATAGTTACAGCAGTACAATTAAAATCAAACCTTTGAGAGCAAATATATTTGAATTATCAAGGCATCTAAGGAGTTTTATTCATAAGACAGTATTCTAGGGAATAAATAAAACAGAATCTAGGTACTGTGGGAAAGCCACTGTTGTTTTCAAGGTTATTCTATTATCTTGTAAGAAATTTTCATTATTTTAACATTTTACATTCAATGAATAATAGATTCAAGAGACTTATAAATAATGGACATTTACATTTTGAAAGTAAGAAATGTGATATTAACAAAATGTAACATATTCACTCTAAAGAAAAATTTAAAACACAAATGCCAAGATTACATTAAGATTACACTCATAGTAATGACTAGCCATCTAGAGGAAATTAGAGTGAAATATTAGAACTGTTTTCTAGGACAAACTTTCATTGCTAGCTGAATCTCAGGCCTGTCTTAAATCCCTAATTAAGATGAAAAGATGAAATATTGCAAAAATATAAATAGCTCAAAACTAAAGATTTTTTTATTATTATTACCATTACTCTCTCTAATATAGTATACAATTAATAATCTGTATAATAAAGTGTTCCAAACAGGAAGTGGAACATCACAGAACACAACATTTAGTTAGGTAATTCAACTTTAATTGAGAGAGTAGAAACTTTAATCTAGATTTTTCTTTCTGTAACAGAGTGAGCTAATTAGCTATTTTAAACCATTTGCCGTATTCCCTTTTAATCTTTATCAGCACTTGTTTTAAAACAAACAAACAAAAGAGAATTGCATGGTCACATCACTTTGTCTCATTTATTCAGATACAAGTCTAACTAAACTCCAAAGTCATTGCTATGCTCAATGACTTTTTCTCAAATACTATGTGGAAGACTTTTAATATCAGCAGGCACTTCTCCCTGGGACTAGGGACTGAGAGTCACAGGAGGCCCTCACAGAGGCCAGCAGGTCAGGGCTTCCCTAGCCAGTGGCCCATCCTGACCAGGAGACAGGACAGGCTGGACGTCAGGCAGGATGTCAACCAGGACATCCAGATAAATCTAAGGTCAATGATAGAGGTCAAATCAAGATCAGACAGAGGTAAAAGTATGCAAGTCCTGGACAAAGTCCAGGAAGTCCACGGTAAAGCAACACGTGGGATGAAGGCAGTCTGTGAGTCTTGGACAAGGTTGGAGGGATTCATGAGCAGCACTAGCATGGGTACAATACTACTGCAGTATAGGCATAGTTGGTAGTTAATCGTGAGAACTCCACTCAAAAGCAGTGTTATGCTCAGATTCTTGGTAATGGGCAAAGGAAGCACATATATAAATACATATATACTTAAGCATGCAAAACAAAGCATTTATTATTACTATAATGGGAATCTTAACAATGTAATTCAAAGGTCATCACTACTGTAGACCTAATTTTACAAATAAATAGACCTAATTTTACAAATAAAAAACTCATTATTAAAGAAAAACAAAGAATAATACTGCAGCTGGAGTAGCAATAGCAGTAACACAATTATATAACAGTTAGTTTTTACCCCTTTTCCTTATGTTACTCTCATACTTCCACTGCTTTTCCGGGTCCTATGGTTGATATTTTCACTCTGGTCTTGATTTGGCTATGGGGGCATTATCAGAAGTTGACAACATTTGGAGTCTTTCACTGTGAAAAAATGTTCAATTTGATGCTTTCTTCTTCCTCTCCTTTTTTCCCTTACAAACACACATACATACATACATACACATTCCTTTTACACCTTTCTCTGTTTTCACTGGTATGCTGATCCAAGTTACACCCAGAATTAGTATATCTGATGCTCTTTATATATATTAGATACTACTTCACTGTTCTCTTTGTTACCCCTAAAACAGTTTTGAGGAGCTTCACTTTTTTTTTTTTTTTTTTAACTCACCGTTAGCGAGTAGTTTATAGCTACAGGGTCTCTAGTAGTAAGTCTGTACACCCACCCCCCACCCATCCCCATCATCCCAGGCCTGTTCTTTCACCACATCTTGTGTCTCCACTTCTCAAGAAGTATGCTATCATACCAGTCCTGTGCCCCTACTGTGTGTGCTAGGATCATAAATACCCCATTGACTAGAACAATTGCTTGTTACTGTTATCTATATAAAATTATAGTTATACCACATAAAGACAAACAAAGCTAAAACAAATTAGGTATAGAAAAGTTAAGGCAGAGCAAGCCCAACAAGCCTCAGTCCTGAGGCCTCACAAACTCATACAAGCCTTATTGTTTCTAGCAATTCTAGCAATACAAAGTTACAGCAGCTCCCAAGTAAAAAAAAAAAAAAAAAAAAAAGCCTTTGTTGACAAGCCTTTGGAGGCTTCTTCTTGCTTTATATAAGGTCAACAGTTACTCTTAGCCCTGGCAGACATATTACCAGGATAGGGAGGAAGGGGATTTTTTTGGGGCCCTGAAATGGATGGTTTGGTTTCTGGTTTTAGTTGTACTGGATCTTATGGGAATGTTTGTTCTGAAGAGTTCAGGCAACGGGAAAACATGAGAATGCAGAATTATTTACTAATCAGCCCACTTTGGAGGTGGAAGGATTATTGCTGTAGTAGCAAGTTACTGTGTGTGCTATTTTTTGTGTAGAGTGCCTGCTCTCTACCCCTCGCCCCCCCCCCCGAAAAAAAAAAATAGAAAAAATATTCTATTACATTCCCACAAGGAAAATTAAGAAAAATGGTGGAATGAAGCCATAGTTGGCTGAACTCTTAGATGACTGAAGAAGTGAGGTTCTATCATGATCTCTCCTGGGCTTGAGTCTTACAAATTAGGTAAATGAGTAAATACTTAATAAAACATAATTTTGATACTGTAATAGTACGGTTAGAGAGCTCTTTTGGAATGGATCTCATTCCACATAGGGAATATTTTGTACTTAAGAAAACGCTTTGACTTCGGAAAGTTACAATGACCCACGAAGTCAGGAAACAATGTGAATTTTGAAAAAGGTTCATATGAAAAGGTAAAAGCATTTTTGAAAGTAAGTATATTTGTGAAATAGTTCATTCTGGTTAGCACTGGTAGATCTCAGCTGGAAAATTTTGGGATGCCACATTTTAAGAAAAACTGATAATGAATGAAGACTAAAGGATAGTAAAAAAGAGGGGAAAACATTTGGAAACCATAAACAATAAGAAAATGTAATTTTTAGTAAGAAAGTGTAGGGTTTGTAGCAGGTACAAATCTATGATGGGCTTTAATTGCTTAAACATTGATGTCTAGAGTTGATTTAAATGGCCCATATGTCTTGCTTAGCTTCCAGCAAATGTTTCAAAAGGACATGCATATCCTGTAGGTTCGATGCCATATCTGTCAGCATTTTAAGGAAATCCTAAATGCTTTAGAACATTCAGAAAGACACAGATGCCTGTAATTTGAACAACTGAATCTCGATCTACTTGTTCAAACATACATGAAGAATACCAAAAAATTCCAGTAGTTTGCAGCCATACAGTCAGTGACAAAGACAACAAAGACAACAAAGGAAGCAGCTGAGAGTCAATGATTCTGCAATTCCATTTGACAGAGGTCTGTGGAGAAAAAGAAAAGGAAAAGGAAAAGAAAAAGAGAAAGGAAAAGAAAAAGGAAAAGAAAAAGAAAAAGAAAGGAAAAGGAAAAGGAAAAGGAAAAGGAAAAGGAAAAGGAAAAGGAAAAGGAAAAGGAAGAGGAAGAGGAAGAGGAAGAGGAAGAGGAAGAGGAAGAGGAAGAGGAAAAAAGGAAAAGGAAAAAAGGAAAAGGAAAAAAGGAAAAGGAAAAAAGGAAAAGGAAAAAAGGAAGAGGAAAGGGAAGAGGAAAAGGAAGAGGAAGAGGAAGAGGAAGAGGAAGAGGAAGAGGAAAAGGAAAAGGAAAAGGAAAAGGAAAAGGAAAAGGAAAAGGAAAAGGAAAAGGAAAAGGAAAAGGAAAAGGAAAAGGAAAAGGAAAAGGAAAAGGAAAAGGAAGAGGAAGAGGAAGAGGAAGGGGAAGGGGAAGAGGAAGAGGAAGAGGAAAAAAGGAAAAGGAAAAAAGGAAAAGGAAAAAAGGAAAAGGAAAAAAGGAAAAGGAAAAAAGGAAGAGGAAAGGGAAGAGGAAAAGGAAGAGGAAGAGGAAGAGGAAGAGGAAAAGGAAAAGGAAAAGGAAAAGGAAAAGGAAAAGGAAAAGGAAAAGGAAAAGGAAAAGGAAAAGGAAAAGGAAAAGGAAAAGGAAAAGGAAAAGGAAAAGGAAAAGGAAAAGGAAAAGGAAAAGGAAAAGGAAAAAAGAAAAAGGAAAAAGAAAAGGAAAAGGAAAAGGAAAAGAAACAGAAAAAGAAAAGAAAAAGAAAAAGAAAAAGAAAAAGAAAAATAAAAAGAAAAAGAAAAAGAAAAATAAAAATAAAAAGAAAAAGAAAAAGAAAAAGAAAAAGAAAAAGAAAAAGAAAAGAAAAGAAAAAGAAAAAGAAAAAGAAAAAGATAAAGAAAAAGAAAAAGAAAAAGAAAAAGAAAAAGAAAAAGAAAAAGAAAAAGAAAAAGAAAAAGAAAAAGAGCAAAAAACAGAAATAGAAAAAGAGCCTTGAAACGAACAACTTTTTGTAATGCAAGCACACTCAGTTTTCCAAGCACTCTCATTCCTACCTAGAATAGGACAACAAATTCAGTGACATCTTGCAGTTTTTTCTATCCTGCTACTTTGTGATTTCCATCTGGAAATTAATCTTACATAACTGACTGAATCAATTAAAGTTTAATAATATTTTCACTTCCATCTCATGACAGTGACTGTTGAGCTTCCAATAGTTCCTGGCTTTAAAACTGGAGTGAAGCATCTCCTCCAAAAATTTATTGTAAAATTAAATAGGAAGTAGTATGGAGTAGACACCTGACAAGCATCATACATGAAAATGCTACCCTGCTGAGAACAAAAATAAATAAATCACATTTTAAAATACATATCTCAGATTGTTTAGCAAGTGTAGGATTTAAGTAGTAAGCTTTCTAAGCTTTCTTGCATACGTGTCCAATTATGCTGAGAATAGAAGGGAATCAGTTGTTCCATAAATAAATACACTTAAAGAGAGAGGAATATAAAGGGGGAAAAAAATCAAAACAAAATAAATGGAGCTTCCTATGGTTTCAGATAATCATTCTTCTTCTAGTGCTTTTCATGGTTCTTATCAGGGAGTATAGCTTCAAATCTTACTGCAACAGCTTTTGTTCAGATGGTAATTTAATCTTCACTTCAAATTAATGGTATCTGGTCACAATGACTCTTCTTGTAAGTTTTCTGGGTACTTCTTTTATCGCTGCAGATGCAATGGTATAGAGTGTATGTTTTAGCTCATATATCTGTAAGTTAAAGCTAATTTAAAATTTAATTTCAATAATTTCTCTAAATATGAAACTTCCTTAGTGGTGGAAAAGTCTAAACTAAACAGAGCTAGTAGATCAAGGGAAAATCTGATTGAAATTCCACTATTTTTTGCTCTGTAGTAGTGTATATGTTCTGCATTACTTATGGATTAGGGAACTGAATGCTGAAATTGATCTGTGTGTGGCTTTCAACCACACTTAGGAAAATGTTGACTCAACCGGATGTCTATTGTCTCCAGAGGTCTTATGTGCAAAGAAGAACAATACTCATATGTGGATTTTTTTTTTTTCTGACTTTATCAGAGTTATTCCAATATATAAAAGAAAATGATCTGTCATTGATGTATACTGCACATCTAATAACTATCTTATTAGTATTATAAGTTCCTAAAACGTCCTAAGGAACCAAACACCTGTTTGTGCTCTGGGGAGCACAGCTGTGATTCTTTTCTCAACAGTCTGAATCAGAATTTTATCTAGCATGGAGCCTTTTATAGAGAAAAGTCCAAATGCCTTGCACAAAGTGCAAGATTTGACTTCAGAATGCAGAAGAATTGTTGAATTCATTTACACTTCTCATAAGTTCTTTACCCATTCTGTAATCACTGGGAAAATTGGAGTTATATAAAACAAAGATTGTACCTGGAACAAAAGCTTCCCAGAAATTGCTCTTCAACTAGTCTCTCAGCTTCAGAACTGAAGTTGTTCTCAAAAACAAATGTTCCAAAATTCATCCAACACCGAATTGAACCCAACTATAACTGAACAACATATATAAATATGTAGATACATAGAAATATGGAAATATGGAAATTATTGGTATGCAATTAAACAGTCTTCACATACCAGAAAAAAAAAAACCAGAAAAAAAAAAAACAAGAAAAAAAAAAGAAAAAAAAATATAAAATGGGCTATTCATCACAAAGAGAACACCTCCAAAAAAACCCACCCACCCCCCAAAAAACAAACAATAACAAAAAAAAACAGTCATAACACCTCTCTGTTTTCTCAGTATTTCCTTAAAATAAATCTTAAAAAATGAATAAATGTATATATATATATACACAAATCAAAGCAAACCAAAACAACAAAAAAATCTTGAAAAGACTAGACTGGACAATAAAATATCATTAGTTCTCCAAAATCATAAATTCTAGAGATAATTGTTTCATGGATGGCCATAATTCATCTCATCTTTCTCCTTTAATAGATTTTTGGTATCAAGTCTCTTTTCTTTCAGACAGTCTGATTAAGGTATCTTATTACATTCACTGCATTTATTCAAAAACTAGTACTCAGATTTGAAAATTGCTCCTTCAATTTCTGAAGAGCTTATAGATCCAAAAGCTTGTCTCTTTTCTCAAGCTATGCCAATTGATCTAAAAAAAGATACTATATCTTCCCACAAGCTTTACCTTATTTATATACTTACACTGTCACAGCTACAATCAATATAATTGACTTAACTCCTAAGTTATGGTAACATTAAGTGAATGATCATAATGTCTTTTTAATGCATTTAGTTAAAGTTTAAACATTCTTTGTTTTCCTGAATATATCTGCCTCCACTAGTTCTAAGAAACCTATTCCTGTTATATTCTCTATATTACTCACTGTTTTTAATATATTAATCTTCTCAAGAACTTGTGCTGCTTTTATGGGTTTAAATCAATCATACATTCAACATTTGTGATTTCTCAAGTTCACCTAGAAAGTCTGTATGGAAAAAAAAGCACAATGCAAGGCTACTAAACCCTAGATTATTCTTCTAACCTGTAGAAATAACCTTTTGCTCTCTCATAAATGTAGGTAAAAAAAGAAAAAAAAATCCACCTTATGTTCAATCAATATGATTTTCTAGCATAGAAAATTTTTATGAGTCAAACCTACAGCTCATTTTAAACTGTTAATGATACCCAGATCTCACGTTAGTTTAAGGTAGTGTGGCATAGTTGAATTACACAGTTATGGCAGTAACTGCTCAGGGATACTTGATCATGATTCTTTCAAGTAGAAGTACATAAGAAGAAGTGAAACAAAGATTCATTTTTTCTCATGGTATTTCAGTTACTTTGTTTAAATTTCTGCCAAAATTTGGAAGTAAGACATATGCAAGTGGTCCAACTTTACTCCTATATAGAAATGTGAAGCTCACTGTAATTTCACGTTCCTCAGCTAGAAAAGAAAATCTTTTGAAATCTAAAACTATATTAAAGAGGTTTCCATTTCTGGAAATATATATGGAATATATATGAAACATATTTCATAATAATAAAAACATAGTAAGCTAGAGAATTTAGTTTAATAAGGAAAACACAAAGGGAAAAATTGCATTTTCAAAGTTTCATATCCCACACTGATATTTCAAGCAATGTTTCTGCACATATTAGAGATAGTAACTACCCCAGAAAGAATAATTCTTTGACAGGGTTACCTCTCTAGTTAGATCTTTTTATTTAACATTCTAGGCTTCTAGTTGGTTCATAAATCTGATGAGGTTTGCAAGTGTTCTTCTCATATTTTCTTTAACTGTGACCACAGTGACAGCAAAATTATCCATCCTGGTGAGTAGACAACTATGCATCAATACAGTGTAAAAATGCAAAAGAAGGAAGCTGGAAAATATATATATATAATTAATTAATGTAAAAATCTGATTCGTAGCTCTTAAGTAGGTGAAAAGGTAAAAATTATTCTTTTTTTTTCTTTTTTTTTCCACTAGTATTGCAGTCAGCTAATGAAATAAATATGAAGCTCTGCAAATTATTTCTTAGGTTAAGTCATAACATTTCCTGAATTATTTGACTGACTGAGAAATAATAACTGTTTGATTTGCTAATTGGCTTTTTTTTTTTTTTTTTTTTTACATGATGTGCTGCCCAGCACTTTCTTACTTTGTGGAGTTTTGTAGTTCAGTGGCTGATGTTTTATATCAGATTGATAGGAATACTATTAACATTTTTTTAAGTGACAGTTAAGAATTACTGCAGAAAAATGCAAGTTTTAAAAATAATCTAAAAATTACAAGCAAAATTGATTTTTTAGTCCTCCCTCTCCTACATCAGGGGGCTGTAGGGGTGGCCTTTGTCAGAAAAGTCCAGAAGCTACCCCATGTTAGATAAGAGCCAGTTTCAGCTGGCTCCAAAGGGGTCCCACCACTTGACAGAGCCAAGCCATTAAGTGATGTTGTTTGCCCCTCTGCGAGAGCAGATTTAAGAAAGGCATATTTAAGAGGAGTGAGAAATAGCCCTGCAGACCCCAAGGTCAGTGCAGCAGGAGGGCAGGAGGTGCTCCAGGCACGCAGCAGCAGTTCCCCTGCGGCCTGTGGAGAGGCCCCTGGTGGAGCAGGCTGTCCCCCTGCAGCCCATGGGTCCCACATGGAGCAGATCTCCATGCTGCAGCCCATGGAGGAGCCCCCGGTGGAGCAGGTGGAGGTGGCCTGGAGGAGGCTGCGGCCCATGGAGAGCCCCCGCAGGAGCAGGCCCTGGGCCGGAGCTGCAGCCCGTGGAGAGGAGCCCACACAGGAGCAGGGGGTCTGGGGAGAGCTGCTGCCCGTCGGGGACCAATGTTGGAACAGTTTGCTCCTGATGGTACGGAGCCATGTGGGAGCAGTTCTTGAAGAGCTTCTGCCCGGTGGAAGCCCACAGAGGATCAGTTAGGAAGGACTACATCGCATGGGAGTGACACCACGTTGGAGTAGGGGCAGAGAGTGACTGGGAAGGATTGGCAGAGGGGAGGATGTCGAAGAGGGTGGATGGCGGAAAGGTGAATTTATTTTGTTTTTTAGTTTCTCACTGCCCTAGCTTGTTAGTAATAGGTAATAAATTATATTAATCTTCCTATGCTGAATCTGTTTTGCCTGTGATAATAACTCTTGAGTGATCTCCCTATCCTTATCTCAGCCCTTGAGCCCTTTCCATTGTATTTTCTCCCCTTTACATCCAAGGAGGGGGAGTGAGATAGTGGTTGTGGTGGAGCTCAGCTGCCCAGCAAGGCTGTGTCACTACAATTCTACACATCAAAATCCATTGCTGCAAACCTCAGGGCATCTCATTACCACTTGTATAAGCAGAAGTAAAGTTGCCAGCCTAATTGTAACGTTTTTCCTGCTTCAACATTCTTGAAGTACAAAGTTATCTAAAGACCACTACTCAGAGAAACTCTATTCCTTGGGAAACATAGCTTAAGGGGATAAAGCATCAGGTCATTGTAGTGAGGATTTCTGTCTGCAGCTCAAAATTGTTCCATTTTCAGTAAAATTCTAACTTTATTCCAAATGGTCAGTCACAGAAGTTCATTTACAAAAACAGTTATACTAACGTTAATTAAGCATATGAAGGTAATCTTTAAAAGTGCAATTTGTGCTGTTTTTCCTCCTCTCCTACAGTTTTGAACCCTATGTAGTGCTGCTTAAAAAAATAAATTTGAAGCCAGTGAAATTGTTTCCACTGCAATCAGTGAGTTTTTGAACCAGGGCCACTTATGCAAATGAAATAAAACCGAGTGAGCCATTTGCAATGCATAATTTAGCTAAAAATGTTAACCTCTCCTTCTGTTCAAGGCTTATCCACAAGCAGATCGCATGTTCCTTGAATTTATTTCTATTTAGGCATGCTTTCTGGGAAAAAAATATATTAGTGTAGTGGCTTTATAATCACAAATATTCATGAGTATTTGGTAACATTTATTTATAGTTGTGTCTGGTAGTGAGTACAGAATTATTTGTTATTTCAATTTCTATTTCAAATGATGCAGTTTAAAATATTTGCAGCTAAAAAATCTCATTTTTTTTTTATTTAAAGAGAGAGAGTGACCTGTTTATCCTATTCTTAATATTCTAGAATACTGTATAGAGCTTTGAGAAGGAAGATTTTCCAGACTACCTGTACTTTAAGTCTTCCTATTTCCATAAAAGCTGGAATGTATAATAATGCTGTTTGAAATGGTGTATATGTCTTGCCTTTGCGAGAGGTCACAAAGATTAAGACAGAGTTGTAAACACACTGATATCTATAAGCTATTTCCATACAGAGGAAAATTTATTTGCTGACCATGCACAGACCTCACTGGGAGACCTGTGACCATACTAGCACACTGTAAATGTTAGTATCATAGAGCCCATCTCTTAGCTTTGATTTCCAACAGACTGGACAGCATGGTGATGCAGCCTCCTGTTGTTTGGCTTATAAGACTCAGCTTGCATCTGTTCATGTCATGAAGAAAGTGTAGCTAATCTGCAAAAAAAGTGCCAGATATACTTTCTTTTTGAATAACAAGGTTATTTTCTTTTTCTTTCTTTCTCTTTCTTTCTTTTTCTTTCTTTCTTTCTTTCTTTCTTTCTTTCTTTCTTTCTTTCTTTCTTTCTTTCTTTCTTTCTCTTTCTTTCTTTCTTTCTTTCTTTCTTTCTTTCTTTCTTTCTTTCTTTCTTTTTTTTTCTTTCTTTCTTTCTTTCTTTCTTTCTTTCTTTCTTTCTTTCTTTCTTTTTCTTTCTTTCTTTCTTTCTTTCTTTCTTTCTTTCTTTCTTTCTTTCTTTCTTTCCTTTCTTTCTTTCTTTCTTTCTTTCCGTCTTTCTTTTCTTTCTTTCTTTCTTTCTTTCTTTCTTTCTTTCTTTCTTTCTTTCTTTCTTTCTTTCTTTCTTTCTTTTTCTCTTTCTTTCTTTCTTTCTTTCTTTCTTTCTTTCTTTCTTTCTTTCTCTTTCTTTTTCTTCCTTCCTTCCTTCCTTCCTTCCTTCCTTCCTTCCTTCCTTCCTTCCTTCCTTCCTTCCTTCCTTTCTTACTTTTTCAATAAATGAAAGAAATAGGAAGTACAATTCAGTAGGTAGGATTTGGGCCTAATTTATATAGTAATACTTTACTATCATAATAATAGTTGATGAACATTGAAGAAAAACAATTATTCTTAGTAAGTTGTAAACATATTCAGCCATAAAATGTTTGTAATTTGCTGATATCGTGATTTTGAATAAGCAGTGTCTTAAACTTATGAGTATTTAACTGCAAGGAATAAAAACAGATATTCTAACAAGTTTATTGAAAAGAAAATTGTAGTGCTAATAAAGCTAACAGTTTATAAAAGAAATAATACAGCATAATAGAAACACCAATTATAGCAACATAATTATGTAAATTGTTCTCAACACAATTAACTAAACAGCATAAGACATTGATTGGGTGTCACCCATAAGCAAGAAAGAAATGATCATACAGAGTTTAAAACAGAAAAAAAATAAATAAAAATAAAATGGAACTGTGTTATAAACACCCACCTAGATTTGCTTCCTATAAAGGGACATAATTTCCGCTGCAGCTTACTCAGCATCCCCTTTCCCAACTGGTATTCCTTTGGGTTCACACTGACAAGGCTTAAATGAATGTGTATACACTAAAATCAAAAAGATCTCAAATCCAGCTTATTTTATATGTCTTAGATGACGTCTTTTGGATTTACTGTATTTAATTAAAATACTTTTTCAATATGCAAAATTTATTCTATATTCCTCCCAAATGGAATTAAGCATCTGACTGAGGCCAACTTCAGTCATTGCCAAATTATTATTTTTTTTGTAATTGATTAATTTACTCACAGAAACATGTTCTCCTGCTTTCTAAGGCAGGAAGAGGAAAGTTTTGAAGTAAAAGTAACAAACACTTTATCATCAAAGGAAGCATAAACTTTGTCTTATCATGCTCCTGAGCTACAATGAAAATTCTAATAGCATGTGCTTTGAAATGCCACAAAGCATAAAGATTTTAGACCTTGCTTCCTGTTTTCTTATATTCCTATATATTATATCTGACATTTTCTTTAATATACATACATGCATTTATTCAGGCTTCCTACCCATAGGGAATTATCCACATCCCTTGAGAGTGGATTGAGTATTATTCCCTAGCTCTAGGAAGCTGAAGGAGTTCTACTTGGTAAACCACAGTAGAACATTTAAAATGTAAACATTTAAATTTAAACATTTTTGTGAACTGTCAAAGAACCTGGTTTACCGCTGAAAAAAAAAATGTGTGATCTGTTGAATCCCACAAACTCAGGCTGAATGGGGGAAAAAAGGCAGGTGGCAATGAGGGGTTCACCTGCACAAAGAGGCATTTTTTGGGGGAAAAAATCTCAGACTTACCTCAGGATTGAATGGTAAATGAATTTGGACTTTTATATTAAGGCAAAGTTGGAAGATAACTTCTGCTTAGAGTAAGGAACTGAACAGCCTAATTCAATTCCTGTGGTAACACTCATAAGAATTGATTGCATTCTATATTAACTTGATAATTTGATTTCTGAATTAATTTGTTGGCCTGTGATTTAATTCAGTCCCACTTTTGAGCTTGATTTTCTAATTATAATATCTAATTTCTTGGACTAATATTTGATAGTGATTTAGACTTAAAGTGACTGGCTTGCTTTTTTATTTGTTTCTTTTATAGTTTTTCATAAAACTTGTAAAGATATATAAAAACAGATTATACAGGAAACTACCAACTCATACTGGCAGTCTTGAAGTTAGTTAAGTACATCCTTTTATCTAACCAAGTAGTTGATTTTCTTTCTCAAACTCAGAAACTGATTCCCAGGCAGAAAGACAAGAGTGAAAGGAGTGCTATAGTTTGGCCAAGTTATCCATGACTCTAGGCTATATGTTTCCCTATATATATTATATGATATCTCTTATAATTCCTGTGTAGACTTTGATGTAAGAATACCCCATGAACAACCAAAGGTAAAGATGGTGGTCATAAATGATTTAAAAAACAGTAACTTTAAAAACCTTGTAACTGAGTTCTCATGAACAGGAAAAAAAAAAATCTTTTATAAGTTGTAAGCACAATAGCATTATGACATAGTAGAAGCAAATTTTAAAGTAGTTAATATTTTTTAGCTACTTGCCTGTTGCAACTTGCAAGAAAATAACGTAAAAACGAGAAACAAAAATCACAAAATTTCATCTCTGCTCTGTAAACATACTTTATTCTTAAATAACATATATGTACACCTTCAGATTTTCCCAATTTTTATTTATTTATCTATTTATGGAATCTTCTATGACAATACGACATGTCAGAGCTAAAGATGTAGTTAAAAGCTTCACACTTGAATTGTCAATTTATTCTTTTGTGTAGAATTGAATACAGGAGTCCACACTTTTATTCAGTGATGTTGAGAAAACTGACACATAAATGAAAAGACTTAGAGTTGAGATTGTGTGTGCATTTGACAAGCTATAATGGAATTGTTTGCAAAGTTTTATTAAAATCCCTGCTTTCATTTATCTTTGTTAGCACAGCTACTGAAATCTATGATATTATATTCCTGTATAAATTAAGCTAACTTTAACAGAATTAGACAAGGAAAGGAACAGAGAGTAGCATATTTTATTCTCAAAGAAAAATATTTTTACAGTAAAATATTTATACATTATTACTTTGATTTTTATATCAATTAGTTTTTAAGAATGTCTAAAACTTGTGAGAAGCTATAATCAAGTTTGTGAAATGAAGTCCTTACTCTCTTTTGTCAGAAGGGGAATTTGAATACACTAGTGAACTTTAATTCAAATGTTTCTTCCTAACCACTGAAAGGGTAGAATACCATTCCTGTAAGTGCTTTGTTCTCTTCTGTGTTCTCTCTCTGTGTGATGCAAGGCAAAAAAGTCCAAGCCACTCTTATTTGTGTGTGCTGAATAAGGGACTAAGTTTGTACAAGCATTAATTCTGAGTCTACCAAAATATTTAACTTATGCATAAAAATAAACATTCAATAGGCCTCCAAATTCAATTGAATTCAAATGCTTCTATCCCCAGGTCCTCACCAAAAAGACTAACTGGAAAAGAAAGACATATTCAAATATATTTTCTCATCATTCTACACATATTTAGACTATGATATCAGTTAGACTATAGTTAGACTATATATCTTCAGGACAGATGTGCTCCCAAATCCAATTGAAAAACAATGAAAATTCACCTGTTAAGGGAATTCAGATTCAATTTTTTATTTCTACATTTCATACTTTTAGTATGTAACATTCATAAAATTAGTGAAAATATCTAAGAAGTTGTTTTAGTCAAGAAACTACAGTTTCAATGGTATATTCAAAAAAATTATGTTATTGCAAGTTAAGTTACCATCCTGGGGAAAGGTAAATATGAAAATAACAGCACTATCTGGACTTCCCACATATAAAGTGAAGAGAAAAAAATGCAATGAATATTTTATATTGGCTTGCATGAGCCTCCAAAAATTCCTGTGACATTGCAGTGTGTGACCAAATTAAAAAATATTGGAAAACAGAAAGGGCATATTAATGATGATGCAATTTTTAAGTATAGCAGAAGCAGCTAGAAGGAAACACAAAACAAAGTCTTGGAGAGTTTATGCAAGTTTTCAGAGAAATAGGAAACAAAATATTTCTGCTCATTTAAAGGGTAACTTCAAGAATATTTTTGTACCTGCCTTTCACAATGATGCAAACTAGATGATACAAGAAATCAAAATATGTGAAACATTCTAGGACATATTAAAGTAAACTATTCCATAATTCAGCAGAAGTACTTAATAAAGGTAGAATTTTGTGATAACTGTGAGTAAAGAATACATTACAACCATGAACTGAACATTGTTTTCAAGAGAGAACAGCCTATATCAGCTAGTCTTTTCTAACCCATTACTGCCTGCTGTCTATTACCCTACTCCATCCTTTCCCCAAACCACTGCAATCCTGGAGAAAATAAGTGATGCCTTGATTCTAGAAATTAGTCTAAAATATTTAATTATATAAATTATTTAATTATTGTTAATTGGCTCATTTAAATGTTATTTAATATTTAAATTTTCATTACTTTTCAGAAAATTGAGGTCTGCATGCTTATGTGGAAATCATGCAGAGCTGTAAGATATTCTTCACAAAATATTGGTGTGGATTGCTAGAAAAAAAAAAAGAAAAAGAAAATTCTCAAGATTAAAGTTTTACTTTACTTTTTGATCCGTTTTACTCTGCTAAAGTCAAACCAGATAAAAAATGTCTATGCTTATGGAAAGCAAAATGTATATTGGTATCTTTTTAAGAAAAAAAAAATAATTAAGGATTATTCACAATTTTAACCATGTTGTTTACTAAACACATCTGATAGTTTGGTAATATATAGGAACAAATTATATTTCATTATTTAATTTTAAAAAACATTAAATGCAATCGCTACTAATTTAAGTAAGCAGATCCATTCATGCAAATAAAAAGTATCTGCCAAATCCTAAATCCTATCAACCATTGTGGATATCAGGCTTCATGCTTAATATTTTCCCCTAGGCATTTTCTGTCCAGTCTTGCCTCACAGGGCCATGCTTCATAACAAAAGGTTCTATATAAGTAAAAAAAACCAGCACCCTCAAAAAAGGAGGCTACAGCATTTAAGAGGAAAGATATATGCAGGAGTCCTTTTATTTAAAAGTTCTAAATACAGAGCTGTTCCTCTGAGTTTGGGTGAGATGCTTCCATTGAGTAAGTGAAGAGGAATTTTTTTTTTTATATATTTTTTTTAACTTTTAGAAATATTTTCTGAAATGGTCCTGGACAAATGAAGGGAAAATAAAAATACAGAAGCCTGAAATTAAAGCAAAAATATCAGAAATTTTTTATAAACACAGTTTTACTCTACATTCCTTCAGTCCTGCAGTCTGTGTTGTCTACATTACTGGTAGCACAGAGAACGATTTTCAGAAAGTAAACACGTGTGCTCACCATTTTATCTTACTTTAAACACATCAGAAACAAAAATGCATTTTCCTTTGCTATGTTTTGATTTTCCCTATAGCCACTGCTTAAAGATAAAGGTTGCTATGAAATTACCGCTGAAGAGTCTTCTGGTAACTGTACTAAACATCCCCTGTACATGGAAGCCTAGCCATCTCTCATTCTTTATACAAACCTGCCAGGTGCTGAAATGATTATCATTATTGGAAATCCAGCTACTTTGTAATCAAAAGAGTTTTCTCACAGGCTTTGCAAAAAAAACCAACCAACCAACCAACCAACCAAACAAACAAACAAAAAACCACCAAGATTTCACCTTATAAATTAAGTCAAATATTTAGAATTTTTGACTCTTCCACATGCATTTGGGAACCTGAAAAGTCCCAAATTGTGCATAGCAGGAATTCAGTTCACTTTGTTAGAAATAATTCATCTGTTTACTTATGCAAAATGCCAGATACAACTCAATTTTCTTCTAGGTATTAGATTCTTCTGGTTAGCTACTGCCATTGTATTATGCCCTTCTCTAGAAGACATTTACTAGTGATTAACTTAAGTATTTTAGTATCAGCCTGACTTGAGCTTTACATTTTTTACGAGCTTTACATTTTTTATTATAGGCATGCTTTCTATAATACTTATGAGTATGTTCATCAAGAAAGCAGTGCTCCTTTGCAGGGGATCACTCACTGTTATACTCACAAACTAATGCTGAGGAAATGTATAAAAGATTTATCCCTGGTTTGATACATTCAGTTTGGAGTCTGGAGAAACAAAATTTCTCTTGCTGTGAGAAGAGACTAGGGTAATTTAAACACTGTATGTGATTTGAAATGCCTTACTGTGCTGGTTGTCCACTCAGTTTACATGAACTATGAGTGATTATGCTGCTGTGGGTGCATTTCATACATTAATAGATGATGCAGAAGGAGGAAAAAAATGCTTCAAGCTTCTTTAATACGATAGACCTGACTCTTAATTTAGTATACTTTCCCATGCCATTGTGCCTCCACTTACTACTCTACTCTAGTCTACTCTATCTCAGACTGCAGCAAAGAATACACTTTCTAACTAGTCCTTCCACTCAAAGCTTGTTCACATTTATAAGCAAGTATGAAAATTATTTAAAATGATTATCAGGTTTCTGTAACTGTTCATATCAAATGACCCCTATCACATACCAGACCCTTATTTTCACTTCAAATACCTCTATTCAAAAAATGCTATGTTATATAGTGTACACTGGGAAGTTTTAGAAAAGATAGTTTCAATGCCATCAAAATTATGCTTATAGAGATGATATCTGAGTGTCATCTAGCCCATGTGTCATTGTTAAAGATATATTCATGCTTAAACTGTCTCCAGATGTCTATTATTATGCAGCAAAGCTTAAATCCAACTCAGAAATAGTGGAATGGATTTTTTTTTTCTACTTGCTTCAGCAGGAATAGGATTTTCACTCATTATATTTTTCATAAATCCAAGCAGAGTATTCAAAGGCTGTGTTATGGCACAATAATTCTTATTGCTTAAAGATCAACTAGTAATTTTCTTGCTAGTCTATATATAATTTTATTAAAAGTTGCTTTTAAGTGGAATATTTGTTAATGAATTAAATATAGGTTGTAATAGGTTTTGCATTAAAATTTCAATTAATTTTTTTTTATGAAGAGTGACTGTGTAACAGTTGGTGTCACTGATAACAAACCAAAAAGTTACTTTGAGCAAAATGATCCTGGTTTTCGTCTAAAATAGATTTCTTGTCCAGCATGTTTCTGAAGTTATTATCCTCTGAGATATTTAAAATATAGGCTGCTAAATTTATGATTCATTATTCAACAAACTGTTACTTAAACCTTAGACTTCCACATTACCAAAAGCAATATGTAATCTCTTTTCTTTTTTTACAGGATTTTAGCTAACTAATGGAATTACATCATAATACCACCCCCAACCTTGGCAATGTAGTGAGGAATCTAGTCTGACTTAGGAGAGATTTAGCCTTTAAAACCTGTGACTTCCTATCATCTTGTTTTCATTGGTATTAGGCAAAAGGTGTTCCTCAGTGAAACTAATTGAAGAAGTTGAGAATTGAACTTTCATCAGTATTTTGTTTCAGTTTACATTCTCTGGTACAAGCCATTGTGGTAGAGATACCACTTTCCAAAATTTTTAACTACATCTTCTTCACCTTTATTAATACTGTCAACTTAATTTTACAATGGGGTGCACAAAAGTATGAAAGTTGAAAATAATTTTGCAAAAAAAAATTGACAATTTGTACAGATGTCTGGAACATTAAAATTTCAATAAAAAATTGAGGAACATATTTATTGGAAAAAAAAAAAAAAACTTTTTTAGATATCCTTTTGGGATTCCTTATACTTGAAGGTCTTCTTAACCCAAACAAAGCCATCAGACATTTTTTTTTGGTGGGATGATATATTCCTCTAACAGAAAAGGCCAGTTTTGGAAATGAGGAATCCCGTGAGAAATTTTAGGAGGTTAGAGATTTTTGACAGGACTAACACATGAACAAATTCAATATAGCAGAGTATCTGATTGGCACATAAAGTTCAGGGAGATCTTTGGCAATATTATATCCTTCTTACAACATCTTCATTTATAGCTTTTCTTGGCTTTCTCCAAAAATAGCTTGAGTCATGTATGAACCTGCTATATAAATGAAATGTACCAAAATTCCAAAGGAAAACTGCACAAATCAGGCATATTTTCAAATGCAGATATCTGTGATATCAAACAGGTATCTTGAAGGACACTGGGCAAGAAAGTTTACATACCTTTGTCTGCAAAATTTTTAGCCAAAATTTAGGGCCAAGATGCTTTACAATTTCATGTACTTTTCTTAGTCTTTGGCAAGTTGTTTCTCTGTATACTGTCTGATAGTTATGTGCCTATTCTGAGACAGCACAGGTGTTGCTGTCACTGAAGTTGGGTTGCCCTTCTGCAACATGGTGACCACATGTATTATTATGACGATTATGAAGGGAAAACCACTATAAACGCTGAATAAGCTCATACAGAAACAGGCAAATAGCTTTATAAATTAGCATAGCAGAAAAAAAATGACAGTAGAAAAATGCAAGGTTGGTCACTTGGGACATAGAAAGACAAAAGTCTCCTAACTGTTCAGAAATGAGGTCAATAATTTAGAAAGAAAAAACTCATGGCAGCCTTTTTCTCAAGTTGAACTGAATTCCAGTTATCAGCTTGAATTGGTATCTTAGGAGAATGAACTAACAAGATGAGGTCAAAGCAAAAATAATTCTTATTTCCTGGAGAAAATAAAAAGTAGCATTTCATTAAGATTAAAGTCCCTCTTGTGAAAGCCACAGAATATAATGAAATATTTTGGATTTTATATTTAATTCTTCTAAATTGCAAAAGCTTGGCAAGGCTTCAGTGGTGAATTAGGGTATTTTTTTTGAAGGAACAGAGTGCAACTAACTGACCACATGAAATATTGTCCTAAAGGTATATTTTGGTTTTTTCCACTTGAAATTCAAGATTTGCTCCAGAGATATTTTCATTGGTAAAAATGGCATTCAGGGGTTCGAATCTGTATTGTCTTTTAAATGATATTTAAACAGCTCACAGGCCTTTTTTGAAGAACCCAGGCAGTGGTAATTATAATTCCACAGTAACTTCAATATATACTGTTTACTGTTAGTTAAGATATTTTAAAGATTGAAAAAAAAAATATTTAAAAGCTTGAGAAATAAATATATATATATATGTGTGTGTGTGTTCAAAGGTAGATCATTCCTACTCTTGTGAGGGGAATGTGAAGAAAAGTTAACCTAGTTATACTTTTGTCCTGGTTCCAGTTAGGACAGAGTTAATTTTCCCTCATAGTAGCTGGAAGGGTGCTATGTTTTGGATTAGGATGAGAAGAGCGCTGATAACATGCTGATGTTTTAATTGTTGCAGAGCAGTGTTTACACCAGGCCAAGGACTTTTCAGCTTCTCGCTCTGTCCTGCCAGCGAGCAGGCTGGGGGTGCAGCAGGAGCTGGGAGGGGACAGACCCAGGACAGCTGACCCAAACTGGCCAAAGGGGTATTCCATACCATCTGACGTCATGCTAAACAATATATAGGGGTGGCTGGTCGGGGTGGGGGGCCGGCTGCTCGGGGATAGGCTGGGCATCGGTCAGCGGGTGGTGAGCAATTGCATTGTGCATCACTTGTTTTCTTACACATTATTAATACTATTATCATTATCACTATTATTATTATTGTTATTATTATATTCCTGTCTTAATAAACTGTCTTTATCTCAACTCATAGGCTTCACTTTCCCGTTTCTCTCCCCCATCCCAGAGAGGGAGGGGGGAGGGTGAGCGAACGGCTGTGTGGTGTTTAGCTGCCAGCCGGGTTAAACCACAACGACTTTTCTTACAAATTAACAGTGAAGAGATGAGAATATTAAAAAATGCACTTAATTTTCAAGCTTGTTTTTATTTCCATTTTTCCCCTGTTGTCTACATTGTGTCATATTCATGGTAATGGCACTTAAAACTAAAAATAAACATGGGCTATTTTCTACAACTTTTATTCCACAGTAACAAAGTATCATGCATGTCCCCTCTGATTAATTTGGGATTTTGAGTATGAACATAAAAGTTTTCAAGCCTTAGGGTACTGAATATTGGCAATATTTCCATTTAAAGATATTTTTTTCTTCCTGAATCTGCCTTAACTGACTAGATCATTGGCTGTGAAAGAACTGCATATTACACAAGTCTAAATGGTAAAGACAGAGAGAGTTTATGATCTGAAAATGTGGAAACCAGGGGAGAAGGTTCATTATTAAAACAGTATTGTACACATATTTGACAAAGGAATAACAAAATGAAATCTAAGCCACTCAAACTGTTTTGAAAAACTCAAAAGCCCTTTTATGAAATGTTTATTTCCAAATATTTTTGCATAACACCCTTACTTATCATCTCTTGTGAAGTTTCAGCTGTGACCTCATTTACTTTGTTAGAGATCAAAAATTATTGTACATGAATGCATTCAGGTGCAAAAGTGTTGCAAAATCTAATAAGGGCCAAAATGCATGTAGAAATGGATGTAATTCAGCTTGCCATAAGCAAACTTTCCTTTTATACCTTTAAGACCATCTTCTCTGTTTTACCCTTTTCTCCATAACTTAGATTAGTTGTTCTGTTCTGACCCTATAGTAAAAATAATGAACAATTGGAGTTTAGTTTGTGTTAGTGTGAGAAGTTTTCAATCTGCCATGGGGTAAATTCTGCAAAGTGTCAAGGGCATTACTAAAGGCAGAGAATAGACTCATTTTATGTTCCAGTTCCATGAAAAAAAAAAAAATCAAAGTTGTTCAGTAGTGAATAACTTTTCTACCCAAATATCCTATTAATTAAAGAACTGTACTCTTCTCTTTTCCTCAAGGACCCCAAACCTCATAAATTTTGGTTCTCTGGGAAAATTAAAGTGTGTTCAAAGTGATCTCAAATTCATTTTTCCCTAATCGGTTAGCTCATTAAGCAACTTGAACCACCTTATGTAACAGCTTTTATGTTAAATAAATTATAGTAAGGAATCAATAGTAAAGCTAGCCTGATCAGGGAGATGATCAAAGCTTTATATACAGATTATTGGCTGAATGTCCTTGGAATGTGATCCCTATGAAATTAAAGGCAGATGTTTAACAGTCTATAGAGTGATTTTTATATTGCAAGTACGCAGATACATGCCCAGTCCTGCATGTCTACAGGTTTTCAAACAGATGCAAGTACAGGTCAAAACTTATAAATGCATGTGTTCTTCATACCTTAAGCTAATTAAATTCTATTCCTTGGCATGCTCATATTTTAATGAATACGTTAACAATACCAAAAACAAAACACTACTAAACTGTCTTTCTAAAAATAACTAGTTTTTTGATGTTAAAGAAACTGTCATGTTGTCTTTCCTTCACCATTTGCAATAATATATGTTTAGATAATATTCAGTAAAGTTTCTAATTTTCCAGTAATACAAAATGTAGGGTTCCTTTTCAGGAAATTTAATGATGTTAGGATTGTTATCTAACACTAAATGGATGTTATAAATGTGCAGATTCATCACTTCCTGTGTGCATGAAGGGGAAGAAAATAGGGAAAAAAATAATTAATTTAAAGTTCTTTTGAGAAAAAAATCATACAGGACAAGAACAGCCTTTGATTAAAGATTTGCTCTAGAATGCAACTTTGTAAAACAAGAGTGTGCGGCTCAGCTTTTATTTTAGTAATTTGCAGGGAATATCTGCTTTGTGTACAAGTGGAAGGACTATTTATTCTAATAGCCAGGTCAGGTCAATGTACGACCTAAAAGACAAGAAAGTTTGATATGGTTTGGTTTGGTTTGGTTTAGTTTTACTTTTGTTGTGTTTTGGTTTGTTTTTAATCCTTACTCAGGTATATTCATTAATAAAGTTTCTGTAACTGCAATTTGGCTTCTAAATTTGTGAATGACATGGGAGGCAGAATAGAATAAGCCATTCTTTTATTTTACAGACTTCTTTAAAGGTAATAAATCTATTGCAAGCTTTCTTGCTAAATGCATCAGATAGATTCTGAATGCCATGGAGTGTTTCCTCAGAAAGGACCTGATCCTATCAGGTTTCAAGAAACATTAAGCCTCACAAATCCCAGACTTAGTCACCCTTGCTTCCTTGGACCACTTGATATTACTCCTTTCTGTTCTCAAAATGAGAAAATAGCTCATGGGAATTGTTTCTTTGCTGTACCCAAGTAATCAAGCTTCAGAAACAAATGAAAACAACAGAACTAGTGGAAACAGAACGGCTCACTTTCCTGTAAGTTTGTATTTTATTGCTCTTTCACAGCAAACCCTTGTCTCATCACCTGCTATTTTCAATCATCTAGTGGGAAAGGGCACTTCCCATTCAGACCCTCCAGAGTGAACAGGGATTGGAGAATAACTGCTAGTTTGCTTTCTTACTGCTGGAAATGCTCGTTCACTGTTAGTGATAGTTACAGTGAAAGAGTTATTTTCATACTCAGTCCAATTGCTTTCTATTTTTGGCTGATTCAGACCCATTTTCTAAGATCAGAATGCTTAATCATTCTGTCATGTATTTAGTGGTTTACACATTGGCAGTTTAACTTTAGAATCAGAAGATTAAATAATGCACTCAACTGAGCGCTGTGGCTAGCCACCTTGATTTTGTCTTGCACTTTCTGCGTTTCTTTGAGTTGTTAGTACACTATTTAGTTACTGAGAAGTGCAAGTTATGTTTATAGATCTCAGCCGCTCAGGGCCTCTTTCTGAAGACCGTTCATATATATAAAATACCTTTGCTCCATGCATGATGCCAGGAAAAAAAACCAAGATTTTCAAATACTATGATAAAGGTGATCCTTTTTAATAGATGTGAAAACAATTTTTCCAAGTGACTAATCTAGGATGTCCAGATCAGTCTTATTTCGACTTTTAAATTATTATCTATACCATAATAATAGTCAGCCCTGAGGCTGATCTGCAATCTTAATTAAACTGTTGTGAAGTCAGTTCTCAGTAATGAATTAATTATTTGTGGTAGTGTTCCTAAACTTCAGAGAAAGATACCTACTCCACAGCTGGAGTGGACTCAACAGGTGTATGTGGATGGTTACTATGGCTGAGCTGACAACTAAAAATTTTTTTATCCCACATATATGTAGTCAGGTCTAGTTGCTGGTGCTCCTCCATGTCAGTCATGACAAACTTATTTTATCCTGTTTCTAAACTGAATTTACAGAGTGAGTCTATTTCTCTACTTAAGACAGCAGGTGTTAATGGTTCTTTTAAAAGCTCTAGACAATACACACAAGATTCACATTGGAACTAAACCTGTTTTTTGACCTTCTGCATACCTTTAAATAGTGTGCAGGTATGCTGTTATAGTTGGAGACTTTAAAAAATATTTCTTAGAGTTTTATTTCACTGAGTGTAACTGGATAATAGCAGGGAAGAAATTTCTAAATTCTGACTGTACTAAGGTCTGAATACCAGTTTTCAGATCAACATTTGTAGAAAGAGAGAAATGATCACCAAATACGAAACTGTTTTCTCCTCCAAATACATCAGGAAAAAAAAAAAAAAAAAATTAGTTGCTGCTAATTAGAAATGTCAGTCATAGGAATATTTCCAAAATGCTGCCACCAGCATAACATGTTATGTATTACCACATCTCTTTCCATGTTTGTAGCTTCTTCTACCAGTTACCCTGACTCAAAAATAGTTGCACAACAAGGGTTTACATAGTTTCATAAGAGAAATAGAACACCAAAAAAGTTGTAATTCTTTCTGTCCTGATCTGAATTGGATTAACTTCCCCCTGGACAGATGGCAAAACTAAATCTTGTCAAGCTGTGAGATACAAGCTTCCTTTACAGTGCAGTCTCATGAAGAGTTTTATCTATACATCACCAACAAGAAGTATCTCTGTGTCGCTGTATTTAGCCTAAGGTAGACTAGGCTCATGAGAGACTCACTACATGAATACGTTGTCCTAGAACAGGGTGGGCCAGGATATCTCTTTCACCCAGACTGTTTTGTTTAGGATGGCCACACTGATCTACGCTGAAAACTACTTGTCCAGTCTTCATTTTACTGTTCCACGTTTCTTCACCTCCCATATTTTATGAAGCAAAATATCATTCTATTTCAAGCCTTTCACCATGTAATTATCTCTTTTTTTCTCATGTTGTAGAACTGGAACAGGAGATGCTTCTTCATCCACGTTGTTTTGATCCTTCATTATTTTACATATATTCAAAAAAAAAAAAAGACAAAAAAACATTCTTTTCATTTATTATTCTTCCATGCCTTTGAGCATTCTTGTTTTCTCTGAATTCTCTGTATTTCTCCCTTTATTTGTTACAAAGATTAGCAAATTGTTACAAAGATTAGCAAATTAATTTGACATTTAACAAATTATTTATCCTTATTTTCAACCTCTATATTCTCAACTGAAAACTTTCTTTCCTCCTTTTTATTATTACACTGAGAATATCATTTTTCTGAAACTGCATAACTGATTTATTAATCATTTATATTTTGATATTTGTCATTATAGTTCTCATAAAATTGCAGTCAAACAGAGGAAGAGCAGATCTCCTGTATGAATAGATCAAATACATCCTATGAATAATATTACAGCCAAATTGTAACTTTCAGTGGGACAGACTACTCAAAGATGGACACATTTTTGAAAAAAAAAGATTCTGTGACTTAAGTCCTTTAAAAGTTTATCAATATTCAGATTTTTAAATTCTTAGATTATAGAAAGGCATGGATCTCAGTCATTTATTACAATATATTTAATAGTTGTAGAAATCCAGGGTGAAAGACTCTGAACTTAACATTCATAAGGTACAAATTTTCTATATTAGATGCTTATGTTAGACTTAATTCTTGTTGAAGACTGAGGGCAGCATATGTGTGTGTGTCTATGTCTGTGCATGTATGTGTGCAGGGGATGAAAGAGAGGAGGTAATTTTAAGAGTTACATGGGCATCTAAGCCATTTCCAGGGATTTTAGAAAAAGCCTGACAGGTTTCTAGTGTCTTTCAAATGCAATGTAATACCTAAGTCATTTAAACCTCTCCAGAAATTTTTCCCTTAAATGAATGACCTGTGATAGAAAAATGCAGCTCCTTCTACTAAAACTGAAAATATGGGTTTAGGATTGTAATTTTAAACAGTAATTTAAAAGATGAAATGTTAATAATCAATAATTCAACCTGAGTTAGCCACAAAATAACCTTTCCTACCTCCTTTTGCCTCCTGCTTTTTGTTCATCCAATATTTCTTTATAAAATTGTAAGTCTCTTCAAAAAACAAAATGGAGCAGTAGATGTTCAGAGGTATTATTAATGTGCCTGTCACAGCAGTTTCTTGTCCACTGGGAAATTGTTCATTTATGGTGAACCAGACCTCGACTACAGATGGAGCTTTGCGAGCTAAAAATATTTCCCTTCTCAATAATAAAGAAAGGACTTTGAAATAATATGTTAAAAACGTCATTGAGGGCACTGTAGATGACTAATGAGTGACTTGAAAAGAATGAGTGCAATGTTTTTAGCCTTATAAGATTATTTACTGACTGGATTTTTACCATATCTATTTTTGATTGACCTTTTCTGAAATATAAGAATTACTCTGTGTCTGTCACCATATTTATGAGGTTTTTGTTCTAGTGATTAATGGTTAAAGAAAACAGACATACCACTAAAGATTTGGTCTCCTTTCTTATTATTTTTTAAAAGGGATATAAGTACTACCAATACTACATCTATGCTAATGCCAGTCTGCAGACTCTTGCAGGTTTTAGTCTTGCTTGTTTTATCACAAAATTCATATCTGTTAATTTGTTTTTAAACAGAAAAGCCAATAACTTGAATGAAGAAAGTCTCATATGCTTAAAAAATCCATTTTATCATTAAGTTGGTTAAAATTCTAGGCTAATTTTACTCAGATCAGAGTCCAGTTTATTTAGCGAAACAATTCATAATAAGTCCTTCATAAGAAAGAAAGAAAGAAGTTAAAACAGTTAGAAATGACATGAACATTTGAGAGGAAAACCAAAACAAACAAGTATTTTTTTCCTCCCTTGATAGAAGCACGGATAGGAATTTTAACTTTTATTACAATTTCCTGGGAATAAAGCATATTTGATCACTTAGCAGCACTCAAAGTTTTTATATTTAAATGAAAGTAGAGAACACTGAGCAGGAGCTGATATGATTATGCCTGTAGTGATGAGTCACAACTAACGACACAGTTTAATACTCATGAAGCAAAGCACATGATGTAAGTGAGAAAGATGCAAGTGGCAAGACTAAAAAGTCAGTGGAGGAGAATATGCATCTATATACCTGTGAGGTTTAGGTAAAAAAAAATAATGTTTTTCTAGAAGAAAATGTTTCAGATAACTTTTTGGACAAATCTGCTTACTGTGTAAGAAATTCCAGGAGGAACCTCTGCCAATGTGTAAACTGTGACAGAAACTTTCATATCTAACATTTAGAAGAAAATCATAGAAAAAAAAATCAGTTACATTTTACAAAGAGTGAGATGATAAAAAGACAGAATCATAGATTCATGGATTGTGTTGGAAGGGTTTAAGACGACCTTAAAGACCATCCAGTTCTGAATCCCCTGCCATAGGCAGGGACAACTCCCACTAGACCAGGTTGTTAAAGCCCCATCCAACCTGGACTTGAACACTTCCAGGAGTGGGACAGCCACTTTGCTGAGCAACCTGCTCCAGTGCTCAACCACCCACACAGTAAATAATTTCTTCCTTATGCTTAATCTAAAACTGCCCTCTTTCCGTGTAAAGCCACTGGTGGATGACTTCAGTTGCTCATTTAGAAACAAATTCCATACTGTTTTCAGTGAGTTTATCCAACCTTTAATGTAGAATTCACCTTATTGAATTCTTTTCTACCTTTCTTTTTCTGTTTAGTGTTTTTCACACTTTTGTGAGTACTGATTTTGTGATTCCAGAAACTGTGATTTTATAACTGACATTTTTCTCAATTAGACTGTATTAAGATGCCTCTTGTTGAATTGTTCTTTTAATGAAAGTACTCAAAACATTCCATGACAGTAAGATGTCAAAGTCCATCTCTAGCAGTGAATTTATGCCCGACTGGATAACTCTTATGCTGTTCCCCTAATGTTAAAATGTCTTCTGACTTCCTTCATTAACGTTAAATTCTATTAAATGCTCTCCTTTCCATCATAATTCATAGACATTTTAAGTTTGTATGACAGGGTTCAAAGACAAATAATCAAGTTATTTACTCTTTGCCCAGAGAGGTTGTAGAACCTCCCTCCACTCTGTCAGCCTGTTTCCATTATGAGTGTTTCATTTGTCTTCCTTTTAAGGGACATCTACAAAGCTACCTAACTATCATAACCACTGTTATACCTCAAAACACTCAAAATATAATTCCTAAAATAGACAACTCCTTCCCCTCTTTGCAGCAGTGCTGGGCTGCATAAGTCTGCTCAGCTACTCAGTCTAGGTGCCTGGATGCCACCGCAAGCCTTGTGTGAGACCAGGCTCTGTTGCTTGTGCAGCAAGAGGAATCTGAGTCCTGGTGTCCCAAATGCTAACCTGTCCTGTGAGGTGAATGATTCTCAAAGATAGACCTTCCTTTATTGCATAAAAGAATATCAGTGTGTGAAAGAGGAAGAAAAAGACTATATTTTACTCTCATGACACTTGTCAGGGGTATGCAACAGAGACAATTCAGGGAGATTCTAGTCACAGTGTACTTGGGATACATATGGAAAAGTGATACAATTTTCAGCAGTCACTGGGAAGAAGACTTACTTCAGGATGCCCCAAGACACCTGGGATTTGCATATGCACAGCAAAATGGAATTCAAGATTTGGCTCTAAATCTCTTCCATGTGGCAAGTAAATATTTTTCCTTGTGAGTAGGTGCAGTTGCAGTTAGCTCTTATTTTTCATGGATGGAGGGAGACAAAGTGAAAATGTCTCAGTGTAAGAAAATTCAAACCCTAAAAGTAGGTTTTGTGGCAGGCAAGAGGCACCTACCCCTGCTTAGAACAGAAGTTTAGGAGCATAAATTGTACTCTTTTTTTCCATTTCATACCCGGAACATCTGTGACTCTTTTCACAGCCTCTTAGTTCTTATTCTGAGATCTCCTCTTGTGTGAGAAGTTTGGTTTGCCAGATGTCCCCTTAAATCTGGATATTCAGTGCTGATTTTACCCCACTGTACTACTCTTTTTTTTTTTTTTTTCAGGAAATAGCCCAAGGAAATATAGATTAACACAGTCTGAGGTACTGTCAGAAAAAAACACAACTGTTCATCTATGCTCCTCTAGTACTCAGTAAATACAATGTAATTAAACATAGCTAGGTTAGAAAATAAAGAGTAAGGACTGTTCTGCATTTTATTTTGCCCAAATGTCCAAGTCCCCCCCTTGGGAACTGTTATCATGGCTCAGCTGGTACACAGTAATTAAACTGTAAGAGTTTTATTGTATGCAAATCCTTAAAGTGCTTTCCAAATCTCTTAGAAAGATCCTTGAAGAATGGTTTGTGTCAATACCTCTATACTAATTTCCTGCCTTCTCAATAATTCCACAATTAGAACCCGTTTTCTTCCTCAGTTCAGTGCTGGTCTTATCACTCGCATTCTCCTTCACAGCTACAATATGTGATCCAGATTCTCCATCTATTGTGAAACATGTCAGAGTACATGCCTGTCTGATTAACAATATCAGACTTTTGTCTTATCTTCCTACAATTGAACATACTTGATTTTGAGGATGTAAGGGAATTCAGTTAGAGATGTCCTGTATAACCCTGTGAAGATTAATGTACACTTCTGAATCTCTGACTACTGGAGTTCCCAGTGGATGACAGGATGAGAAAAGTAGGATATTTTGACATGACATTATGTCCTAGTTTCACACTCCATGGTACAAAGCAGTCATTCAGCTCTGAGAGAAGTTACTTGCAGGGATGATGAATACAGAATATCAGAAAGCTAAAAAATAATAATAATAATAATAATAAAAAAATATAATGAAGCATTCCCAACCTCTTACTAAGAAGTGCTATAGCTTGTCAATTACATTATTTAGCCTCATGACTCTGTGTGATTCTGTGTGATGGAGACTAGCACCTTGCATATATTTGCTACCCTGCATGATTTGGAATGCCAAGTGTTTAAAGTAGTTCTCACCTCCACCTAGTATGTAGACATCCTCTAGGCAGTTGTATCTAGACCTCCTTCTTAATGTAGTTGTGCAATATGTCTGTGCTGTAATTCCTGACATGCTTCATGATCACACATGGAGCTGGATTTAAAAATAGTAAATACAATGCTTACTTGTGTTATTTCTCTCAGATAACAGACTGTCTCCTTCACAATGTTCTGCTCCATGTTTTCCTGGGCTTAAAGACTTTCAGAGTGGCTCTACTTCACTGCTGTTCTTTATTGTCATAGTTTGTTTAACATCTTGGTTTGAGGTTCTCTCATTTCCATACCTAGAGCAGGTAGGAGAGGTTCCTTCTCAAAGTTGCTTTAATGATAAAAGGAATATATTTATAACAAATGAGGGGCATCTTCAGAAGGCAACAGAAATTCCAAAAATAATGACCTGTTGTGCAAACTGTGTCAGATTTTGGATCCACTCCTCTCAGCTTTCACCGTTATATATTGGGGTGAGGATGTATTACATTATGTTTAAGTGGAATTTCAGTATTATAGAATAAACAACATTTTTGGTGATAATAAAACTTTTTTGAGAATATTAGAGAGGAGAGGATGAGATGAATGAAGAGGATTATATTTCCACAAAAGCCCTAAAAATACAATTTTTATGTGGTAGCACACTGGGGAGAAAAAAAAAAAAAAAAAAAAAAGCCTTGGTTACAGAACAGAGAGCTCTGGAGTCTTTATCACACTACCAATACTGAGCTGTCAGAAAGCTGCTCTATATTTTTTCTTTCTTTATTTATTTTTTCTTTCTGTAACACTTTTTAGCCTCCTGCAAAAAGGGATTAAAAGGAAGCAGCTCTGGCTAGCCTTAGAAAGGTTATTTAGTTTGCGTATTGTGGAAATGTCTTCCCCAGTTAGTTACTGCCGTTTTATAACACTGCAGCATATGGGATCAAAGACTAGAACTGCCACCTCCTGTTTACAGTGGGCTGGAGCAGTCACAGAAGTGTCACAGCTGCTTTCTGCCTCAGTATGACTGGGAATAGGACTGATAATGGTAGGTTGCTACCAACAGGTTATTTATTTATTTATTTGCTTGTTAGTTTGTTTGTTTCCTCTGCAATGTCAATGCATGTACTGCTAAAATTTCGTATTCAGAAGGGAAAGTACATCTTTGCATAATTTCAAATACTTTTGACTACACCTGAAATACCACTCACAAATATACATGCAATTCTATTGTTTCAGAGAGAATTTCAAAAGCTAAATCACAGTGAAACAGGAAATAAAAATTAAAAATAAACATTTATGTGTATTCTAGGTTTGCAATGTATGTTATGATGAGACAAGAACTGCAGTTAAACTTCACTGACACTATATTCCAGGGCTTGCATTTAGAAAGGGTACTTTTATAACTCTGCCATTATCAAATCTCTGTGAAAACAGTGAGCAGTCTTCATTTTGCAGTGACAATATGGTGTTTAGTAATATCATCTGGCTGATAATAATAATTTCTTTTAAAGTTGATAATTTCTTTTTAAGGTGAAGTTACAAAGGGTCCAAAGGGTGTAAATCTGGAGCGTTGTTAAGAAAATTGGCATTTGGCAGCCCACATTATAGTTTATGCTTCTTATTTCTCTTTCCAGCTCTGAGCAATTATTTTTATTATTATATCACCAAATGGAGAAACAGAACAGAGAGACAAGAGAATGTAATTTTCTAGTAAATCAAATGAAAACTTTAAGATTCACTCCACTGACTGTGCCTCTAAATTCAGGTACCACAGCAGGAAGATATGCATGGACCTTTAAAGATGTATTTCCAAAAGGAGAAAGAAACACAGAAAATAAACTTGGGCACTCATCATGTTCTGATAACATGAACTCAGGTGAGAGACCTGTACCTTTCTTCTGTGCCACCTCTGCATATACCCTAAACAATGCTATTCCCAGTCCTGCATGTGCACTATGCAAGAGCTAGGAATTACATCACTGTGTGCAATCAGTGCTTCTAGTTGGCTATCCAGGGGGTGATATCCATCACATGTTAAAAACAAAAGGATAAAGATGAAGCTGCCTACTGCTTTCTTTCTTGCAGTGGCCTTGGAGGTAGGCTAAGACCAGAGAGCAAGATGCACACGGCATGATAACACCAAGGAGTTTTTGACCTACATCACTGTAAAAGGTCCAGATCTTTTGGTGCATGCTTTCTGACTGTCATACTGAAAGGCTGACTTGCATGCTCAGGCATCAGTTTGAGGTCTCTGGGACTATATAAGAACTTATGCTTGGAGACTTTGAAGATTTCTACAGTCTGTACAAGTGCCTTTTATTTCTTTCACGGTCTTCTACATCCAACCAGTACTGCTTATATTTTCAGCTCTGGAAGTTTCTGATTTAGCTATGATGGTGATTGTGCATCTATTTCTGCCCCAGAGCTTGCATATTAGGTGCAAAATAATTAATGTGCTTAAATTTTGATAAGATTCTTTCCTTGGGTCTCACAACACTTTATGAAAAAATAAAGGAATGTGAACTATTAGGTACATTGCATAGTTTGGAACATTAAAAACAATGTATATTATTTTCTATACACTGATAAATACATTTTCTGTAGAAATTTTACCAAATTTTAAATGTATAGGTAGAAGTTTTTCCTTCTTAAAGGTGAGGACCTGATCCACAACAGCAGAGCAACTTGTGCAGTTTTTAGCAATTAAAAATTCCCAAATAATTCATGGTAAGGATAAAATTAACATATAAGCTTAAAAATTATGCTGGATCAAAAGTTATATTTGAACATCCTTTCTTTATATTTTTGTGTAAGAAAATGTACCTTACTTGTGTAAAACATTTCAGACTAAGAAGCACACGTTTTCTTAAATGTTTTTTCTTTGTCTACATTGAGAGATCGGCAAGTAACTCAAATATCTTCAATTTTCTCTCTGAACTTCTCTACAAAAAATTGAGAAAAAATTTTACATTTTAGATCTGTTAATACAATCAAGAAATTATGTCAGTAGAGAAATGCAATCAAGAAATGATGTCAGTAGAGAGTAATTCAAGAAAAAAAAATGGTATTTGACATCTCAGAACATGAATGGGACTCTGAAATGTGTCTCATACTGAAGTCCTAAAACTCTCAGCCCCATTCAGCTGAACTGTCATAACAAAAAGTGATTATAATAACTGCTACCCAGTTATACCTGTATCTTCTAATTAATTACTTTTTCTCACAGACACTGGCACTCACACATTCATGCATTAACATTCAGGCAGTATTTTTTAATCTTCTTCTTCAAACCTTGGTGTCCTTGTCTGTGTTTGCTCAAAATAGAGGCCAAGAGGAGCCATTTACTTCCTCTGTATTTACCAAAAGTTGTTATTAAGTCAAGTGTTCAAAGAACAATTGCTTCAAATCTTGCATCTGGCCTACTTCAAACAATATCCTTGTACCTTTCTAACTACTTCTTCTTGCCTTGTATATTGATTTTAAATATCTCCATCTAGTTCTCCTCTATGTGTAATTCTGTTTAATAGGGTGCTGTGTAGAAAGCAAAACACTGGTAATTACAGGAGCATTCTAGAGTAAATTTTGCTGCCTCAGGTCCCCATTTGGAAAAATTATTTATTTTGGTAGCGACTCATCTTTCATTAAATCTTGAAAGCATTTTGCCATGGAACTGAAAAACCCTAGTTTCTGAGGAAAGCAAGAATGTGTTCTTGCTGTGTAGTAGACTGATGATTACATTGCCATTTCTTTCCTCTTCTCTTCTAGCTGTAACCTGCAAAAAACATATTTAACAATGCTGTCACTGAGGGGAAAGATATCCATGGAAATGTTCATTCTGTTAAAAGCATTATTAAAAAAAAAAAAAGTTTTAATTTTAATATTGTTCCTTAGGCAACACTCAGACATTCAGCATAGATTATCACCTACTAAGAAGGAAAATGTCTGCAAGTGCATGTAAATCTAGTTTGTGTCATTTCTTTATACTCATGGAAAATGACCGGTTAATCTGTCAGGCTGTCTGGTCAGGTGTCCTCTTGTTTATACACCTAACTACTCACCTTCACATCTGACAAAAATAAACAAAAGAGAAAAAACAATTTCTAGCTTGGTTGCTTTCCTTATTCATAAATATGAATAAAGAAGTTAAGCATTTCTTAACTGTTTCACCTGCGATTTGGATTTCATTTTTCCTATCATAGAACAGAATTGTGAGGATGGTGATTCTAAAATCCTTTCCCTTTGTTGATATTTATAAAGCACAGAGGGTGGGGGTTAAGCTCTGACCACTTTCAAAGGATTTTCTCATCAGCCAAGGGCAGGAGCTGAGCTCCAGAGGGACCTTGGGTTCATAGCTGTATTACCAATGAGTAATGCCTTAAAACCGCATCTAGTTCTGCCACATTTCAGATGTTTATGTGGTGCCGGTTTTAGTACCTTGATTAAAACTTAGCAGTTAACATAAAGTAACTCTCTTGTCACTATATATTTTCAACACTTTTGCTATTTTTTTACCACTCCTCTTTATGATCAGAATAATAAATGCACCTCTATAGGCTTTTCCCTGCCATTTTATGCTTCTGACTCCATCAATAAAACCTGCTGCAGCAAGACTAAAGCAATGTCTCAGGCAGTTAAATAAGCTGAATGACCATATTAAATACATATTTTTCAATATTTAAAACTAAAAGATACAAAAAGACAAAACATAAGCAGTTGGCCTTTTTTTTTTCTTTTAATTCAGTAAAAGACATACGAGAAGAATTGTTCATTCCTCCACCTACAGCTAAATGTGGAATAAAGCAACTTGGGCAAATTTACTTTCAACAGAATATAATTATGAATATAATTACACCTAGATTTATTTAAGATTACCCCTATTCATTCCTGGCATTTTCTTAGAGATTTGCAGACCTGCTAGCTTTTCCTCTTCTCTATTTTTTTTTCTTTTTTTCCCATAGTGTAAAGTGATGATCAGGTTCAGTGTCTAATGAGGCAGCCACTCTGAACATGTCGAGACAAAGAAATGGTTTCCGTAGCAACGAGGCCCATGCCAAAGCTCTCAGAACAGTTATTTCCCTGCATTAGGGTTCCTTTCTGTTTAGGAAGCCAGTTAGTTTGAGTATGCAGGCAATGCCTGGCAAGATTCGCAGAGATTATAACTTTTTAATATTCATAATAAAATACATCTAACACTATGCCTTCTGATTAAGCTAAAGAGTGGAGAGCTGACATGTTTTGTCATTTTTATGTCTTGATTTACAGAAGCTTAAAACAGCTACTACAAGATCATTGCATGTGTCTAAGGTTATTAAATATACTACCTGTATCTCTTTAAAACTGAACAGATCTCAACAAAATTTGTTGGAGTTTACTCAATTCTGAGCTATATTCCTGCTGCCCTTAGAATAAGTACTGGCCTAAGCCTTAGTTCTGAAATACAAATGAATTTCAGTACATAGAGGTGTGAGTAAAAATTTTGAATCATATAGAATATAATTTGGGTTTAAATCTGTGTTTAAATTCAGAGAAATATTACTGTAATCAAGTATTGAAATATTAACCAATTTTTGCTATTTTTAGTAAAAGGTAATTAAAGTAAAGCTTATTTTAATTAATTTAAATCTTTGTTTCCTTGGAACAATTTGAAATCTATGAACTTTCTATGAGAAAGACTTGTAGGGTCAGATCAAGAGACAAGCACTTGCACATCCTTACACTATCCAGAGCAGGCTACTACATCATCCATGCTGACCAGTCCCAAGTTTGGTCAGCATCCTGAAGTTGTTCATGCAACTATTCAACTCAGCTGAGACCTGCTCTGGGAAGTGTTTTCAAAGTGCACCTACTCACATATGTTAAAAATATACCTGCAATTTTCATTTTAGGACAGAGATATTAATCTCATGTCCAAGACACTCACTGGGGATGTAAAAAGTGTATATTTAATTGCATGTTCTTCAAGAGAGAATTCAAATCAGCTACCCTCCTTTCTACCTCCCCCCTTCATCCCTTCTTCCCTTCTGTCCTTCTGCCCTACTAACCGCAATTCATTGTATATAGCATTGTATGGAGGGATGGACAGTATGTGTCTGAATATTTTAAGGCAATAACAAGGATTGTTTCTGGACAAGTACTGCAGCCAATAGATTTTTACTGCAGTCATCAGCTACTGTCAGTAGCTGAACTTTTAAATCATTAATCCAGTTGATTTTTTTTTTTTTTTGAAAGAAAGATCCTGAGCATTTTAAAGCTCTTCAAGTGAAAATTCAGGCATTAGGATCCCAAGACCTCCTTGCAGCCTTGAGTAAAGAATTTAAAAGGCAGAATTTAATATCAGTCTCTTCATTATTCACTATTGATGATCTGTAGGAAGCTATATAAAGAGTGTCTATGCATACCGAGTAGAGTCCTGCACATTCACAGAGGACCCTAGGCAGGTGCTTCCACTGGGATCTTAAACAGATGGCATACTAATTCCCTCTGTGTGCAAGATAGGAAGCAAGGTTTTCTGATTGCCCTGTAACTATTGGGAGCCTAAAAAACAGACTTTGCAGAGTACCTTGGATATGGTTCTTATACGCTAACTAAATCACTTGTCACAAGTTCAGGTGGGACTGATAGGGCCAGGAAGATATTGCAGCTCTCCTTTATATCCTATCTCAAATTCAATTTCACTGTTATATGTAAAGCCAAGCTAGTTGCAAAATAGTAGATCTGAGGAAGAGAAATAAAAATGAGAACTAGGAAATAAATAAAAAAGTGGAATTTTGCTTTGAACTAGAAAGATTATATTCTCATTTTTTTCCCCCATGAAGATTGCAAAGGAAACTCATTTCGGCTTTGTAAGTCCACAATGATTGCTTCAGACACAAAATGAATCAGGCCTCTTGTTGTATTATGTGGGTGGCATTTCTACTCTTCCCTAGTGTGATAATTCACAGCCTGCAGCTGTGGCATGCAAACTTAAATATTTTCTTTTTCTGTTTGGCTTTAAAAGGAAGGACCTGCATTCATTTGCTGTTTTTTTTTTTTTTTTAAGAAAAGATAAAAAAGGTTGAAGGCCCATTAAAGACCAGTAGTTTGAAATAGAGCAGTCATAAAAGAAAACAGTGTAAACTCAAAGTGAATTTGTTTGTCCTGATAACAGCATATTTCTAGTGTAGTCAGTCTACTATGGGACACTGAAGAAAAATATGTGCTTGTTCAGATTTATAAATAATAAGATAATGGTTGTAAACAACATGAAGTCCCTTTTGCACTGTTATCAGTCATAAAGAACACTTTTTTCATCTAATATTTACTTACCTGTTTTTAAATAATCAAATTTTCTCTCTGCACAGAGATTTTTTTGATATTAATACCTATTAAAACATATTTCTAGGATTCTGTGTGCAATTTGAATGAATCAGATAAAATATAAACCTTAAACTTCCTATTCTGTATCATTACAATCACTTAACAAATTCCCAGCTGAACTTTACTTCCAAATACATTTTTATTAGTCTAGGAGTGTCTTTTCACAATTAAAAACAACAACAACAAAAACCCTCTTGAATTAAATGTTTCTTTGCTTGCTGCTACAACATAAAGTTGATCTTCCATGGCATGTTTCTTAAAAGCTGCTCTAAAAAGTTTTTCCATACCCTGTAAATTATTTTCTTTCCCTAATGGCTTGTTGTATTGTTTGCCAGTACAATGACTAGTACAGCACTATTAACACTTAAGCTAATTAAGGTTTTAAGAAAACATTGGTTACGTTGTTCTCATTAACAGACTTAAAAAAAAAAAAAAAGGAAAAAAAAAAAAGCATGCTATTCAGATGTATGAAAAAAGAAGAAGATTGCTTTTAAATCTCAAGAAATGAATGTAAGTGTTCATATTCTGGTACATTAACAGTTTGTTCCAGTACATTGATATTTTATGTGGAAATCCTACTCTGCAATTAATATGCCTGATGCAAATTGAAAAACCCATAATCCATCCTTCTCTGTTGGAATGTAAGAGCATATTATTATTGAGGAACTACAGGATACCAGAACCGTTTTTTAAAGTTGAATGCTCATTACCTTAAATCTGCCTATAAAACGGTTTTCTTCAGACTAGGTAATATATAACTGAATATATCATGATATACATGAAATTGTAACAAATAATAATAATAACAACAACAATAACAATACTAGAGTGTTTCACCTCTACAGAGCTATTTATGTCTTCTAGCATTAGAAATTGAAATTAGCTAGAAAGTAAACATGAAACAGTAATGAAATACTTGACTATTCTGGCTATCAGGAGATAACTGGCTAGTCAGTTCAGTTAACCCTGAAAATCAGGTGATTGTTATTAACTTGCTAGGAGTTTACCAACTCTACTGAACAAAATAAACCTGGTTTTGTAAATATCAGTTAATAATATTGTAAGTGTAAATTAAGTATGTCACAGATAGTTACTGCCTTCTGGAGACATTTTTAGCTGCAGTGATTTTTTGGGCAGTCATTGATAGTGAGATACCCTTTCCTGATAAGATGTGAAATGTTTATTATGAAGGAGCAGAGTGCTGTGGCTGTTAAGGACACAACTCTCCTATGGGTAGAAGCAAGAAAGATTTGTACATTTTAGTCGTTTGTCATTTTATTGATCTTCTGGGTCAAGTCCTCTCAAAGGGCTTATCAGAGCCAAAATAGATGGCTATCATTGGAGATGTCATTTCCTGACCCAGTTTTCAGAAGACTTTGTCTTTCATGCTGACAATAATGTGAAGGAAAAGGTTTTCAGAAGACTTTCAAACATTAGACGCAGATCTGAATGTAAAATTGCTTTCTGATTCAGGTAAAAAAGAAAATATCATTGAAGAGTTTGAGTTATTTAACCTCTATCTGAAATTGATAGTGGCAGGTTTTGGAAGACTGTAGAAATCATACCTGATTTCCAAAACCAAAAATACCTAGATGTCATTTGTATGACCAGCAAGTGCAGAGCTTTTTCACAAACTGGCGTACACAGTCGGAAATTTCATTTACCTTTGAAGTTCTCTCTCTCTCTCTTTTTTCTTTTTCTTTTTCTTTTTTTTTTTTTTTTTTTCCCAGTCGCAGTCTGTCTGCACATAAGAAAGAGTCATGTTGCAAGAGTCAGGTTGTCATATTTGGCCACAGAACTGAGTAGTGTGAAGTTCTGGGTCTCAATGCACTCTATGTGAGTTTGGAAAGCGACTTTGCCTTTCTAAAATAATTTCTCCTTCTGAAGTCTGCAAGTTGCAATTTTTCCTTAGGAAAAATGCATCTATGGGCGGTATATTAACTGCAGGCTTTTTATTAACTGCAGTATTTTGCTCTGACCCAGCTTAGTCTTCCCATTTGGTGTTATTTTTTCTTTGAGTAAGGAATGGGTTTCTGCTCTAGCAATTTTCTTATTAACAGTGATGACAACATCTCATTGTATTTTACTCTTTCAGAAATTGAGACAAATCCCCACAAGGTTTACTAAATGAAGGTATTAATTGTCTATCACATTGATTTGCACAAAGTGAAGGTGTATTCCAGAAAATCTGAGGTTTTTTTGTTTGTTTTTCAATTCTGTTAAGATTTGGTGTAAGAGGTAGAAGGAGAGGAATTGTTTTTGAATCAAGAATCATTTATGCTCTGCAAATGCTTGCTCTTGTTGTGTATCACTTAAAGACCAGTTGCTACATTGAAAATAGTATAAATTGCTCTGTTTATTGAGCTTACATTTCAACAAGTTGGTTCTTTGTTAATAAAATATTTGCATGGTTTCTTGTTCCATGTGCATTTGTTACTTATTATTTGCATGAGTGGCAAAAATAAATTGACTTTAGTAAAGGCACAATTTGTGGTGACGTGGAAATTGGGAAGGAAAATAAAGTAGATACAAACAGAATATTACTCCTCCCTATAAATTATCACAAGGTAAACTCTGAATAAAACCAGCAAACTGGATTCCACAAAGGTGTTTTAATAAGGTTGATTTTTAAAGGTCTAGATTTGTTCTTGCTTATAGATGTATTTTTTCCCTAATATGCAATGAAGATAGTAATAATAATAATAACTAAGCCTTAAAGAAAAATCCATTGATACGGTGTCACAGTTTAAAAGCTTGCTGATTTTGAAATTGTCAGAAGGCCTTCAAAGATTTCTTGATTTCATAAAATATGTTCTCTTGATTCTTGCTCAGGAAAAAGAAGTCACTGAATTTTGTATCCAAGAAGAAGCAAATCCACAGCTAAATATGGACTGTTGTCACTCAGCAATGCTAGTTCACAACTAGTGTCAAGTTTTCTATTCAAGTTTTCATCTCTTTAGTTTTTACTCTTTCTCTCTAAATGTTGTTGATGAATTTTGATTCATCCTTAATCTCTTAACTTTCCTTCTTTGATGGGTTTGTTACATTTCTCTTCTATCAAGAAAACAATAAAGTTGCATTAAAAGAAACACTTCCTTCTGTTACAGCTAGACAAGAGGTTTTTTTTTTATTTGTTTGTTTATATTTGATATTTGCAAAAACATATAAAAAGGAAAAAAATCCATAGAAAATCTTATTTATCTTTCCCCATTTACTGTTATACAAAAAAAAAAAAAAAAATCTAGCAAGAAATCCTTTTTTTTTTTTTTTTCCTAATTGTCATAGTGTAATCAAACTACTGCCCCTTGATGTCTTCAGCTCTCTGTAACATCATCAGGAGCACAGATCACCTCTGCTGCTTCTTGCCTTGCAGGTTTTCTCTTTCCTTGTTCAAACTGTTTAGTGCTGAGGCAAATGAAGGGAGACACGTTTTGGACATAGAGCATGGTCTAATGATTGACATCAGTACTACTGCATGCATATTTCTATGAAATACATACTGCAGTAGAATGTCAGAATACAACTCTGCTGCTTTTTCTTTGATGTTGTGGCAACAAGTTTACATGATATATCAAATCAGCCTTTTGTACAGAATGCAGAGACCATATTTTGAAAATGTTTATCCTATCACCCCTTACTCAATTTCAAGTGAATATCTCAAGTAATGTAGCTTTTCAGAAGGATCCTGATTACTATATTATTTAAACCTTTAGCAAGCAGAGTAGGTTAGAAACTTCTGTGATTCTTCAAAGATCAGTCAATGTCTATGGTGCCCTGGTGCATTCTTAAAGGCTTCTGGCTTGAAGCCCTCAATAGAAGATGTCACCTTGAAGGTAACATTTTGCGTTACCAATTCCTAAGCATGTTATCTCAGTGGACAAACAGCACCTTCCCAATTTTGTACTGGAATGCTGAATACTGTGTACTGTGATTTTAGGTATTTCCACAGCTGTGGGAAATTAACACCTCAAATATTACATACCCTGAAAAATTCTTTAAAGCCAGACAAAGATTTAAGTATCAGAAAATAAGTAGTACATAGTGATACCTCTACACAGTCCAGAGACACCATGTTTCTGCTTGCACTTTAGAGCCCGAAGAGATTTTGCTTTCTGATTCATGCAACAAAAGCAGCTGGGATACTGCCTGAGCTCATGAAAGCAAAGCCTTCCTTCAGAGGATTGCTCTCTGAACAGTTCTCCCTTTCTGGGGATACATGCAGCTTTCAGAAACCAGAACCTTACTGAGACCCTAGTCAGACTTCAATCTATCTTAAGGATGTCAGGAGGTAGCTTTTAATCTTCTTCTTTCTACAGAAATGTAAAATGGCTGACAAGAAATATTGCTGCCATTTGGATATTGCAGTGCTATCATAAGCCTTATCTGTAAGCAGAACATGCAAACCATTGCTCCAGTACTTGCCTATAAACAAATAGTTCACCCTCCCCTGCTTGATTGCTTTGTACTTTGAAATCAATATTTTTTATAAACATAACCAAAAATAACATCATCTTACAGGAAAATGTAGCTCATGCCTAGTTTTTGGTCAAAATAAGACATCACAAGAGCAAAACTTTGAGGTCATAAAGGAGGTGATTTTGAAGGGTCCTGTTGCAGTCACCTACAAAAAGATGCTAAAATTCTATGAAAATTTTGTCAAATATAATTGAACTTTTAAGACTATGTTTTAAAACTCATAATATTGATTTCTATAGCAATTCCTTTCTTACTCTGTTGGAGCTGGAATTGCATTAGGTTATGGAGTTGTTCCATTATTCCTGTATCTCAAGCTATGTAGGTGTATGAACTTTAAGTATATATACATGTTCTAAGAATAGCTAATGCCAATCTAAGAGAAAGCTTTCCTTTCCCCTGACTGCTACTTCCTGCTGCTGCCCATCTAGTAAGTGTGCTTACTAGTACACTATTCAGTGACTCCTTTTGGAGCTCTATTGGAGACTATTGCCATCTTGCGCTTAGAATGGAAAAGTCTCACCCCCACGTCCTCTTGAGGACATGCTCATGACTGAGCAATGTCTAACAGGTACAACTTTCCCTTTGATTTAGTTTGAATTTAGAAAAATACAAATCAATTTGGGACAAAAATAGGTTTTAAAGTCTTTATTCTCCACCCCCAAATGACTTTATTGAATAGCATTTTCTTGTTGGGTTCTATAATTTGACGTAGCATGGAACACTACCATTGCTTACACCCTGGCATCAACTGCAGTCCCTATGAGAGATATCAGGCTGTCACAGACAAAGCAGCTAGAGAGACAAAGTGATCAGCACACTGTAAGACAGACAGCCACATACTTATGGCTGAACACCACTCTGGTGGCAACAGGTTAATAATGTTTGGAGTGGCTGTGACAGCTGACAGAATGGTACCTATGAAATTTTCTTTGCACTAAATAAATTCTCAAAGAAGGAACCTGAGTACTAGCAGTAGTCATAGCAAAAATGAGGACAAAACTTGAAAGAATGAGATATAATTTTAAATTAGAGTTTTATATGCAATTTAGCCTCCTTTGAAGATAACTGTATGCTATTTGTAATTTGGGCTCTTCTTTTTAACAGCTTTATTCCTTCTCTTTTCACTCCCTACCAGGCAGATCTCTCTCTATATATCTCCTCCCCCCCTTCGCTCTCTCCACGCATTTTACTCTCTCCGTCCCCACCTTCATTCTCTCTCTCTTCCTCCCTTCACTCTCTCTCTCCCCCCTTCAGTCTCTCCCCATCCCCTTTACTCTCTCTCACTCACCTTCACTCTCTCTCTCCTCTTCGCTCTCTCTCCCTCCTTCTCTTTCCCCCTTTCCCTACCTCTCCCCTTTGCTCTCTCTTTCTTTCTCTCTTTCCTTCATTCTCTCCACTCTCTCACTGCACATGCTCCACTTTCTTCCTCTTTCACCATCCCACTTCAAAGTCTCATGTTAGACAAAGTTATTTTAATAAGTTAGCGCTTTCCTTCACAGAATTGCAAAATTGTCTGGGCAGAAGCAGTCTAGGTATTGTTGCAATTTATTTTTTTTTCCTTAATATATTCTATGCCTGTTACTGCTGGAAATGCCTGACAGAAAGGCAGTGACCTGCAGTTGTCAAGGGAGGTCACATGATTTATTCTCCCCATACCACAGAGGGATTCTCAGTCTTAGTCTGGAGTCTATTCATCTATTACATGATTTTACATCTATAGTCCCAAGTGAAATCAACTCCTTTAAATGAAAGAAAATTCCTTACTTTACAAAGTCATGTTTTCTGATGATTTATTTTAATAATTCCTTAGTTTTAAAACTCCATGTAACTCCAAACATTTTTGGGGGTGGTGGTGTGGACTTGAAGTATTTTTTATTTAACTATGAAGAGCAAACCATTTTCAAGTCTCTGAATTCTGAATTTATATCATTGTTTAATGGCTGAACTGATGTTCTTTGTTTTGTTTTGGTTTGTTTGTTTGTTTTGTTTTATTTTGTTTTTCTTTGCTGTAGTCCTGAGATCTACAGAAGTTAATGAAAGAGAGAACTTGAGGCCAGATATTTTATTTCAGATGAGCAGTGCTTGGATGTCTGTCAATCACTGAAGAAACTGTGATGCAAGAATTATGATGAAGACTGGCTCAGACCAGCTTAGTCTTACCTCATAAGACAGATACTCTGATCCCTCAGTCATCTTTGTGGCTCTACATTGGACCCTCTCTAGAAGTTCTGCGTTCCTCTTGCACTGGGCAGCCCAGAACTCCACACAATATTCCAGGTGTGGCATCGCCAGAGCTGAGTAGAGGGGGAGGATCACTTCCCTTGACCTGCTGTCCACACTCCACCTGACGCAGGCTGAGATCCCATTGGCCTTCTTGTCCACAAGGGCACACTGCTGGCTCATGTTTAACTTGTTGTCCACCATGACCCCCAGGTCCCTCTCCGCAGAGCTGCTCTCCAGCAGGTCAGCCCCCAACCTGTACTGGTGCCTGGGGTAGTTCCTCCTCAGGTGCAGGGCCCTGCATTTGCCCTTGTTGAACCTCATGAGGTTCCTCTCTGCCCGACTCTCCAGTCTGTCCAGGTCCCTCTGAATGGTCACACAGGCCTCTGGCATGTCAGACACTCCACCAAGCTTTGTACTGTCCACAAACTTGTTGAGGGTGCACTCTGTCCCTTCATCCAGGTCACTGATGAATAAACTGGACCCAGTACTGACCCCTAGGTGACACCGCTAGCCACAGGCCTCCAGCTAGAAGGCGCCGTTGAGTATAACCCTCTGAAACCACCTGTTTTCTCTTTTATATGAAGGTTTTAAATATTATTAATTTGCCAGGAATTTTGGACTACCTATTGGGCTGAATATCTTTTATTTGTAAAAGATGATGTTATTAATAACCCTTTTTTAATAATTTCAATATATGCCATATATTTTTATAAATTTAGACAAAGCTGATAATTTACATAAGGACATCTCTGTAAGTATTGACTTTGAAGAGCCAAAAAAAGTTATGTCACACTTCCATTAGGAAACTGAAGTTGTGACATATAGCAAAAGGCTTTATGGTTGTGATGTCGGTTTCAGTGAAGGAAATCAAATCATAGAATCATAGAATCATAAAATATCCCGAGTTGAAAGGGACCCATGAGGATCATTGAGTCCAACTCCTGGCACCACACAGGTCTACCCAAAAATTCAGACCATATGACTATGGTCCAAATGCTTCTTAAACTCTGACAGGCTTGGTGCCACGACTACGTCCCTGGGGAGCCTGTTCCAGTGTGTGACAACCCTCTCAGTGAAGAACCTCTTCCTGATATCCAGCCCAAACCTCCCCTATCACAGCTTAGGTTCTAGCTATCGTTGGCAGGACATTCCAAAGACTAGAAGGATAATTGTGAATTAAAAAAAAAAAAAAAAAAAAAAAAAAAAGATTCAAAGTGAAATATAAATTTTTCTGATCTAAACGAAGAACTATTACACAGATATCCACAGAAGACTTCCAGTAGGTAATTGTTAGTTTCTTCAGTCTTTCTAGCTGCACACAGTTTCTCTTCCTTTAAAATTAATTTTACGGCAGAGTACAATGCCTAAAAATTCTCTGGGGACTTTAGCTAACTACAAAAGGAGAGCTGTTGAAGTATTGTGTACAAGACGTACTTTTCACTACTCAGATACAAGCATCTAAGAGACACTACCCAATCATTTCAGTGATTGCTATGTGTTCTTTACGGTAGAGAATGGGCTGAACTACACTTTAATCCAAACACTCTTTAAACTTGGACTGTGCCAAATCTACTGCTAAACCAAAGACTGATACTTGACAATTAGGTTCACCTTTAACCTCTGTGAGTTTGCAGAGGGATTATGTCTGATGGTCAAAATGTCCTCGTGTTTCCTATCTGAACTATTCAGATCACTGTAATGTAAATCCATTATCTAAAATGTTATGTTTTATGCTGTTACTTGTTGATTCCTTTTGAGTTTATTGGGAAGTGTGTTTAAGGACTTTTATCTATGTTTAATTTGCTTCATATATGATACCCTCCTGGTCCTCCCTACACTGCCACACTGTACAGTCTCCAACAGGTCATACATAACAGGATACATAAAGGGATTGTGAAAGCTTTACTAAACCAGAATAAGTATAGTCTTCTGACTAAAAAAAAAACCAAAAAAAAACAAAAACAAAAACAAAAAAAAACACTGAAGGGAGATAACTTTTCAGGCTTTTGCTAGTTTGGGGGATTCTTATAATTTTTATAATGACAATAATTCCAGGCCAACCCTGAGGTACAGACACACTTATTCTGATGGAAGACCTTGTAATGGATAAGGTTGTTTTTTCAGATATATTTTTCATGCTGCCACCCCCATGACAACATGCAGCTTCAATGTAGATTAAGTGTGTGCCAGCTGCTGTGTTGTTTTTTTTTTCTCTCAGCTCTCCATTACATAATCTCTGCTTTATTAACAAGACCATATTACTCACAATAGTAAAAACAAAACAAAACAAAACAAAAATATTTCCTTGCATATTTAAATAGGATTGTTTTTATTTTTGTTGACTTCAAATCCTTAGCCCATTATAAATTTTCATACTATTGTATTTATCATGATTTTACAGAATTCTGAATGTTTCCTGTATAACTGTATGGCAATTACTAAGAAATATGGAAAGGTAAGGCAACATACAAACACAGACTTATTTCTGGTTTTGACTTATTTACAACAAACATACAGTAAACACACATCTTCATAATTCACAGAATGTTAAGCCAAAGTCATCAATTTGAGTGAACAAATCCATGTTTTGAAGCCTATGTTTTGTCTGATACTCTAAGGTGGATATGCAGAAGATCATTATGTATTCTTCACCACAGGTCAGTTGCTTAGCTACCGGAGAAGTAGAGAACTACTAATTGAAAATATTCAGTATTGCTGGCAATATTTGCTGCAGGACAGAGGTCTTGAAAACAGTCAGGTATAAATGATGCAGAAGGAGAGATGAAAGAAAAGCCTGTACAATTCCATGTTGCTAAAATAACAAATGTCTTTCTTCAGTACTGATGTATGGATTCTCATCAGTAAAATGGTATTGATTCTGATGATCAGTCATTAAATGATCCTGTGATTAATTTAGTAGTTGTAGAGATTAGTTATTTCCAGCAAGTTAATATACTATGTTTATATTTTAAATGTAATTATTGTTCAAACTGCTGGAGTAATCGCTAATATAGCTCCAACACATTTCCAAGTGTTTAATTATCATCAGGAATCTCTAGCTAATAGGTACAGCTATTAAAAGGGGGAAAAAAAAAAGAAAAAAAAAAGGACTGGACAGAATATCATCCTCTCACGAGAAAACTCTTGCATTTGGTTCAAATATAAACCTGAAACTCAGCAGCAAAAATGAACATTTTTTTTTTCTTTTTTATCTAATTATTCTTTGTTATATCTTAGGTGCGTGACTGAATCAAATGTAACTTTGCAGGGCTCCAACTTGTAACTCAGTAAATCCCTATTTCTAATTGCATCATTCATTGTACACTTGAAAAAAAAATAAAATAAAATAAAATTACTTTTTGTTTAAGTTATACAGTTATCCATTACAGAGTAAGCCTAGGACTGACTGTCTCTTTGATGCCTTTGTAAAATGTCCCAAAGCCTATTCGCCAGGGAAAGTAACAAGTGCAGCTTGTTGTAGACAATTTCAGCTCACAAAACTGCATATTCTAAATAAGACACTCAGTTGGATATGCATATATTTATGACTGCATCACCTTGCAGTGAAGAATAGGCAGTAAGGCAGTTTACTTTGCCTTTTGTAGAACTGAAACACGATCTGCAGGGAACATAGCACAAAAGATCACCTGAAGTACAGAGACATGTTCAGTATATCAGGACCTCCTTAATTCTTACCTATGAATTCAACCTTGTACTAAATTTCCTCAGACAAAAGAAATTTTCTCTGTTTCTATAAAACAGTTATAGTTCTACAAATGCTAAGACATCACTAGGTAGTCTGAGCTGACAGATGACTTCCCAAGGCCTAGGATTGCTGTCAATGTTACTGCTTGTTTTTTATCCCATGGGATGCAGTTTCTGTTGTATTTAAGCCCTGCCCATTAAGCCCAGGTTTTCTTTTCTCTGTTTTACACCTTCAACTCCAAATTACCTGTTCCTTGGAGAAAGTAGATTTAACTTCATAGATGTAGCTAGAAATGTTAACATTGTAGTTCCTATAGAAAATTTTTATTGTCTATTTCATCTGTCTTATATTTAGTACAGGTTCAGAAATACTTATCTGGTCTGTAGGACTCATCTTCCTCTAGAACAGAAAGTGGGATAGAAAATGTGTGTTCATTCCAGCACTGTTGCCTGCCTCCTGACACTCTCCTGCCAGCTATCCCTGCCACGATGGCCACTGTTCCTTTGTAGCCTCCCTCCCTCAAAGGAGAGGGGAGAAGAGAGGAAGGCTCTGAAGGAGACATCCTGTCTTGTCACTGTCACTATCCATGTGCAAGAAGCTGTGCCTCACATTCCAGAAACTGCCATACAGAAAGTAAAGAGAAGACAGCAGTCATTAATATGTCCCTGTCTAAGATCAAATCTAACACCTCTCTAAACTGACTTTTTAAGGCTAATTTCCGAAATAACTCTCTTATCTCCCTAGCAATAGCAAAATTTCCTTATACCACATTACGACCTTCCCTGCTCCTTTTGGGTAAAATTCATCCTCTTTCCTTTGACAGGTGCTATTCTTGCCTTGTCGTCTGTTTGAAATGCCCTGAAATATATATTGACAATTCAGGGGTCAATGAAGATTTGGTCCCATTTTTTTGGTTCCTATTTGATGTAAATAATAAAACTCCTAACATAGAAAATATGAGTGTTTCTGTAAATAATGTTCTAATAATGTTAGGGAAGTATTCAGGTGGTGATTGAAGGAAAAATAAATACTTTTCATCCCATCAGCTATTAAGCAGGATGTTAGACAACAACTAATAAAGTTGCACATTTAAAATCAGAAAGAATAGATGATTTGCAAACAATAATTGGAAAAGGCTAAGCTGATGAAGCCTCTGGATCATTAATATTCAATTTCAACAACTCTGAAGGTTACAAAAGACTGATAAGAAACTGTCACTGCACATCTGGTTTAACAGAGTAAAAACAGTGGACCAAAAAATTATAGATTTTTCAGTCTGACTATTCTCACAGATTAAACAGCAAAAATCCTGATGCAAGATTCATGAAGAGATTTAAAGAAAGCTAAAGTAATTAATGACAGTTAAGAACTTTTTAGCAAACAGAGCTATCCTTGAATGCTTGGATGTATGAACAAGAACACTGAATGGGGTAATACAGTATCTGTATATGTCACTGGACTACTGTGTCCTCTTAACAACTCAAGCTGCACAGTGATAAATTTAAAGGCAAAACAAAACAAAACACACGGGTATACAAACAAACAACAACAACAAAACAACAACAACAACAACAAACAGTAGAATCTGAGAGAGCTGGGACTTTTTGGCACGGGAAGAGAATAGTCAGGGGGGATCTTATCAAGGTGTGTAAATACCCAGTGGGAGGGAATAAGGAAGACAGAGACAGATTATTCCTAGTGGTGTTTACTGAAAAGAAACGAGACAGTGGACATAAACTGAAATATAGTGAATGTCATTTAAACAGGAAAAGTTGTGATCACTGTAAGTTGATTGAACACTGAACAACATTGAATGTTGCACAGAAAGTTTGTGGAATCTCCATCCTTGGAGACAGTCAGAGCCCAACTGGACACATTCCTGAATAACCTGCTCTGGTTATTTTTACTTTGAGCAGAGGGATTAGACAAGATAGCCTCTATCTAGATGTCCCTTCCAACCTTAAATATTCTTTGATTCCATGATACAATAGCTTTTGGTCATAACCAAAAGAGGAGACAGTTGTGTTTCTGATGTTTACTAAAAAAAACTGTGACCAGAGGTTTGAGATGACGCTTCCCATAATTCTTTGTTATTAGATATTGAAATACTTTTAGATGTTGAAGTTAACCTATGAATTGTTAAAATAAGTTATGGACACTTACCTTATGAACTTTCCCGTTTTTCCCTTTCATTGTCCAACTCCTTGGTACACATATGACCAATATGTTTTACTCTCTCTCTTTATACAAACAGACTTATCATACAATAACTGAAAATTTTGAGATACTCTCAAATTTGCTGTGAGTTTTGCTGATATTTCTCTTTGTCAGTTTTCATGGTATGATCCCTGTTTTTAACAAATAGGTGCAACAATGAGATGCCTAAATGGTATGCACTAAACCACACATCTCAAGGTTTCAGTTTCCTACATGTTCAACAATATATCAGAGCTGGGAGGTATTTCTCTAAATTCACATTTAGAGAATGTTGAAGGATGTTTAGAGATTTTGAAGTTTTACAGTAAAAAATAAAAAAATAAATTATTGTAAAATAAATATATTTCAGTGTTTTCCTTTCCGGGAATTTTCAGACTTTTACCTTTTTTCAGTTCCGTCCTCCACCAATTTTCAGAATTTTCTAAGGACTGTAAAATTCTTACCAGGTCTATTATCAAATACTTTCTCTGTATTATTTTTATACTGGGAAATTAAGATAAAAGCAAACACTTTTTCCACAAGTGATAAATAGTTTTCTTTAAGAGCTTTTTTCCACTAAATTTCTTGAAGAAAAAAAAAAAAAAACCAACAAAAAACAGAAAAGCAGTATTCAGAACAAGAAAAAGTTCACTGAGAGTCCCATTATCTCTTGCTTCTTAACCCAGCATCTAATTTCCTCTTCATTCATATATCACTTACTCTGACATAGAAATATACAGTACCATGCTATTAAATTGGTGGCTTATACAAAGGAATGGTTTCCCACTCATTTTCTGACTCTAAGCTAGTCTTTGAAAATGTCATTTCTGGGTAATAACCTCCCATCAAAAAAATAAATAAAAAAAATCGATATTTGTTTATGCCCAAGTTTATTCATAACTTTTATGGCATGTGCAGAAACTGGGCTCTTAAACTGAACTTGCAATTATAAATCAGGCGTGCTGGTCTCTGAAAAATTATTGTTATTACATTGCTTTTGTCTCCCTGATATAGTTATTGATTGTGCAAACAAAATCAGTCTGCTTGGTCTCACTGATAGCTGTGGTTTGTTAGCTGCAGAATCAACATTGTCACAGAGATGGTAGTAAGCTCTTCCCACCTTGTCCTCATGACTGTTCTTCATACCAGAAGAAGCTAGTCAAAATAGTCCTTGTTAGGAACAGTACCACAGCAATATATTAAAATCTATCAATTAATTTGTTAAATTGTCACATTGTTTTAGAATCTAATTGTTTTAGAAATTTGAAATAAAAATAAAAAAAAAATAAAAATAAAAATAAAAATAAAAATAAAAATAATAAAAATAAAAATAAAAATAAAAATAAAAATAAAAATAAAAATAAAAATAAAAATGAGTAGGGGACCTCTCATACTCATAATGAAGCTATAATCAAATCTCCATCTCTGTTGCAAATATCTTTCTTGGTAATGCAGCCAATAAGTAAGACTTCAGCAAGCAGTTTGATTAATAGTATGGACCAAAAAAAGAATCTTTTATTTGAGTAAAGCAGGTGTTTACCTTACTCTTTCAACTCACGCTGTTTTTTATTACCTATTGTTTCATTCCAACTACTCTTATTGTGTTTTCCTATTTTTTGTTCTGATTATTAACTTTATTTTTAGTTACTTTACAGACAGCAAGAAGTCTGACACCATGCCAGGAGTCTCTGCATCTCCTTTTTAGGTGCTCTACTCTGAATTATAAATGCACTATGCCCACTTTAATCCAGTAGATACCTTGATCATCAAAAACTAAAAATGTTCCTTTTACCCCTCCAATCCTGCTTTCTACACCACCCTACTTAAAATACTGTGTGTCTTTTCAGATTTGCACCATAGGCTGAAATGAGGGAGGAGCAGGCAGGTTTATGTCCAGTAAACTTTTAAAGCAATAGAATAATATACACAGAAATCCAGAAAAAGAATAATCCTCTAAATTCGTACTGGTTCTGTTATTTTAAGTCACCCAAGGTGACGACATATACTGAATTTTGACTTATCTTAAGTGTGTATTCTTTAGCTCAAAAATATATGAAGTGTTCATTTCCTTTTCCATATGGATTCAGCTTATGCTCAATTTGTATGCAAAGCAAATAATTTGCTCATACTTGTAAATGATATGCATTATCAGAACACAACACCTGCAGGACAAAAGAGAGGTTAATTTCATTGTTGCTATGAAGCAAAGGAGATCATTATAGAGCCTGCAGTAACCAAGCTCTGTGAAATAGCTGCATTAGTCATTAACTTTCCAGCACTAAATTTCATATCAGACTCAATTAACTACTACATGGCTTTTAATGACAATATTTATCAGATGCAGCTCTTGTTTACTAATATGATTTCCCATCATAGCCATCTTTGCCATTACTTTGCTGGTGTTAATATTCAAGTCTTTAGTTTCTCCATAGAAAATGGGGCAATGAAAATCACATTTGCTGAAAGTACTCCTTGAGTTATGTTTCAAAATTTTAAAGTATTTAAATTACACTTTTCAATAAAAGGCAATGAGAGTATACAAGATGAAAGTCATTTATGCATTATAATCACAGACTGAAGTTGTCAAAGAACTTCTACATATGTGATCAGAAAATTTCTGTTGCTTGAGATTTTCATGATCAAAGCCCTTTAAATAAGAAGTGACCTTTAAATTTGTTATTATCTTATCATACTGAAAGCCAAAGCTCAGAATAAAAGTCACAAAGTAAATATAACCATGAAATAATTTACTTAAGTAATTAGCATAACATGCACATATCAATAGCAGCTGGATTAAGAGATCAGATTGCCCACAGTCTACAGAAAAATATTCTAGTCTTTGTGTTTCTGGTGTCCACCCACAATTTTGCTCTTTTGGAGGGATGAAGGAGATCCTTAGATTCAGATAACACCATCTGTACCTTTACCTTATTTAATTGATTGGTTTGATGCCTTTATGCCCTTTGTATTACTGCTAGTTTATTATCGTTATTATTATTATTATTATTATTATTATTTATTGTTTTTGTTGTTGTTGTTGTTGTTGTTGTTTTGTTATTGTTATTGTTATTATTTATTAGTCTGTGCTGTGGGAGAAATTACAAATGGAAATGGCCAACTTATAAATCAGAGTTATATTTTCAATTTGAAAAATACCCATGCAGTCACAGCTTACCTGTGAGAAAACGTAGTTTTGAAAACACTTGTGAAAGTACTTCTCTCTAGTTTGGAAAGAACTGCAAATGATATACTTAATATCTGTAGTCAATGTTGGATTGTTGTTGCTTTCACAGCCTCAGAAAGCCTGAGTAACAAGGCTGTACAACAAAGAAAGAACTATTAAACAGTGGCAAGTTTTGTGTACATAGTGTGCAGAAATAATTAATGAAGATATCCAGTGGGGGAAAAAAAAAAAAAAAAAGACTTCTCAAAACAAAGGGTAAAAAGTAATCTTTAAAGTCGATTCATATAGACTGTACTTTTTCTAATGCAACATAAAACGTGCTAATGTTGTAGCCTGGTATGTTTTTCCCTGTTTCTGTGACTTCTTCTCCAGCTTTCTCATCTCTTTTGTTCAAGATCATCTCCTTCAGCATGTTTCTATCATTTGCTGTGCTTTACTATCTATCATTTGCTATGCTTTACTATTCTCTTCTGGATATGTGACTGGGACTATAGGAAAGAATCATGCAGTAGTGAATAAGAGTTATGCTGTTTTCATTTGATTTTATTATTTATTTATTTATTATTTTTTTAAGGAAGTTATGTAGCTTAGTGACAACCATCAGGAAATAAACAAACAAATGAAAACCTCTACCAGTTACTGTCTAGGACAAAGGACTTATCAATCACAAAGCATCGGTAACAACTACCATCAGTAAATTTTGTACTATTTGTAAAGATCATGTTATATTGAGAATGCTGGAGTAAGATCTATTCATGTTTTCTCACAGATCCTGTATGGGGCATTCACTATCATTCTCCTTGTGCTGGGACCAGTTGGGATTACTGCTTTATTTGTACCATTGGGTATTTTCTACAGGTATTACTCATCTGATCTCATTTTGATTAGAAAACCTATGGGAGTAATATCTAAATGGTATGGAAAATCAAAAGAAGGATCTATGTTTAGGGCAACTCTCCAGTAAGGATTGGGATTGCTACCAAGAGCAATATTTATCTGAAAGAGCATATTTATGAGCTCCGGTGAGGTTCTGTGTAGTAATATGATGTGACATAGAGATGATGCGTTGTATCTCATGCTGAATCCTGATGTTATAAAAACATAATGAGGGAGCCCTCGCCATTGTGTTCCCAGAAGCAAAAACTATTTTAACATGGGGCTGCCCTCAGTGACCTACATGCAAGATTGCAGAAGAGAGATAGCAACATAAGACACAGTAAACAAGCACAATTGAACTAAAAAAAAGAACATACTCTTACCACAAAGTACATAGAGTGGGGCGTATGTCCATGTGTGTGTGATTATTTTTCATTCTAAAGCTCCCACCTTAGATAAAGAAATATGGTTTTCAGGTAGATCACTGTCAAAGAAAAATGTGTTGTTAAGGAAATGATCCATCTGTCAGATGAGCAAACAATCTGAGAAAAATGTGGTGGATTTGAAAACTGTTTCGAAGAAAGCTGTTAACAGTTTTGCTCCCCCACCTCATCCTGTGCACATAGAAGAATCCTACTAAACAACAAAAGAAACTAAGTTAATTTGTCTTTCAAACAGTGTTGTGGAATAAGACTTCTCAGGTAGACTTAATTAACAAAACAGAGTTCACACCTCCTATCCCTTTTCTCCAGTATTCTTTGCAAGGCAATTGTATGGGGTATTTCTCATGTTATATGGGGAACAATTCTTTATTTACTAAAGGGGATAATCTGTATTAATAAGGCCAAAAGGTCTCATGTGTGAAAACTTTGTTGTCTAGTCTAATTATTTTGTATGTTGATCTCACAGAGGGAGATCTCCAAGGTTATACAAATTTAATACAAATTCAAAACATAATTTGGTGTAGGTTACTTCTCAAAGTTTACACAATTTTAATTTGAATTGTGGCCTCAGGGGTGAAAGGCCATTAAATAGCCTAGTGATCCATGAAGACAATTTCAGAATGTACAGTAGGTAAAATAATATGAGATTGTTTCTGCATTTGCATTTTTAATTTGTTGCTGCTAAAGAACATTATTAAAAATCTTCATCTTTGGTATATGTTTTTTTCCCTCTAATGAACTAGTTGAGCTTTTCAGTACTGACCATTACACATTCCCTGTGAAACCTCTCGTCCTCCTAAAAAAATGTGTAATGATCAGCTCTCTGGATGCTTTCTGTACTGCCTTCTATCTCCCACATGTATCCTGTAAGATAACTGGGTTTATAAGTCGGAAAGAGCAAACTTCTCCCTTCCTCCCATCCAAAAAAAGTTGTAAGCAATCATAATACTCTTTACATGCACACCTGCAGTAAACAAAATCACTTCCTTCTGAGTAGTGATATGGTTTAGTGGAGGACTTGTCAGTATCAGGTAAGAGGTTGGACTGGGTGATCTTGGAGGTCTCTTCCAACCTAGACGATTCTGTGATTCTGTGATTCTGTGAGTATCTCACCTAGTTTTTTGCTTCCTTTGGTGAAACTTGACAGTAAATTAATTGAAAACATTTCATTACTAAGAAGATGCAACATCCTGAGAAGAAATGATAAACCTCTTTTCACATGGCATGAAGTGTTTAATGGCAGGTAAACATTCTAAAGGATATCTGTTGTCCTTTGCACCTTTAAGTAGATGACTGGCTACTGCAGAAGTTAATTGCAAATTGAAAATGTATATTTCCAGGAAGAGACTAGCTTTTGATTTTAATATTTTCAAAAGAAAATGTTGTATTCCTTTACTGTTTTTAAAATAATAGATTCATTAATAAATCTAGATTTAAACAGAACCGTGGAAGGCCATCTTGTCCAGCCTGGTTTTGAAAGCAGGGCCTCAGATTAGGTTTTCCAGGTCCCTGTCAAGCCAAGTCTTGAATATTTCCAGTGAGGGAGATTCTACCACTCCTGTGGGGTAACCTATTTAAAAACATCTATTATTCTCATATTAAAGATTTATTTACTAAAGGGGTGCACTGCCATTTTCTCAACTGGCTGTTCAGCAGAGCCTCCATGTTTCTATTTGGGATTATTTTTACAATTAGAGTTTGAATAATTTTAAATGGTCTTCCTGTAAATGATGAATAAAATACTACTGTCTACAAGATTAACATTTTTTTCAGCTTGCCTTTTTTTTTTTTTTTTTGCCTTTAGTTTGCAAAAGAGATGGAATTTGATAAATTATAAAAAGGATTAGATAAAAATGGCAGAGCTACTGCAGTCAGAAATTAAAATATTATCTTTGTATTGTCCTGAGGTACATTGTATTTTTCCATGTTGGTTGTGACTTTAATATAGCTTGTTGGGAATTGATCTGTAACTTGGATTTATAAGGTAATAAAAAGCATGGTATACAGTAGTACATTGCACAGAAGTGTGCAGGGTAACAATTCATGCTTTCCCGTGACTGTGAGGGGATAGACTCCATGACTCCAAGGTTTATAATTCATATACATCAGATGCCAAAGGACTTCTGAAGTGAATACTCACGTATTAACAGTCAAAATATTTCTCATTACAAGTGTGAACTGCTTGAGATTTCAGAAATAATAAGCAATTGGATAATCTAGATTGTTCTCTCAATTTCAATGTTAAGCCATTATATGTATTTCAGCACTTTAAGTTGTATCTATTTTTTCGTGAACGTGACACTCTAATTTTACCTCTGTTCCTCAGTTTTACAGAGTTTTCAGCCTAAAACTTACTTATGTTCTTTCTGAGTATATATGTTTATAGAGATTAGACATATAATATTCCCTCTCTCTTTGGTGTTTTAACCACAGATATGCAAATAAGGATATATGTAAAGGAAAAAATCCTCTAAATAATTGTGGGAATATAAAGCTGCTTATGGATATGACAAATAAAAGGGTTGTTGACATGATCCCATACAACAGAAAATTCACTCCAATTTCATACAAATGTTTGCAAACATCACCATCACAAAAAATGTCTGGCTGCCAGCTGAATGGAAGATGACAATTGGAGCATTGCAAAGGACCACACTGTTGCAATGGAAATAAACAATAGAGCATGTGAAGTACAGTATCAAGAGTGAGAAAATAAGAAAATAAAAAACAAAACCAAAAACTTCAGCTAAATAAGAGGTGCAGAAGACATGGGAAGATGAAGGCAAAATAATACTGCTTTAGAAAGAAACTGTCGTTCACATCACTATAGCACTTTTTGGTACTAAGCCTGGGCCAGGGATAAATTATGCTAAGTTTTGCAGAAAAGCAGAACAAAAGGTAAGATTCTCTATCCCCCAAATTAAGAAAACACAGTAAGCAACAACAAAATCAAACTAAATTTCCAAGTTTGTTCAAATTTTTCCAAAGTGTTCATTTTTAGGTAAAATTCATAAACTTTCAAAGTAAAATAACTTTTCTTTTTAGTGAAAAGTCAGTCTTTTAACAACAATTTTTAAAAGGGCAAATTAAAAATAGATATTTATTAGAGTTGAGCTTCCTAACTAGAGAAAACATAAGAAAACTTTCCAAAGTGGCTAGATAAGAGAGAATATATATACATATATAAAAGCATATATAAATATTTATATATGTATATATTTTTATATATATATATTTTGTATATATATATATATATATATATTAATGAATAATAGCCTCCTAGCCACTGAGTCTTTGCCAGGCAGGTTTGCATTTCTGATCTTGCAGTCTCTAGAACCCTCTAGAGTGCTCAGTTGTTCTACAGGGAAAGAAGAAGCTCCAGCTCATCCCAGAGTTTCATCTACTACAATTCCTCTCCTTAAAGAAGCATAGCTTAGAGCTAAGACCACACAAATTGAACAAATGCTATCCATTGAAAAGCTCCAAATACTTTATTGAAGAACAGCTACCTAAACAAATGTTTCCAGTCCTGATTTTGCATGGTTTTCTTTTCTATTTTTATATTTATTTAATGCATACACATTTATATGCTTTTATATATATGCTTGAACACCATCTACGGGATAGGCTATCAGTTTTTTAAAATCTTTTTAACTCTCATGCTGTCAGCATCAGTGCTCAGAACTCTCCTTCCCTCCCCAGAAAATAGTCCACCAATTTACTATTTAATATATTAATTCCACTGTTTAGTAGTAAAAATATTAACCAGAAAGAGATTCACTTGAAATACCATTCTTGCTATTTTACTACAACTTTTGTCACCAGAATAAATTTAGATTGGTTTATAAATTCCTTTAATTAAATCTACACCTTCATCATAATAGAACAATCACTTAAATTGTCTTCTGGTTTTAGGTTTACCATATTTCCATACAGGTATCCTCTTACTCTGACAGTCAGTCAGCCAGCCAAAGCAAGAAAAAGGGAATGCTTAGGAACAATATGTTTTTTTTGTTTCTCCAGTAAATTTTGTTCGGTATTATACCGATTAACTACAATGTTATTTTTATTAAAAATAAGGTATTTTCCTAATCCTACTGACAGATACACCAAAAATAGCTGTAATTTAAAGTTCGCTCTATATTAGCTACTTGGGAAGTACGTTTCAAAACACATCAGCTATTCCTGTTTCAGTCTACAAACACTGATGTTGATATTTCCAAACTTCAAACTTGTATTTTTATGCATTTCATATGAACAACCAGAAAGTTCCCAAAGTTAAGCAGAATGTCTATAAAATGAATATAATACATCTAGTAACATCAGCAGTGACCTTTTGTCTTTATGTTTTTGAAAAGAAAAAAAAATAGAAATTGCATCTAAGTGAAGTAAAAAAGAAAAAAAAATCTATTTCCCATGTTTTGTAGAACAATGTCATAAGACAGGTAAGATTTATCTCTTCCTGCCCATACGATTGCACTTGAAAATAGTTATTGTATATTTTTACAACAGAACAAAGAAAGCTAAATCTTACCACTTCTTTTAAAATTCCTTTCCCCATGCTATTATCATGTTTATCTTCAGCCTACATAAAGCTGCACTACATTTTATATACCTTGTAATTTCTAACCATGTCATCTGAGCTTCTCATTTCAAAACCAATCAGCCCCCTATTCATTCACCTGCTCCTGGATTTTATCATCTCCCCAGTGTTGTTTTAGCTTCTTTACTAGTTTCTGCCTTTTGCTAGCTCTTTTCAAATTTTATAGACATAAGCAAGATTTCTTTTATAAAAAAATACGTTATTGTTCTGTTTTTCACTTACATTCATCAAGAGTTTTTCAAGTAATTCTTCACTGTCTTTCTAATATTCTACTGGATTCCTCTATCAAAGAAGGAAATTCACAAGTCTCTTTTTGAATCCTGGAAAAGTATGGAATTTATTAGTGGAAGGTATGGAAACAGTCATGCACCAGGTTGATTCAAAGCTAAAGTCCTTTCTCCTAGTTTCAGCATTCAGATTATGACTATAAAACAAAAGCATGTTTACCACTGTAATTACCTCTCTTCCGCACAAATAAATCAGCCTGTTAGGAGAAGAACAATGTTGTTGTTGTTGTTTTTGTCTTTGTTGTTGTTGTTAATCCTTTGATAGCAAGCAAGCATGAATAGAACTTACAGAATACTCTGATTGGTGACCTTAGAGGTTACAATCCCCCCAAGAAAGGTACTCGCAATATGCAGAAAACTCTAGTTTTCCACTAATATAACCACATAACTCATAACAATCCTTCATGTGGTGAAAACCTCCCAATAACAGCTCCTCTATATCAACATAAGAATGGCATTAATATGCAAATTCCAGGATTCAGAAAGTAGGTTTTCTTTAGTCAACTATGCTGCAACAACAAAAAAAATACTTAGGGACCCACACAAACCTTAAAATAAATTTTGAAATCATCTCATAAAACATAACACTCATACAGTGTTCTCACAAATGAACCTAAGCAAACTTGAAGACTATTAGAAAGGAGTGGAAACTCAATGAGAAGTCACACATTCCACTTATTGAGAAGACATTCACAGTGGGTGACCATACAATAATAGCTTGTACAATCAGGATTCTTAAGTCTGAATTTTAATCTCCCTTGAGTTTTCAAAAAGAAACCTCATTTATGTCTTCAAACTTTAGTCATTCTCTAGCCTTTTTTTAGGGGTCCTTCCTTTTGCTTCCTACATGCAACAGTGTCCTTATAGTTAGTTTCTTATAAAGCACTGTGATTATGTTCAAATGCAGAGCTTTCAGAAGAACAGTGACAGGCTTACACATTGATCATTTATGACTGAAAAAGCAAAGAGCTACTTAGTTGGAGTAAGACTTTCTGAAATGCAAGATTTTTGTGTTGAAAAGACACTTACAGGGATGCTGAATTTACCAGACTGTCATGCAGGATTGTTGATATGAAACCAGCTCATCTTAAACATCCACAAATTTTTGGACTCATTCATTTTGAACTATATCAAGCCACTCAGTGTTTCTTCTGCAGACTCTGAAATATCAGAATATATTTCCATTAGATTTGCTTGGCTTTCTTATCTTCCTTAGCCTTTTTATTTCCTGCAATAAATTTCTCTTAAAGAAAGCTTTTCAAATAAACAACTTATCACTAATGAGGTAAATATATTGTTTATAAAGTTAATATTAGATTCAATACTTTTTTCATAGTCATAGTTTCTTCTGGTTCTTATAGTTTCATACTATAAGAGCATTCTTAGACTTATCTACTTTACACCTACCTCACTTTTGATTTATAGAGAAAAACAACTAGCTTTAAGAGCTTCAGGATGGAAGGAGGGGAATCCCCAAAACTGCTATGGGAAAAGGACAGTTCAGAGACTGAAAAATTAAAGTGTCAAGATTTTGTCACTGTTTATGAAAAGAAGTTAGATTTTTCTTACTATTCTACTTGACAGCAACATCTTCTGAACAGCTGCCAGTTATTACTACAAAGATGTGGTTTATTAAAACTGGGAAAATTAAGAACTACCAAATAATAATAATAATAAAAAAACGTTAGTTTCATAAGTGATTTTTTACAGTTGAATACATTACATCTTATGTGCATGTAATTTTCTGTTTTACTCTGAACTTTTGCAATATTTGCAATTAATAAATTTGGATCCATAACAATTATGAAGCTTCATTTACTATAACTGCAATGTAAAATATATTCTAGATATAAAATATTATTATGCAAACTAATCTGTCTTAGGGAAAAAAAAGTATATATATATATATATATATATATATATATATATATGTCCGACAGCTAACATAAGAAAACAAGGAAGAAACAGTTAAACTAGTAAAATGACCAAGCAGTTGAAAAACTTTGTTTGTATATTTTCAAACATATTCTATACCATGCATTTAGCAATGATTCTCCTTAGTTCTCATTTCTTCCAAGTCTGTTAGCATTCCACTAATAACCTGCTTACCTAAGTGTGTCAAACTTCATGGAATGATTCTCAAGCCCTTTCAAACTCTGCCAGCCTTGACTGAAGAGGTCAGCTCCTTTTGTCCTTTTGTTCAGATTACAGAATCAGAGAATCACAGAATCACACAGAATCATCTAGGTTGGAAGAGACCTCCAAGATCACCTAGTCCAACCTCTGACCTAACACTAACAAGTCCTCCACTAAACCATATCACTAAGTTCAACATCTAAACATCTCTTAAAGACCTCCAGGGATGGTGACTCAACCACTTCCCTGGGCAGCCCATTCCAATGCCTAACAACCCTTTCAGTAAAGAAGTTCTTCCTAACATCCAACCTAAACCTCCCCTGGTGCAACTTTAGTCCATTCCCCCTTGTCCTATCACCGGGCACGTGGGAAAACAGGCCAATCCCCACCTTGCTACATCCTCCATTAAGGTACCTGTAGAGCGCGATAAGGTGGCCCATGAGCCTCCAGGCTATACAACCCCAGCTCCCACAGCCGCTCCTTGTAAGACTTGTTCTCCAGACCCCTCACCAGCTTCATTGCCCTTCTCTGGACATGCTCAAGCACCTCGATGTCCTTCCTGTAGTGAGGGGCCCAAAACTGAACACAGTACTCGAGGTGTGGCCTCATCAGAGCCGAGTACAGGGGGACAATCATTTCCCTAGACCTGCTGGCCACACTGTTCTTTATACAAGCCAGAATGCTGTTGGCCTTCTCGGCCACCTGAGCACACTGCTGGCTCATATTCAGCTGACTATCAACCAATACTCCCAAGTCCTTCACTGCTAGGAAGCTTTCCAACCACTCATCTCCCAACCTGTAACACTGCTTGGGGTTACATGTACTTTCTTGGCAAAAAAACTATGGACATGTTCCAACATGGCTGGAAGTTATCTGAAAAGGCAGTTATAATCATTACCATTTCTTTTTATCCTTAATATAAGGGTTATTGACAATTAGCTTAAGAGCTAAGCTCTGTCTTATCTGTGATGATGAGTCAATATATTAGTGTGTATTTCAGTTCTGTCCTCCTCTCTAAATTGAATGTTTTAGTGTTTGGATTAATCTCCAATCCATTCGGACTATCATACCTTTATTTATGAGAACAATTGAACATTTAAGAAAGTTTATTTGTCTGTGAGAAGTCGGTAACATAGTAGCATCTTTTTTTTTAATATTATTATTATTATTATTTGTTTAGTTAATTAGCAGTAGTACTAATCATGTGTTTTTAAAAGTTAAGTTTTTTGTGATACTTAAAAATATATGCTGGCAGATGCAAGCAGTTTTGAAATTGGATGCGCTTTTTGTTTATTTTTACGGTATGCATTAATATATTAAGGAAACTGGGTTTAATAACAAAACTGAATTTCAGAAATGAAAAGATAATCCTCTGTGATGCCAGGTGTTTAATTCAGGTGTTAAATTTCTATAATTAACATTAACACTGAAAGCCCTTGTTTATTATAAGCAATTCATGGGCTCACTGCAAAAAAACTCATATTCTCTTCACAGGTGCTGTTAATTCTGTTCCTTGTTTGTAGGATATGCTGCTCAAACCAGCATATTAAACATTTCATAAAATTGTTATCAATTATTTCATTTCATATTGATAACAATGGACAGAAAACAAGCTAGTCAGCTCATTCCCTACAAATTTCCATCCAGGCCAGTCAAGGGAAAGACTTTGGATCATAGATTTACTATTAAATTTTGCTGAGAGGAGGAAAATTTACAAGATAGTAAGTCAAACATGAATTAAAAGAAATAAATTCTTACTAAAACAAAGAAAAAACTATGACAAAACAATGAAGTAATATTCCATATCTTGAAAATAAACTGGAAACCTCCAAAATAGTCTTGACAATATTTTCTTGTCTTGACATAAAAGTCCAGGTGTATTAATCAGCAACACTCCAAAAAATCTTAAATATTGCTTTCATGATACTTTCATGATTTTATCTTTTCATTACTTACTGTGTATACAGATGTTCATGAAACACCTTTAAAATGAACTCCAAATTTAAAACCAAATTTAAAATTACATTGAATTTATCTAACTGAAGGTGAAACTCCACTATGATGCAGTTGGATTGCTTTTTATAAAAGTGCATGTTCTTATGAAAGGATATAAATGTGTCTTTTTTCCAGTTCTAAGTATTGAAAGATAGACATGATGTTCCTAACATCTGATGGTGAATAGTCCTTTTAGTATTAATTTAGTTTTAGGACCTTCATCCTCATTTCTGCTACTTATGTTCTACTGAAATTAAAGATGTAGTACAAAGAACATGTTAAATATGAACTATTTTAACCTCTTAGTTCCAAAAAAAAATGTATTAAATGTGTTCATATTCAAAAAATTCTGTTGAAATTAAAAGCATATTCCTGGATTGATGGGTTGGTTTCTTTGTTTTTGTTTGTTTGCTTGTTTTGTTTTGTTTTGTTTCTTGAGACCTGAAATGGTCTTAAGAACTGGCAGGTTTACCCGAACTGTTACAAAGGCACCTCCTTTTTTGGAGTTTGTTTCCCAAAGACCATATATTCTTCAAGAACAGATAACATCCAAGAGTTATCTTATATATAACCAAGATAATGTGCAAATACCTTGGAAAATTTCAGAATCTGAAAGTCAGTTTCAGTCTGATCTTAAATTAAAATTTCAACTAATCATGATTCTTATTCAAATAGTACCTCTAACAGAAACAGAAGACTTGTACCTTTTCAACCCTAAATCAGATTTTTTTTATTATTTTTTTTGAGTGAATGAACAATAATATATTAAATACTGCACAACCAGTTCAAGGTTTTCACTAAAGTGTTGTAATTATAGCTTCAACCATTACTTTTACTACTGTAATTTAAACCAATGTTAGGTTGCTTAACACTCCCAGTTTTACCCATTTAAGAATACTGATACCTCAGCTTTATGCTTCAGCTTTATACCTCAGCTTTTATATGCTTCCCAGAGATTTCTATAAGACGATGTTAGAAATTACAGCAAAGGTGTATATTCAAATCCAAGGTTGTAATGATGCTGTAATGATGTTGTAATGCTTAGAGTAATTTCAGGCATGGAGTTAAAAGAAGGCTTCCGTCAGAGCAGAGACATTCTATGTCAGAGCTGTAAAAATTGCTGAGCCAATGTCATGAGATCACACACCTTTTCTTTGCTTGCTTGTACAACAAATCTAAACTGTGAATAATAGACCTCATACGTATACCTCTTAAGTAAAGATAAAATGGGTGGTGGATAGAATTTGTGGTGGGGAGGGGAGGGGAGGGGAGGGGAGGGGAGGGGAGGGGAGGGGAGGGGAGGGGAGGGGAGGGGAGGGGAGGGGAGGGGAAGGGAAGGGAAGGGAAGGGAAGGGAAGGGAAGGGAAGGGAAGGGAAGGGAAGGGAAGGGAAGGGAAGGGAAGGGAAGGGAAGGGAAGGGAAGGGAAGGGAAGGGAAGGGAAGGGAAGGGAAGGGAAGGGAAGGGAAGGGAAGGGAAGGGAAGGGAAGGGAAGGGAAGGGAAGGGAAGGGAAGGGAAGGGAAGGGAAGGGAAGGGAAGGGAAGGGAAGGGAAGGGAAGGGAAGGGAAGGGAAGGGAAGGGAAGGGAAGGGAAGGGAAGGGAAGGGAAGGGAAGGGAAGGGAAGGGAAGGGAAGGGAAGGGAAGGGAAGGGAAGGGAAGGGAAGGGAAGGGAAGGGAAGGGAAGGGAAGGGAGAATCTAAATTAAATGATAGAGTTCCATCAGTTCAGAACAACAATCTTTATAAGATTTTATCCTTGAGCAGCTTCTGTAATTGAATGTGGTGGAAAATTACTTCTCATGAAGTACATTATTTTTAAAGATATTAATGTTATATTTGAATGGTTTTGGTGGCCAATACACATGCAGTTATTAGCCATGAAATCTAGCTATGTAGGATTGAACCGATGTTTTGATTCACACTGGTTACAACTTTTAAAGCAATGATGCTCCCATATAAAACCAAGATTCAATTTATATAACTATAAAGGTGAAAGACCAACCTTCTGTTGGAATATCCATCAGTTGAATTGGATTCATAATGTGACTGCACTGCAGATCTGCAGACTACATTAATTTAGAGCTGAAAATCAGCAGATATACAGCAAATATTATACACTTCATACATACAGTGCAGTGAAACAGCAGTTGAAATGAGGTAAGGATGTAGCAACATGTCATCTAACCATATTTGCTATCCTGTGACAAAAGACCTCTTTTGTGGCACAGAAATCATTTACTTTTTCACACATTCATGGATCATAGACTCCAATTAAATACAAATAGCTTCAAATATTTGACAAGTAAGCAGATTTCACAGATATTGTTTAAAACAATTTGAGACAATCAATTCCAGATGACCAACTGATTGTTCTTATTGTTTTAAGTGAGTAGCAATATTAAGAAATAGTATTTGCTTAACTATACATTAGCAGAGAGCATTTCAGAATCCTGAGCTTCCAAGGCAGCAGGATATGATGCTTTGTTATAGCTGTCAAAAATTTGCTGCATTGCAGGCTAATGGCAGTGGTTTAGGACAGTAGTGTTAATGCTAATGTTCAAAGACTGTCATTAAGCAGTACACTTGTTCTAAAATAAGACATTAATTGACCCCACAGGAGTGTTAAAATGTAAAAAATATTGTCTGTTAATTCTGGACATTACTCAATTTCTGCTAGATTTCTACCTCTGCTACTACAGCAACATAACAAAACCAGAAACAAACTTTTCATATAGAAACCTCCTCAGAGAATTGCTTATACAGTTGGACAGAAGAATGTAACAAAGAAACGTTAGAGCTCTATTTCTGCTCTCTCTTTTACACAAATATACATAAAATACCTGTACATAAACATACATATGCATTTTGTTTAATTTCCCCAAATATCTCTGCTGCCTGATATCTACTTGCAGCTTGCTTTTCAATTTTTCCTGTTTTATTATATTAGAAAAAAAAGTCATAACTCAAATAAAAATTAATAGATACTGCAAAATTACATAAAAATATATAAATCATCAGATTTTGTTTTCTGATTGAAAACATCAACTATTTGACAGTCCCAAATATTGATATTCAATGAGATATTGTGTCTTTACCATGTCAAGTTTTTTGGCAGCTATCCAGAAGAGATTTCAAGAACAAGCATACACACTTGCACTGAAAATTACAGCATAGCTTCATATGATTAGGTCTTTCTGCTTAAAAGATTTCTCCTTTGTATTCTTTAGAATCTTCATTTCCATATAAATTTCCATGAAACTGCTTTCCTCACTGGGATTTTATGTGATCCTAATTTAGTTTTTTGGAGCCTTAAATTTCCCCAAATTGCACCAAAAAAATCCATAAACCCAACAGGTTCTTTCAAAACTTGTAGTGTTCTAGGAACCCAACCTGTATTCTAATGGTCCCATCACTAAAGTCAATTACTTCCATTTTCTACAGCTAGTGCACTATGCCTATTATCTTCAGGGCACCAACTTGTAATTGCTATTCATGTAAGGCTTTTATCTCTAGAACGGTACATACACATTCACCAAAGTGGTGTACAGAAAGGGTGAAAAGAAGCTTAGAAGGTAGTCGGTTGCTCAGTAGCTTGTTGTCTTAAAAGGACGTACTGTGATCACTGAACCAGAGGTACAAATCCTGTACCACTAAATTGAACCCTTCCTATCAGAGGTTCCATATAACTTACAGGCATGTTGGTGCTATCTGCTTTTGTCAGAGGTGAGTGTTATATGGGAGAAAATTAGCCTTGCACATGCAATTTAAAAGGATTAGTCACATATATGTCATTGCAGAATATGGTACTTCTATCTGGGTGATTAAACTGGAAGCTAACTTTAATTGGTCGGCACTGATTAATTGAAAGGTTGATGTAAGACCTTTTTTTTTTTTTTTTTAAATCTTGAACTTAAGATCAAGAGATTCAAATACAAAATTATTTGTGATATTTGGATAGTTTGTTTCTTGGAGCACTCTTGTAGAAAGTATGGGTTGGGAAAGAAGAGCCTGCAGCAGTGATCAGTGGAAGAGGCTGGAGGCTTTGATACTAAGATCATGGTTTACATGAACAGGATAGATGATGAATGAGAGGGTATACTAAAGGGCATCTGGAGTGGTAGAGTGCATGAAGAATTAGACTGAGATAACTCAGTCTTCCTTCTGTTCACCTTGAACTCTGGAGAACCTTTCTATACAAAGATCCCAAACATCCCAGCCAGGAAAATCTTGGCTTTCAAATAGAGGTGATGATCTCGATTTGCTTTTCTAGACTGATTAAATGAAATGGCATTATGGAAGATTCCTTCCTTTCACCTCACCTGGAGGCCTGGGCATCTCTTCCTAAACTCTTGAGAACACCAGAAAAAGAGAAGGGGATTTTTTAGAAGACTTATACACCTTTCTTCCATACTTTAGCTAAAAACAAGTCAGAGATCCCACTACTTTCCTATGAGGCAAGACATGTCCCTGTCTTTTCCCCACTTTTTTTTTTTTTTTTTTTGACACAGGATTTTGTCTGTGCTAGATTCTAGTACCTCAGACTGTGCCAGAATTTAATAACGTGGGGCCTTTTGATATCCTTTCTCTGAGATAATATTTCAAGAATCCATGATGCTCCTGTAAAGGTAGGAATCTCTGGATTGCAAGTTACTGCTGAACTTTTAAAAAGAAAAAAAATAAAATGTTGATGCTTAAACCATAGCTGTGATTTATTTTCTTGAGCTTTCAGCTCCACAGCAAACCACCCCCAAACATTCAAAGAATAATTATTTACCCCACAATTATATTCTAACAAGTAATAAAGAATTGTAACTATGAATCATATAGCAATAACTTTGTTATAATACTATTTGAAAATCTCAGCTACCAAAACAGACATCAGATTCTAAAAGTAACATTTCTGTTTCTCTTTGAAAATGAGGGATACTAAGAGATTTAAAAAAAAAATAAATTAATTAATTGTAGCTCTTCAAAAATGACAGCATATCTTGGATATTACACACTCATGCTTTATATTTGTAGATAACATAACAGTCAGAGAAAAGAACAAACTGAGTGAAAAAGAGACTATTTCTCACTTCCAAAAGAGACTATTTCTCACTTCCATATTCACCTCCAAGGAGGGCAATCAGTCCAGTGAACAATTTACTCTTGGATTAGTCAGGAAGTCTGCTCCAAATTCCATTATTTGCATCGTTACTGCTCTTCTAAAGTTGAATTAGGTCAATGTGCTCACAGGGGAATCAGTTCAATCACAGAGGTTAGAAGTGGGAAAAAAAAAAAAAAAAGAAAAAAAAAAGTGTGAGAAAAAAGAAAAGAGGTGGTCTTTCTTTCAAGTTTATTTTTCAAGGTTATTTCCTTCAAAGTTGTTTCTTTCAGGTATCCCTTTCAAGGTCACTCAAGGTGCCAAAGATTGATACTGATTCATGTGTGTCAGACTTTTTTCTTACTGTATACTACATCCTGTGCTTCCCCTTTAGGGAGGCTATTTCAGAATGTTTTGATCACATAATAAGAAATACCATCTGATTATAGTCCCATGCTTATGCACTCCCTCTTCAATGTTTTTGTCAGTTGTTTTTTTTTTTTGCTTGCTTTAGGTTTTTTAACAATAAAAAGATTAACAACTTTGATGAGCTCATAACTGTGGACACCAAGGCAAATGCCTAGTAAAAGCAAAAAGAAAGTTAAGTGTTGCATTTGTGTTTACTTGCAAAGTATACATAGAAGTAGGCACCTGGGAAAAACACATGGGAGGGATTTTATAACTACTACCTATTCGACTCTTAGTGATTCTGCAGAATAAATTCCAAACAGAAGCCCCATGACAGAGTTTCTGAGCTGTATCACGAATGATCACTAATAGGTTCCTCAAGAAACACTAAATAATCAAACTTCAGAACCTGCAAAGGCTATCACCACTGTTTACCATTTGCTGATGTGAAGGCATATTTTCTTTCTAAATGTGATTTTTAATTTTTAATTTTTTTTTCCTCAGTTCTTGCTCTCCTCCTGAATTTTATGACAATATTTAGCGGTGAATGTGACATTCATTTTTTGGCAGACAATTTTCAGATTAAGTCTCACTAATGGTATAATATTGCATGTCTTTATTCTCAAATTAATAATCCAAATTAGGTAAAGAAATCAAAAAGAGAAATCCAAATGATTACATATATTTTAATTCAGAACTGTTTTTTAGCTCAGATGCAGATTTTCATTACAATCTTTACCCTGAAGGTATTCTTCTGCCCTCTGCTGAAGCAAAACAATATGTATAGCAAAAGGAACTAGTTCCCTTTGCTAACTCTGAATGAACATGCAGTAAGTGCATGAACCCCCATGCCATTTTGTAAGAAAGTTTTTATGCAGAAAGATCTTGCAAATGTAAGAGATGCATTTTGAATGTGCTCTATTTTCCCTCATTTCTAGGTCTAATTTTTTATCATATTCCTTTTGAGCTGCAGACTTAGGGATACTACTAAAGAGACTCATTGTAAGGCAGTTCCTTGAACCTTCCCTATCCACAGGTCAGATTTGCAAACTTCAATGCCATTTCAGGTGTTGACACATATAAGGATTGCTGACAGTAAGTGCTAGGAGGTGGCTTTCTCGGTCAAGTCTAGAGGTTCACATCTCCAGTACAAATCTCTAATTCATAAAGAAGCTCAAAGACAAAAGGAAAGCTTTCATCATACTCTCTGGAATGCAACCCCTAGTCTTTAGCTGACTATGATATTGCTATCAACTGGAAAAAACCTATGGAAATCTGTTTCTTGTGAGGTTACAGTTTTGTCTTTTTGTGTTGAGTCAGAAACCCTTGAACTCTGAATTTGCTGGAGTGAACTCAACATCATAAAGATGATACACAATAAAAATGATACTGGCTAATCATTTCACAAAGTAAATAAGGGAAAATGTCAATGTCAATAATAAATATGAACATTTAAATATTGGTATCAGAAGTCCTAATTCAAAATACATTAATTAGCTTGTATAAATTTCATAGAACAAGACTAAACTAAAAATACAGATAGAGGAGTTAAATTTGGAGAAAAGTAACCAAATTTAATTTGCTGATTTTTGTTTTAAAGTTTTTAATGTAAAATTTATGAAAACATTAATTATTATTTAACTTTCTATTTCACTTGAAAATTCTGCTTTCAGCTTTACAAAGTGATTGGAGACTTGTCCAGTGATGAATTATATTTCCTCAGTAGAGAGGAGTGAAGGTTCAGGGACACATTTCCTGGCTTAGTCTGTCCAGCTCATTTGCTGTCAAGGCAACAAAAATTTCCCCAAATTGTTTGAATACATATAGATATCCATATTAGTACTTCTACCTCTCTTTTCGTAATATGAACATAGGGGACATTTCAAGGCTGGGGGAGATTATGAGCAAAAGAAAAGCCAGATTACATGCTTCAGTGATACTTCAATGATGGATGTTCCCTAGTGAGCTGAAATGATTTAAGTTTGTTGGAATTTGTTAAAAATGACCTTAGAATCTGTAACAAATTATGAACTTTTCCTATTGGACTTACTTCTTGGAATACTTATTTTTAATTATCATTCATTTTAATGATATTGAGAGGTCCCATTCATTGCCCATGACTCCTATATAACAGAATATGTTTGTATTATTACTGTAGGCAACCTACCTATAAATTCTCCTAGTGTATGCTCACAAATTTCAGTGCGGTGACAAGTTCAAGAGAATTTGACAATGATCTGGAGAGTATATTTTATTGTTCCAAAAGAAATGTGTTTACAGAAATTAACAGAAAGTCATACGTATGTGAAAAAAAAAAAAAACCTCTATGCTGTTCCTACCACAAGAAGTTTCGCTTAAATTGCCATTTTCACTTAATAGTATTTAAAATTATTTTTTCTTAATATACACTCTTGTGAAAACAGAATGTATTGTATGAGATTTTTTTAAGGATCAGATGGATTTGGCCTCAGGTAAGCACTTTAAATTGTATAACAGTATTAAAACCCATTTCATATAATCATAGAATGAATTGGGTTGGAAGGGACCTTAAAGATCATCCAGTTCCAACCCCCCTGCCATGGGCAGGGACACCTCCCACTAGACCAGGTTGCTCAAAGCCCATCTAACCTGACCTTGAACGGTTTGAGGGATGGGGCATCCACAGCTTTTCTGGACAACTTGTTCTAGTGCACCACTACCATCATAGTAAAGAACTTCATCTGAATATCTAGTCTACATCTATCCTCTTTCAGTTTAAAGCCATTACCCTTTGTCCTGTCACTACACTCCCTGCTAAAGTGTTCCTCTCCAGCTTTCCTGTAGGCCCCCTTTAGGTACCGGAAGGCTGCTGGAGTCTTCTCTTCTCCAGGCTGAACAACCCCAACACTTTCAGCCTCTCTTCATAGGAGAGGTGTTCCAGCTCTCTGATCATCCTTGTAGACATCTCCTGGACTTGTTCCAGAAGGTCCATGTCCTTCTTTTGTTGGGGTCCCCAGAGCTGAATGCAGTACTCTAGGTGGGGGTCTCATGAGAGTAAAGTAGAGGGGAAGAATCACCTCCCTCAGCATGCTGGCCATGCTTCTATTTAAAATGGCCCATGATATGGTTGACTTTCTGGGGTGCAAGTGCACATTGCTGGTTCATGTTGAGCTTCTCATTAACGAGCTCACCCAAGTCCTTCTCAGAGCTGCTCTCAATCCGTTCCCCACCCAGTCTTTTTTGGTACTTGGCATTGCCCTGGTCCATGAGCAGGACCTTTCACTTGGTCTTGTTGAAATTCATGAGGTTTCCATGGGCCCTCCTCTCAAGCCTGTTCAGGTCCATCTGGATGACATCCTTTCTTTGTGGTGTGTTGACCGCACCACACAGCTTGGTGTCATCAGCAAACTCATTGAAGGCACACTCAATCCCACTGTCCATGTTGCCAACAAAAATGTTAATAAATGCTGGTCCCGATACTGACCTCTGAGGAACTCCACTTCTCAGTGGTCCCTTACGTACATAATTATATTCTTTAGAAAATAAATCTAGATTTCTTGAAACGAAGTTTAGTATACCCTGTTTACTGTCACAAAATTAATTCTGAATTCAAAATCTTTACATTAGCCATCAGATATAGAATTACACACTGGCTACTTGTGGCAAAGCTAAGAAAAAATAACAAATATTTGCAGTCTTAAAATACTCATAGGATGTCACATAATGCCTTTGTTCCCCATACCACATCCCCACACAGACACACTATTTTCCCCCTGCAAAATGTAATCCTCAGTTTTAAACAGACAACTTTTCAAATCAAGCACAAACATTTTATATGTAAAGGACTCTGCTGTGATAACTGAAAGGAGCTTATTTTATTTTCAGGGAAGAATATTGACTTTGTTTTTGTACTGTGAATATATTCTGGAAGTATAAGATGTAGGCATAAACCCAGAATAAATGTACAGCAATAGTAATAGCATGAACAAACAGTGACCTAATTTTTCTGAATTTTGGAAAAATCTTGATTCAGTCATTATAACTTCAGAGACTGAAGCTGCAATATTTGCAGTGTGTTCACATAGTATATGTTATAGTGGTATTTCTTTTTTTAATTTTTAAATTTAAAAATATTTTTATTTTTTTAAGTTAAAAAAAAATGGCTAGACAGGCTTATTCATTTTAGCAAAAAGTACAGGAAAGAGACTGAAGTCAGGTACCTTCTAGGAACCCACCATAACAAGGTGTTAATGCTGAGGACTGGAGGTGCCAGACTTGGGGGAGGAGGCTGTATGCATAAGCCTATGGGGTGAAACAAAACTTTGAAAAAACACATTGTAGTCAAAGTCAAAAAGACAAGGAATTTATTAATAGAGTAAGGCTTGGGATAACTGATAGTCACACTAACACAAATATTCTCTGGAAAAGTGAAGCAAGAGGAAGTATGATAAGGAAGCAAAGAAAATAGCAGAGCTTTTGGTAGATGGCAAAGTGTCAGCAATATTTTTCACAGGCACTCAGTTGATCTCTGCTGGTTTGCCATCAAGCTTTGCTCTCTGAGACTCCTGACTGCTTATAGGTAATTCAGTTCTACAATGTTTTTTATACTAGAGCTGTAGTGTTAAATAAAGGTCAAAAATGAACAAATAAGAAAATGTTACATTTTTCTCTTTCTAAGCAATGAATATATATGTATATTTAGATAAGGAAGTTAACTGCTTAGTAATCTGCTTTGAGTGTACCAAGATAACAAAGATAGTTGATGAATTATCAAGGAAAACACAGAAAGAATCTCATTTTCAGTTTATGGGAATTGTGAATGGTCTTTGATATGTAGTCTTAACCTGAACCATCACCAAGAAATTTTCAGGAACAGAATACGATATTTCCAATATACATGAAATGAAGATAGATTGGGGATTTTTTTATTTATTCATTTTTCTTTTCAGCAGTCCCCTAGCTCTCATTTAGACAGGGACTGGTAGGCCTCCAACACACGCTGTTAAGTTCTGGAGGGTGTGGAGTGTCAGTATGGTGGGTTTTGCCCTCTAGAAAGTGGAAATAATTAAGATGACCTGCATAGTTCCCAGATGAGTTAAGTCAGTAAAGATGGAGCCTAATTAAATCACAATCCTTACATCTTGTCTTTCCTTTCATGTCCAGGACAAAGCTCAGTTAGCAAGTAGTTCTCGTACATTTTGTGCACTCCCTGAAGAGTAAAGTTCCATTACATTTTAATGGCTACTTTCTGCAAACTTTGGCTTTGAGTCTTTGTAAATCTATGTCATCCCTCTTGTACTGAGCCAGTCAAAAGATATACACCTTTCAGTGAAAGATGTGCCCTTTGAGTGATTTCACAACACCATCCTTTATCATGATGTTATGTTAGAGTGCAATTGTGGGCAAGATGGAACATATTCATACTGATTCCAGTGTCCTTGCTACCCAGGGGTTGCTTTCGAAGTGCTAAAGAGATGAAAGAGGCAATCAAGAAAGAGATTCCATTTCATTCTCCAGTGAAGGAACATTCAGCTTGTTTTCATGCAGTGTGTTTTTGATGACAGCTGACACATGAATAGAGAGACCTTAAGGCAAGTCCACATCCTCTCGTAAGACATGACAAAGGGCACAAGGCTGGCTCACTTTTTTCTTACCATCTGCCTTCATTCCACTGGCATTCTAAGTACCTCATAAGTACAAAATTTATTAAAAGAAAAAAGTAGAACTAAGCCAGGAGGGAAAACTTCATAAAAGAGAAGGTACAGGAACTTGGCAGGGATATAGACAGCTGCATTTTTGTCTTGCTTGCTTAATAGTGTAAACAACTTTTGTTGGTTAGCTTTGTATGTGACCATTCAGGAAACCCTCTATATAGACAATGTATCTTGTCAACCATTTCCTGTGTGTGTAAAATGTAATTCGTCACCCTGCACTGTCTTGGCAGCAGCCTTGTGAAGAACACACTGAATTAATGAATATTTCATAAAGATGTGATTTATTAGCATTCCTTTGCCTTTGCTTTGAAAAGGATCTATCCTTCAAAAGCTGAACATACAAAAGCTTTCTGCAGGTATGGAAAGAAGACTGAACCCCCTGAAGACAAAAACAGTATTTCTTAATAACCTCTGGGCCATATAGACTTTAGAAGAGATATTTAGTCAATTCTTGTATTAATATTTTAGATGGTAAAGAAATGCAGTACTAAGCTATTATACCGAATCTGATTGTCAGAACCATGATGTATCACAAATAAAATTATTACTAACTCAGAATTTTTAAGTTTCATATATTTTGATGAACATATAACAAAATAACAAAATAGGTCACAGCATAGTATAAATACCTTGGGGCCTTCCTGATCTATGCACATTTCCATATTGCTGCAGAACACTTTTCCTTCCCAGAACCCACCAGCAAATCTATCCTATGCACAAATTCTACGTTGTTTGTACTGATGGTTTTATCCTACCTACTAATGCCCTCAGGTACTATCTAATACAAGACCTGCTGTAAAAGTGTTCTTTTACTGTGACTGCTATTATATTTGTTTTGTTCATTTAATATGCATAGTCCTGTGTTTCACAGAAAGATGCTCCTTTTGTAAGAGTTTGCAGCTTCTGACAAACATTGCAATATAGGCAGAAAATAAAACAGAAAATTAAATGAGGTTTTGGTATCTTTGTCAGTTGGTGCTTTATTCTGCTGACATAAAAAAAAGCATCTTAACTGCATTAAATGAAATGTTAAGTCATTTGCATTTTTTTTTTCCACAGACATCCCTTATCTGCAGTGCTATTACAATCCCAGTGTTATTTGATGGAATAGACAAGAATAGAACAGATAAGAATAGGATAGAATAGAAAAGAATAGGATAGAATAGAATAAAATAGACAAGGACAGGTTAGGACAGGACAGGACAGGACAGGACAGGACAGGGCGGAGTGGAAGAGGAGAGGAGAGGAGAGGAGAGGAGAGGAGAGGAGAGGAGAGGAGAGGAGAGGAGAGGAGAGGAGAGGAGAGGAGAGGAGAGGAGAGGAGAGGAGAGGAGAGGAGAGGAGAGGAGAGGAGAGGAGAGGAGAGGAGAGGAGAGGAGAGGAGAGGAGAGGAGAGGAGAGGAGAGGAGAGGAGAGGAGAGGAGAGAAGAGAAGAGAAGAGAAGAGAAGAGAAGAGAAGAGAAGAGAAGAGAAGAGAAGAGAAGAGAAGAGAAGAGAAGAGAAGAGAAGAGAAGAGAAGAGAAGAGAAGAGAAGAGAAGAGAAGAGAAAGAGAAGAGAAGAGAAGAGAAGAGAAGAGAAGAGAAGAGAAGAGAAGAGAAGAGAAGAGAAGAGAAGAGAAGAGAAGAGAAGAGAAGAGAAGAGAAGAGAAGAGAAGAGAAGAGAAGAGAAGAGAAGAGAAGAGAAGAGAAGAGAAGAGAAGAGAATAAACAGAACAGAATAGTTTGAAGGGACCTACAAAGATAGTCAAGTCCAACTGCCTGACTGCTTCAAGACTAATGAAAACTTAAAGCAAATTATTAAGGGCAGTATCCAAATATCTTTTGAACATTGGCAGGCATGAGACAACAACCATCTCTCTAGGAAGCCTGTTCCAGTGTTTGACCACCCTCTTGGTAGAGAAATTTTTCCTAATATCCAGTCTGAACCTCCCCTGGTTCAACTTTGTGCCATTCCCACACATCATGTCATTGGTTACCAGGGAGAAGAGACTGGAACCATTTCCCCTCCTCAGGAAATTGCAGACAGCAATTAGGTCACCTCTTAACCTTCTTTTCTTCAAAACTGACAAACTAATCCAGTACTCTAATCTACCTATAACCCTTTGCAAGGCCTCTCATCCCTCCTGAAAGTCAGTGGCACCTCCCAGTTTAGTATCATCAGCAAAATTGCTAAGGATGCATTCAACTCCTGCATCCAGATCATTGATGAAAATGTTGAACAGCACTGGCCCTAGAATTAAGCCCTGGAGCACACTGCTAGTGACCAGCTGCCAGCCAAATGTAGCCCCATTTACTACAATCCTTTGAGTTCTGCCTGCTGTTCAGTCAGTTCATTGCCCAACACAGTGTGAACTTGTTCAGCTCACTATTGGACAACTTCAGAAGGATACTTGTCCTCTGTATATTCGATCCACAATGCACGTTACACTCATATGATTTTTAGAGCTGCAGGAGCTTAACTTCTACTGCAGGAATTGATATTTTCATTTCAGGAGTCCTCTTATTCTGTCAAGATGGTAAATGCCATATAAAGCTAGACCAGACTATTACATAGCAGCACAGAAGTCTGCTCAAAGATCGTCTGTTATAATTGTGTTTAAATGTCCTACACTAGAACTTCCATATGTTTCATTGCAAGTGGCTGGAAGATGCATAGCACCAATGCATAGCTTTGGGCTGTAAGATCACAGGAAAAAGATGAATGAGCATGACAAGTTATAAAGAATGGATTATTTTTCCTAGGTGATAGTAGAACTTTTTTGTTTGTTTGTTTGTTTTTGGTGGTTGTGGTGATGGTGGTGGTGTGTTGTTTTTTTGTTGTTTGTTTAGTTTTTTATTTTTTTTTGCTGTTTGTTTGTTCTTGTTAGTTTGTTCATTTTTGGACTTCAGACAGAAAAATACGTGTGATGGGGAAAGAGGCTTCTGTTACATAAATAACAATATGAAAAAAAAAATGCTAAAGAACTCCTGAGGCATAATATGACAAGAATGGGACACGGGACCATCTGGAATGGACAATCCTAACATCTTCTGTACAGACAAAGTTCCTGCAGAGTTTGTCTCAGAACCTAGAAAAACTTTCCCGTTTACCAAGCTATGAATCTAAGCCCAAAAATATTAATGGAAAATATGGAGATACTCTTCCTGGAAGCATGTACTTGTGGAAAGGCATTCATCTAGAAAAATCATACCTATAATCCATCAAGAGTGCATACTAGGCATTCTGCATAGCTCCGATAAAGCTTGTGAATGACTCAAAGACTGGTGTGACATGCATAGCAAAGTGAAGAACTATTGCATATTATCAGAAGTTGGCATTGTCAGACATGTCAGAAGGAAAAAAAAAAATTCTTTAAGCTATCTTCATCCCCTTTTAAGAGCCATTCCCTGGAGTCTTGATGAATATTGTTGCTTCATTCTATGACCACCAGAAAAGGCAAAAGTGAGTGGTTGTGGTCAGATTGCAAATTATTGTACCTGCAGAAGCAATCGTTTTTCTAATGCAGAGGCTGAAAGACTGGCAGAAGATGTATGTCACTGACTACAAAAGGTGGATGAAGATACTGTCAGAAAAAGGACAAATTTATTTATTCTAGTTTTTAAGGATTCGTGGAACTAAATCTGTCAACACAAATACTTAGGCTCAGAGATTGAAAGTGACACTTAAGTGAAGGTTACTAATATGGTAAAAGTGCAAGTGATCAAATTACAAAATTGCTGTACTTGTCTTCCATGGATAACCTGATATACAATGTGATAATTACCCATCTAAATGAGAAATTAACATTTTGTTGGATTTTATTATTTTTGGGAGAGTATCACAGAATCACAGAATTGAAGGGGTTGGAAGGGACCTTGAAAGATCACCAGGTCCAACCTCCCTGCCAAAGCAGGTTCCTTAGAGCAGACTGCCCAGGTAGGCATCCAGACAGGCCTTGAATATCTCCAGAAAAGGAGACTCCAAAACCTCCCTGGGCATCCTGTTCCAGTGCTCCGTCAGCCTTACTGTGAAGAAGTTCTTTCGCATGTTGGTGCGGAACTTCCTGTGCTCTATCTTGTGGCCATTACCCCTTGTCCTGTCCCCACAAATCACTGAAAAGAGGTTGGCCAAATCCCCCTGTCTCCCACACCTCAGGTATTTATCCACATTGATGAGATCCCCTCTCAGTCTTCTTTTCTCCAGGCTGAACAGACCCAGGTCTCTCAGCCTTCCTTCATAGGAAAGATGCTCCAGGCCCCGTATCATCTTTGTGGCCCTCCGCTGGACTCTGTCCAGGAGATCCGTGTCTTTTTTGTACTGGGGAGCCCATAACTGGACACAGTACTCCAGGTGAGGCCTGACCAGGGCAGAGTAGAGGGGGAGGATCACCTCCCTTGACCTGAGGGCCATGCTCCTTTTAATGCACACCAGGATCCCATTGGCCCTCTTGGCCACGAAGGCACACTGCTGGCTCATGGTCAACCTGTTGTCCACCAGGACCCCCAGGTCCTTCTCAGAGCTCCTCTCCAGCAGGTTGTCCCCCTGCCTGTACTGGTACGTCTGGTTGTTCCTTCCCAGGTACAGGACTCTACACTTGCTCTTATTAAACCTCATTTGGTTTCTTCCTGCCCATCTCCTGCCCAAAGAGTAGCATTGAGCAAGAGTTTGAAGCAGTCACAGAACATATCCAATGAGTCAATAATAATTTACATTCCATGAGGAATTTGTAGAGCAGTATCTAGCCAAGGAATTCCAAAGATAAGGTATCTTACACAAACATTTACTTAGATCTTGATGTCCATCTTCTTAATTCCTGTTAAGTATCAGAACATGCAGAATTGTTGACAGAGGTCATTTGAAGTGGTGGAAAAGGTTAGAATGTGAGAAAATAGAAAGATAAGGTAGCATGAAAATCAATGAAGAATCAGCATGTCACTGATGTGACTGATGTGTTTCTTTCTTGGATGGCCTACCATATTACATACAGCACATTTAATTAGATTTACCTATCAGACTCTTTCCAGAAAGGAAACATAAAAACTGTTCTCATCATGATGTGAGGCAAGATTATTTTAGAAAGCTGACTGGTCCTTCAGCTGTATATCAGGGTCAGGTCAATGAAGTGATAGGTGGATTACACAGTTGTGACAAACTCTCAATGATCACATCACCATTTTTAGAAAAGAGAAACAAATCAAAGAAAATGTGGAATTATTGGGGGAAACCAATCTACAAATTTCAGACAATTCAAAGGGAAAATCTGCATAATGTAGTTAAAATATGGAAAGATGAAGGAGGAAATTTATCCCAATCCCTTAAATGTGGAGGCCTTTGTAGGTTGACATATGTGAATGTCTAAACTTTCATAGGACTTCCAGAATATTATAGAAGTGTGCAGAAAAATTCAGTGACATTCTCACTAAAACAAAACAAAACAACCTGGAAGGTTAACGAGATAATTCTGTCTGAAAATTATGAGAAGCTTTAAGCAGGTAAAGACATTCTTGTCCTTATGTCCTATCTTTGCTGTTCCAAACTTTGATTAAATATTTGAGCACATCTCCAATATATGAGATGTGTTTATGCAATTTGGAATAGATAGAGAAAAAAAAATGCCACCTTATTAATTTTCTTAAGCAAAAATATTACTGGATTTGAGCAAATGTTTTCTATGACAGAGAAAGTATACTTTGAAGCAGTAGAACCATTACCTGGCTGATTTCAAATGGAGACATCTGTCATACTAGTTCTCTTTAATTTGGTTTCAGACAATGAAAGGAATATATTCTAAATTGCTATAATAGAACCTTCTGTTTCAGAAATATAATGTGAGAGATGTTTTTAACAAAGGTAAAATGTGCGTATCAAAATAGTAGATGATTTTTTTTTTGGTACTTTCTAGTAAACGGGAGGTTTACTTTTAAATTATGCCAATATATTTTTCTTTTCCTGTTTTGTTTTTTTTTTTTTTTTTCTGTCTTAACCTTTATTTTGTGTCAAGAGAGACTTCATAATAGTCGGCAAACATCAAAGCACTCTAGTCTTTACCTGTATCATCTTTAAAATAAATGCTTCAGAGCACTTAAGTATGCCCAATTTCTTGTAAAGGTCTCAGGGCTACAGAAAAACTAGGGAGAATATGAGGGAAAATCAGTAAGCCTGCAGAGGCTTCTATAAACACTATTAATGCCATATGTCAGTGTGAAGGGAGTATTTCCTAGTGATGCCTACCACAGAATCTCTGATAAGCAGTAGGATAAAGGAAAGACTACTTAAATATCAAGGGTCTCTACCAATTCATTGTAAATAGAACTTATTTGCAAGACAAAATAATATATTATTTTTGCATTAGTAAATAATATTAAAAAAATGCAATTGCCTGAATTATTAACATAAAAATTAATGCCAGCCAAATCTCTCAAAGATATGATAGTACTGCCTACAGAAACAGATGATGTATTTTTCTTTGTAGATTTTTGCCTCTCTGCAGTTACCAGTATGCAAGTTTTATTTCCTCAGTTTGACTAACCATACAGACACTTTTTTTTTTTTCTGAGTTCCTGATTCCGTCACAATACAAATAAGTCTAATTTGGCATTTTTATTTTCTATAAAGATATTATTTTCTTATATTGCTTAAAATATGTGTCTCATCATATTACTAAAACTAGGGAATTTAAGTCAAGATGTTTTGGAAGTTTATCTCTGGAGCTTTAAGATGCTCTGCTGTGTGCCCTCTTCCTCTTCTGGAGGGTATTGTCTAGGTAGCTGAACTGGATCTAGAATATACACAACCATAGACATCAGTTAGTTATTTTATGTCATCCATTTTTATCACCATTTTCCCTAAGACACTAGTCTGTAAAATATGATTGCTGAAAAACCTACTCTTTCTCCATGTTGTCATTTTTGCTGAATGAACAGCAGTCTCCCCAGAGGATCAGGGTGGCCATATCATGGAAGAGTTGCATCTTAAACTGCCTCTGCTGAGTCTATCACATCTTTCTTCTCAGTTACAGTATGTCAATATTCCAATGCAGTATTTGCCTTGTCTAATTTGAGTGAATGGAACCTCATTCCTCTCTATTTTGAGGTTCTTAAGTCAACTGCAAAACCTAAACACAACAGGCTTACTGAAGAATGACATTTTAGCATAAATGTCCAATTTTCTGTGTTTCAGTAATTTAAAACAAATCTTTTTACTCTGGCTTTTAAATAATTTTATTGTGAACTCTACTAGCATTAATAAATAACTTTAATAGTTGAATTAAAAAAATATATGTAGAATGCTAAAAGATTACCTGTGGATATTAGTTTAATGTTTTCTTTTGTATGTGTTGACAACATGGGATTAAGTAATGAATATATATAGCCATGCTTGGTGGAGAATGCAGAATTGTTTAGTAAGCAGTCTGAACATTTTCATACATTATCAACCTTAGAATATACTGCAGAAAAAGGAAATACACAAGGATAATGTACAAGTAGTCTGTGAGTGCATAAAACTTGTTGTTAAATGTCAATTGCTGATTTACGTGTCATCTGCTATACACTTTATGTTATATCTGAAGTCTCTTTAAAAATGTATGCCATGGTATGCATGTAGGAGAAGTTCAGAGGATTTTTAATAATTCTCAGCTGTACAATAATGTATTTATTAACCCTCACTTATTCAATAATATGTTTATTATGTCTACTTATATAGGTCTCCAATCTGCAAAGCTTTCATAGGTTTCAGGTAGAAATACACCTCAAAAATGCATAAAATATATATTTAATTTGTACATTAAATGTATTAAAGAAATTTGATTTGAAGAAAGTTGTTTTTTGTTGTTATTTTGTTATTGTTTGTTTTTTTTTATTTGTTTGTTTTTTAATATATATAAATGCAATGCTTGTAAAAGGGGTAGATAATTCTTGAGAAACGTTCTCATGAGTTATACATCTATGAAAGGCATTTGCATATCACCATTCCCTAAGAGTACCTGTGGTAATTAACAAGACCACAAGACCAAGAAGAGTTCACAAATAGCCCAGTCAAGAACCTTTTTTTTTTTTTTTTTGGTCCTGTTTGAATATATTAGAATGAAAAACAGTTTTACAAAACTGAAATATCAGTATAAAGATGGCATTTATATGGTGAAATCCCCCAGCATTATATGTCTGGATCAAATTTAGGAACAATTACAGGAAATTATTTGCTCTAGAAATTCTAGTGTTGCATATCATATCTTAGTGCATTAGGTTGCACACATGTTTCTAAAATTTAATCATTATTTTAAAAAACTTTAGTTAAAGCTAAAAGAAAATACATTTTAAATACTAACATAATAGATACTCTGAAACACAATGTGCACAGGAAAAAAAAAAAAAATAATGATTAGAATGGAATTTTTAGAACATTTCCCAATCAATGACAGCAAATACCTCCATGGAAATGCAAAACAGCCCAGGCGACAATTACAAGCTATTATCAAATTATTATCAACCTTCAGTAGAGTTTATTGACCTTCCAGAAGACTGGAATATAGTCTTTCAAACCACATGGTTAAGAGACATCATCCTTGTAAAAGAAATAGTTTACATCCAGTTAGGCAGAGCTATTGAATATTAAAAGTAACAACTAAAAATAGACAGGAAAAAAAATCTTGGTATACATAGATACAGGAAACTGGGGGAGTCAGAACCCCAGGATTACTGGACAATTATATTACTAGAATTAAGCACTCAGATAGTTTCATGCTCCCAAGTAGCCAGACTATCAGAAAACAATAAATGCAACCAAATGCAAAAGCTGCACTTTGCATTCTGTGGAGCACAAAATTCACATTGCTGAGTGCTAAAATTAATATATATATATATATATATGTCATATATATAGTACTTTAAATAGAAATTGGACAGACAGAGTGAGCCAAGTGGAATTTTTTATGTTATATATTTAAAATATAGTCATTTTAATATCTGAATAAATCTAAAAGGGTACCAGTTTTGTTAAGATCTCCATCTTCAGTAATGACAATTTTGATGCTGTTACCAAAGGAAGTATTTTCGTTTGTTTGTTTTACTAAAACTTATACTGAGAAATATATTACTGCATTCATATAAATAAAGTAACAGCTGTTTGTAATATATGTATCTGTAATACATCAGTTTTCAGAGTATTGTTTGATCACACCAAATTGTATCTCACAGCTGAATGAAACATTGCAAAATATTTCTTCATGCTTGATCTCCAGGGATGAAGATTAATGCTAATTATTAATACTATGTAAATACTTAATAGTATTTATTAACCTTTGTAGATTATTAGGGATAGAAAATAGAAAATGAACACTTTCTTTCTTCACTTACTGATTAATCAAAACAACAAAAACAAGTTTGGGGTCAAAAAAGTCAGATTCTGAGACAATGAGAATGTGGTACAGCATGACAAAGCTATTTATTTTAAAAGAGATTTCAAAAATGCTGAGAATTGGACTAGGTTGGGAGGATAGGCAAACAAGATTAACACTCATTCTACATCCATGGTATAATACAAATTCAATATAAAAACCACAACAGAGATCTACATTATAACACTTATGTTTTAGGTGCCATGATTTTTTGAATTAGAGTTTTGCTGTGTGGAAATAAAGGTTTATCTCCTGATAACTTCATAGAATCATAGAATCAATCATAAAATCATAGAACAGATTGGTTTGGAAGGGACCTTAAAGATCTTCCAGTTCCAACTCCCCTGCCATGGGCAGGGACACCTTCCACTAGACCCGGTTGCTCAAAGCCCCATCCAACCTGGCTTTGAACGCTTTGAGGGATGGGGCATCCACAGCTTCTCTGGGCAACCTGTTCTAGTGCCCCACTACCTTCATAGTAAATAAATGAATATCTAACCTACATCTATCTTCCAGTTTAAAGCCATTACCCTTTTGTAAAGAGTCCCTCTCCAGCTTTCCTGTAGGCCCCCCCTTTAGGTACTGGAAGGCTGTAGGTCTCCCAGGAGCCTTCTCTTCTGTAGGCTGAACATCCCCAGCTCTCTCAGCCTGTCTTCAAAGGAGAGGTGCTCCAGCCCCTTGATAATCTTTGTGGCCCTTCTCTGGACTTGTTCCAGCAGATCCATGTCCTTCTTTTGTTGGGGGACCCAGAGCTGAGCCCAGCACTTGGTGTCAAATTCTTTGCCTTCAGTGAGACAAGTTATCTGAGCTTGACACATCTGATGAATTCACTATAGGAACCCACAATATTTACAGAATAAAGAATAAAACTAAAGAGATGCAAAATTTGCATGAATGGTAGATATTGTTTTGCAGAAAGTAATTATTTTCACTTAATTGCAAACATGGAGTGATGGATTAGGACCAGAATGTGAGTTTTCTGCACTTTCTTCCTCTTTCAGGGTGACATGCTTCTTTAAAATATGTTAAACTTGGTGACCCAGGACTGTCATGATGTAGAATTATAAAAACATAATTACTGTTAGAGAGAAAAATTTGAATGGAGAAAAATTCCTACAAAAATCAGGACACGAATTAAGTATTTTTCTATTTAACCAAAATTGCAAAAAAAAGCCCTTTTTAAACATTTTTAATTTTTAATAATATTCTACATTTTTATATAGAGAGGTTTTATTTCTGGCTCTGTGGCACTCATGGAATTGGAAGTAGTTGTAATTATTCTGTTTTATAGTTGAGAAAGTGAGGAACAGAAATAATTTCCAAACTGATCCTGCTGTGTTGGCTGTGAAAGACATGAGGAAGGAAGGGAAGTAGGACAAATGAGGAAGATATAACTATGTGATCTGGCTTCTCTATGCCAGCATAGCAGTTCAGAACATGCCACTTTCACACTGATGTTATTTAAAACACAAATCTTACAACTTATTTCATCAAGTACCATGTAGACCGTCAGCTATCTTTGAAATATGGGATGTGTAGATGTAAACTTGAATTTTATCCCCATTCTCGCCATTGGTAGAGGAATGCAATAAAGTAAAATAATGTGTTCTGTGTTTCATTAACAAGGCTTGTATTTATCATGATGTTTCACTGCCTGAACATCTTTGCAAACGTGTCTTTACAATGTATCTATGCTTTTATATTCTGTATGTGCCAAGTGACTATAACTTAGAGCTTCATCTCCCTGTTCAATAGCTCTGAAGTCTCACAAAATGAAACGATAAAAAAAATTTACAGAATCAAACCTTTATAATATATTTAAATTTATTTTTGCTAGAGAGGGTTCTCAAACTAAAAAGTCTTTTACTTTAAGAGAAAGTAAAAATAATGCATTGCTATGGAAACCTATTCTTCATATTTTTTTTTTCCTTATGGAAATATTTCATCACAAATTATGCTGCATTTTCTGTGGCTCAGGACTCCCAAGCATGCCTTTGTTTTATCTATAGTTCTTATTTTGACTTTGTTAATCTTGAAATCTCTTTCCTCTAAAGTAATAATTTTCTCACTCTAAAAATTATTTTTTCCTACCCAAATAAGTTCAAAGAAGAAGAAAATGAATATATCACCTTTTGAATATTCATAAATTCTTTTCAAATGTTATTTAACTTATTTACAGTGTAAGAGGAAGAACAATTAAATTACATCTCCACTTGGAAAAAAAAATAGTAAAGTAATATTTTTCATTTCACTTACATTTTCTAAGGACTCACACTCCTTCCAGCAAGCCCCCTTTTGAGCTATGTACTTCCGTCAAGCTTGCAATGAATATAAATAACTGTCATAAATTGTGCCAGCAAACTGCTGAAGGAATTCAAACTGCAAAAGTAAGGATGCTTTAAGGTGCTGCTGTGCCCATTACTTCATATACAGCACTAGCTCTAATGTTCTCAGTGTGTGTGCGCATGCACATGTGTGTGTCTGCAAGGGTCTCAATGGCACTATAACACATGGTTTCTGTAGATGATGGAGCTTGTACATGCTTCTGATTCTTCTTGAAATAAATGTATACTTAATTGAATTAAGGTTCAGAAAGAGACATTAGTAAAGGAGAAATTGTGCAGGGGACTCAATGAGCCTAGTCATATCAGCAGTAGGCTTAAGATGGTGTTAGACGAGACAAATTTATGAGCTTTATTTCCCTATAGCTACATAAAATCCTTCTTTAATAGATACAGGTATTTTAATGAATGTATATTAATATGTGGTTATGAAGGTATACCTAATTGTGCTTAAAATATTTTTTAAAGTATAAAGTTATAGCTATAAATATATAAATGTAGGTTAAGAATGTTCAGATAAATATCTATTACACACGTAAAAGCTATTCTATTTAAGCTAGCTGAGAATTAGACTATTATTCTACACTATAATCTTTATTCATTATTCAAGGCCAGGTTGGATGGAGCCTTGGCCAACCTGACCTAGTGGGTGGCATCCCTGCCTATTGGAGAAGGGTTGGAGTTAGATGATGTTTAAGGTCCCTTCCAAACCATTCTATGATTCATTATATGGCAAAGGTTGCAAAAACCTCTGCCATTCAAGAACCTACAAGTTTTAAACCTCAAAAGCACTATGCAGTGGCATGCAGAAATAACTGAAGGAGGTGGTACAGCAGAAAGAGTATAGTTGACTAATGCAGGCCTCAGCGACACCTATAAGCTCCTGCCAAATTATAAAATGAGAAAGTCTGAAACATTGCCATTATAAGCATTTCATTGGTACCCTTCTGGCACAAGTTCCCATCCTGTCAGTGAAACACTCACTATTCCTGCTTTGGATAAAAACAAATTATCTCAAAACTTCAGTTTAAATTAATCTTGTTTAAATTGGTATTCTTGGAACAAACTGAAGAACAGACAGATGAAAGAGTATCAGAAGAGATTTTGGGACAACAACACAAAAGAGAAGAAGAGACAAACTGGTCATTTTTAGTAGCATCTTCAAAAGCTAGTTGTCTGTTATGTGAATGCTTTTCCACAGCTGTTGGTCTTTACTAATGAGGCTACTTTGATTTTAATACCTGAGATAGCATAGCAACAAGTATACGCCTGAGCTGGCATTGAAAATCCTAGCTCAAGTAACACTTCCACAGCTGTCCTGACCTGCCTAATGGCAGAATCCACAGCTAGGTTAGCTAAACAACTACTGAAACCACCTACCATCTGCTAGATACCCATTTCATACTTATCTTTAGCTTACCTGTCTCGTTATAGACCATTTTTGTGGGCATCCTACTGCTCTTCCATGTGTAGCTTCTTATTTTATGAAGAAACTACAGGTAGTCAGTATCAAAAATGCTCTAAATAGAAAAATGTGATCAGATCACAGTATCACAATACTTTATTTTATTTTATTTTATTTTTCCCCCATGTAATTTGAGAAACAACTTTGAACCCTCCTGAGTTCTGGTTTACCTAGTGGCTCTGAGAAGGTATTTTGCTGTGGAACAGATACAGTACAAAAGTGATTCCGTAAATGTTGGTACACAAAAGATTGATCAACAAAATTTACATACCTGTAAGTTTGGGCAGCAGTTGAAAAGTAGTCCTGGAGGCTTTGGGAGAGTAAAGAAAGAAAGAGGTGCCTACATACCTTTCTGGACCAGAGTCAGAGGGTTTAAAATGCTAAGAAAACCTGAGAAAATCCTTAAAAATTTGGCATTTACAAACCTGAAACTTGTAATTACAGAATAACTACACCTATCAACCAATCCAAGTGAGAAAGCTGTCCAGATTAAATAATATATGTGTAAGGGTAGATAAATTCTCTCTGTAGTTAGAATTGAATTCCACCAACATTAGGAAAAGTTATTCTCTATTATCACCAGTGACAGGACCCGTGGGAACGGAAGCTGAGGCACGGGAAGTTTAGGCTGGACATCAGGAAGAGGTTCTTCACCAAGAGGGTGGTTGCACACTGGAACAGGCTCCCCAGTGAAGTAGTCACTGCACCAAGCCTGTCTGAATTTCAGAAGAGATTGGACTGTGCACTTAGTCACATGGTCAAAACTTTTGGGCAGACCCGTGCAGTGCCAGGAGTTGGACTTGATGATCCTTATGGGTCCCTTCCAACTTGGGATATTCTATGATTCTATGATTCAGGAAATAGAATTTCTATAAGATTTCATTTTTATTATTATTTATTTCATAAATATTTTTTCATCCTAAATGCTTACATTTTGAAAGATTATGTGAAATACTATTTAAATATAATTTCTTCTTTTAATAGTCTGATTTTTGCATTCATAATAGATTTCTAAATATAGTCATATTTGAAATTAAAATCTAAAATGTTCTTTTTTGAAGTGTTGAAACATTTTAATATAATTTCATCCCTTAATTTCATTTTTGTCTAAAAATTGAAGTCAGCAAGTTTCAAAGAACAATTTTTATTCCTACAATAACATGTTTTCTGACAGGAAAACAGAAAAACATTTTCAGAAAATTTTCACGTATGTTTAGTAATTTCTATAATAACAATGCTAGCAGTATGTTTTATGCTGCAGTTTAATAAAATAAAATAAAATAAAATAAAATAAAATAAAATAAAATAAAATAAAATAAAATAAAATAAAATAAAATAATATAATATAATATATTTCTACACTACCAATGATCATGCTTAGGATTGAATTAATCCTGTTTAAGGTATCCTGGCTACCAAAAATTCCACTAATGATGCCTGCTAGAATGAGAAACACAAACCTCCTTTTTCTATATGAGCACTTGACTATCCTATTTGTTAACTTCCAGTCATACAAGAAGCTTATCTTCACTATAAACTCCCAGCCAGGTATAATTAAAGCAGGAAAGTAAATTGTAAGACTTGTCTTGAAGCTCCCAGTCTGGATATTTGTCTAGCATTTCTCTGCTAGATCCTAATTGTTAGAATTAGGAGAGGGTATACAAAGGAAAGGAAAAGTGTCCACTACTTTCAAGCGCAACTGCTTTTCCATTCATTGCAGAAATTATCTGGTGATTCACATTCTTTGCAATTGGGACAGGTTAAAACTGGGGGACTGACAAAACTGGTAAAACTGTAAAGATATTAATACCAAAGAACTATTGATCTGAATGAATTATTCCCAGATTTTTTTTCTTTAATTGATAAGTCAATGAAATTATAGGCTAATTAAAACATATTTATGAGATAATTGTATCACATCTGTGGTGTTTTCTGTTTTGTACCTGATTATAATAAAAAAAAAATCATATGATTCTGGTAAAAATTTCAAAGAAAGCCTTTACTAAATCAGTCAGAAGGTAATGAGTATTCAGAATAGACTTTCTGAGTACCCAGGAAATTTTTACACAGCAGAAAAGAGGTAGGATTGCTGAACTCGTACTTTGTACCTTGGATGTTTTTTTTTTTCATAAAGTAGTAACATTGTAACTTTGATAATGAGGTTATATTGCTCAGAAGATTAGAAGAAATCTTGTGAACACAAACCTAACAGGACCATTTAAGAGCTTTGAAATCATTATCTTTATTACTGCCTAAAGACATAATTCATCACTTTCAATGGAAGCCAGCAGTGGCATTTCTCTTCTACCACTTTCTGAGCTTCAGTTTTTATACTAATGTATATGCTACATATCTTGGAACTAAAAAGATTACTGCATAATAGCAGAAATGTGCAACACACTATACAAAATGGCCTGCTTTGTTTTTTGTTTGTTTTTAGGGACAATATTCTATTATCAAGTATAAGAAATGCTGATATTTGGTACTTCATATCACTGTGTCCTTTGGGACACATATCATGGGTCCTTTGGGGACACAGGAGTTGAACTTTATGACCTCTGTGGGTCCCTTCCAACTCAGGATATTCCATAATTTTATGGAATTTTATAATTATTCCATGATTTTATGACTGTTTTCATCACAACACAGTAGATAGAATCTTGGCCATCAGATTCTTATATTGCATTATTTACAGTAAATTATAGTAATGACCAGTAAAAATTAATGGGATCTTTTAAGTGATGTGAGATCACCCTCCACAGGAAATACTGTAGAATGCAGAATTCCTTTATAAGAATTTTATTCCTAGCAAGATCTAAAAATCTCTCGATGCACTGCTATATTCTTCCAAGCATTACACAGTATTCTTCACCTGTGGTACATCCTGTTCAGTCACTCCATGTATATCAAAATCGTAAAACAAATAACTCCTTGAAAACAATGAAACATACCTAGATTTTCATTTCCAAATCTCTCAAAAGATGCTTTTAAAATAAACAAATAGAGAATTGTGACGTAAGATTTTTCCATATTACACAACTTTTGCCAGGTCATCAGTCATAGCCTTCACCAATTTTCCTCCCTGGCTATAAGTCTTGTAGATGATAAATATGTTTGAAAAATCAGCTACTGCTATGTTGCCACCTTTTTCTCTTCTTTCTTTTTTC